>NC_082713.1:113476893-113774393 GCF_030144855.1 Hypanus sabinus | reverse complement strand
TTGCCAGTGCCCTTTGGCAAAAGGTCTTGGTGTGATAATGAAAACAGCTTCATTGACCATGAGAGTCAATCTCCAGAAGGAAAATAAAACATTCCAGCTCGTTTCAGATTCAGCAGCTTAAATTATGTCCAGTCAGAACTCAGAGAGATCCTGTTTGAACTGAAAGCAAATTCATTCACCATCAAAACCCCTGGCTTACAAGTCCCAGGTGTAATGAATCTTTAATGAAGGAACATGCTGTATTCTCTGTACCCATCTCTGTGTTTATAGTCATTTTACAACTGTGGAACACTCACTGCCCACAGGGGCTGCACAATAGCGTAGTGGTTAGCACGATGCTCTTCTGTACCAGTGATTCCCGCTGCAGCCTGTATGGAGTTTGTATGTTCTCCCTGTGACCCTGTGGCTTTTCTCCGGGTGCTCTGGTTTCCTCGCCCAGACCAAAGACATGCTGGTTGGGAGGTTAATTGATCATTGTAAATTGTCCCGTGATTAGGCCACGAATAAATTGGAGGGTTGCTATGCTGTGCGGCTCAAAGGGCCAGAAGGGCCTATTGCACACTGTTTGTTAATAAATAAATAAGTTACTTGGCGCCTCCTGAACCTGATAAAGTTGTCACTGAGTGTACGTTCCTGGTCTTCTGCAGGTGTAGCCCATCCACTAAAGGTGTTCTTCTGCACACCACTGATGTAACGTGGGGTCGTTTGAGTTACTGTCACCTCCCCGTCAGCTTGAACCAGTCTGGCCATTCTCCTCTGACCTCTCTCATGAACAAGGCATCTTCACCCACAGAGCTGCCATTCACTGGATGTTTTTGTTTCTCACACCATTCTCTCTAAACTGTAGAGACTAAACTCTGAAACAGCAGAAGATCAGCAGTTCCTGAGATACTCAAGGCACCCCATCTGGCTCCAAGTATCCTTCCATGGTCAAAGATCACACTTCTTTGCCATTCTGATGCTTGCTTTGAACAACAACTGAAACACTTGACCATGTCTGCATGCTTTAATGGATTGTTTGGCTGCCAGATGATTGGCTGATTAGATATATACATTAACGAGCAGGTGCACAGGTGTAATAAAGTGGCCACTGAGTATATGTATGTGTTTACGGTGATCTTATTAGAAGCGGAGATATATGGCGTATCTGCTTCTCGGCATCATAATAGTTTTCCAGATATTCCATTTTTGTTTCGAGCTCAGCAACTGGACATGGATATATTTCATACACAGTCTTATGAATGAACCTTCACTTCTTTGGACCCTGCTTATTGCGTGTCAGTACATTCATGAAGACAGTGTGATGGGTTAAGTCACTAAGCACAAAACCTGTTACAGGGCATTGACCCGAAACACAGACCATCCCTCTGCCTCCACAGAAACCGCCTGACTATAAGACCATTGGACATAGCAGCAGAATTTGTTCATTTGGCCCAATGAGTCTGCTCCACCATTCCATCATGGCTGATTTATTATTCCTTACAACCCCATTCTCCTGCTTTCTCCCTGTAACCTTTAATGCCCTGACTAACCAAGAACCTATCAATCTCCACTTTAAATGTACCCAATGACTTTGCCCCCTTGGCCATCTGTGGCAATGAATTCCACAGATCTACTACACTCTGGCTAAAGAAATACCTCCTTATCTCTATTCTGAAGGGAGGTCCATCTACTCTGGAGCGGTCCTCTCATCCCAGTCTCGCCCACAACTGGAAACATCCAAACTATCCAGGCCTTTCAATATTCAGTAGGTTTCAGTAAGACTCCCCCACCATTCTTCTAAACCCCAATGAGTATGGGCCCAGAGTCTGCAAATGCTCCTCATATGTTAACCCTTTCATTCTGGTGAACAGCCTCTGAACCTGCTGAGTTCCTCTGTCAGTTAGTTCTGTGCTTCACATTCCCCATCTGTAGCCTCCTGTGGCTACAAATCCAGTCTGACCCTACAGTTCTGTTCTGAGGAAACGGGAAATTGGGAAATCGGGAAATTGCTTTACTATTGTGACATGTACCGAGGTAACACCCAACATAATCAAAGACCCCGCCCCCTGTCATTCTCTCTTCCCACTTCTCCTTGCCCGCCAGAAGATACACAAGCCTGAATTTGCGTACCACCAAGTTCAGGGACAGCTTCAATCCCGCTGATATAAATTATAAAATTCAGATTCAGAAGCTGATTACTGCTTTCTGTTTACATTTTAAGAACTGAAGACTAATTGAGTTCTATTTATGGTCAGAAGTCAAACAACTTAGTTGGAAGTTTACTTACAACTGTTTGATCTTCCAAGTGGCAGCTGCTGTGTTTAGAAAACAAGATTAGCAAACAACCAAGGACTGTATATCCCTCACAAGTGTAGGGTCAGTGTAAGTGTGTGGTTAATGGTGGTGTGAACTCATGGATTGTACTGAAACTGCTTGGCAATTCTGGAGCTCAGATTTTTGGAAGAATAACTAAGGTGTATCCAGTGCTCTTGGACTTCCCTTGACGTAAAGTGGAGACCATGAGATTTAGGAGCAGAATTAGGCCATTTGGCCCATCCAGTCTGGTGCAGAGAACTGACTTTGGACTGGTTTCTGTGGTAATGCCTTCTCAGAGGGAAGCCAAGATCAACCATCCATTTCAGGCTGAAGATATTTGCAATAGCCTTATGCTTTATTTTAGTGAGGACATGGAGCTTCATTGAACTTTCTCCTGACGGTTCTAAATGCAGAGAAGGAGTACCAGAGGCAGAAGGTGGCATGGGTGCAGACACACCCAGCTCTCAGTCATCAGGCAAAGTCATTTGATTCCAAACAATTAGTTTATTGATCAGTATACAATGTCTCTCTGGTGCTCACTGCTCCCTTCTCCTTTTTCCAGTCAGGGTTCCCCTCTCCCTCCATGTCCCACTCTCAGTCCACGATATCAGAATCAGGTTATCATCACTCACATCTATCATGATTTTTTTTTATTTTTGTGTCAGCAAGACACTGCAATACATAAAATTACTACAGCACTGTTCTAAAGTCTCAGGCTCCCTACCTATATATGTGCCTAAGACTTTTGCAGAGAACCTATCCAGCAGCAGGTACATACTTTAATTACAAGTTTTACCTTGAGTTTGATGAAGCCACAATTGTCAACAACTATGTCTCCCCATCTGTCGGCCAGTAGCCATGGTTTCAAAGTTTTGCAAAGACTCCCTTTAATCGGCACAGAACAATGAAGAAATGCCTTGTGTCCTTGTTCCAGCTGGCAACTTTTTTCCAGAAAATCTCCAAATAAATCTTTCTCAGCAAACCATTACAATTGACTCCACAACTCATGCCTTTGGCATTATTTATTCACTTATTTCTTTATTTTTTATTTGCACAGTTTGTCTTCTTTTTGCACACTGGTTGTGTGTCGGTCTTTGTGTGGAGTTTTTCATTGATTCTATTGCATTTCTTTGTATCTACTGTGAATGCCCACAAGAAAATTAATTTCAGGGTTGTATATGGTGACGTATGTGTACTTTGATAATAAATTTTACTTTGAACTTTGAACATACATCCTAAATCCAGCATTTTCTTGAATTGCACAATTGAACCTCCTTCAGAGATTCCCAACTTTTTTATTCCATGGAGCTTTGCCATTAACTAAGCAGTCCATAGACCCCAGGCTGGGAACCCCTGCTCTACCAGTGCTCAAACATGCACAGACTTCTATAACATTGTTCTTCATTGTACTTCCATCGTCAAATCTTTGCCTACCTATTGCCCTTGGTAGTCTCCTATTGTCCTTTACACAATTTGTCCAACACACTTTTGTATCAATAGCAAATTTAACAATCACACGATGAGCATTCCATTTATCTCATTCATATAAATTGTTAAACTCTGTGTGTATGTGTGTATTGCATGAGTGTGTGTGTATTTATGTGTGCACGTGTGTCTTTGAGTGTGTGTGTGTGTGTGTGTGTGTGTTTGAGTATGTGTGTATGTATATGTGTCTGTGAGTGCGTCTATGTATGTATATATGTATCTGTGTGTGTGTGTGTGTGTGTGTGTTTGTAGCGGAGAGAAGACAGGATAACGGGATTGAGAAGGAAAATAAATCAGCCACGATTGAATAGGTTCAGGTTCAGGGACAGTTATTAACCTTCGACCATCAGGATCCTGAACCGGTGTAGATAACTTCACTCAATGATTCCACAATCTACGAGCTCACTTCCAAGAACTCAACAATTTGTGCACTCAATATTATTGATTACTTATTTATTTGTTATAATTTATTTTTGTGTTTATACAATTTATCTTCTTCCACACATTGGTTGTTTGTCTGTCTGTCTGTGTAGCTTTTCATTGATTCTATTTTTTTTGTTGTGTCTACTATGTATGCCTGCAAGAAAATAAATCTCTGGTTAGCATACAGTGAAATAAACATACTTTGAACTTTAATTAGCGGAGCAGACTGAATGAGCTGAATGGCCTAATTCAGTTTCTCTGTCTTCTGGTTAAGGTGCGGAGATGGCGAGAAGCAGACAGTGCAATGGCGCAGATAACATCTTAAATATTCCAATTTAAATTGCAGACATGATTCAAAGTTGGCCCAAGATAGAATGCAGATAAAGTCATAACTGCTCTTATTGCACACCTTCCATTCACGTTTATCTTCATTTGCAATGCACGTCCTCAGATTTCAATATTAGACAGTCATGTAAGATACAAGCTGCTGGAACCTGTTTCTAAGCTTTACCTGTGCACTAACATTTTTACACCTTCTCTTTTGTATTGCACAACTAAATAGAAACAGTCCAGAAACAATAAAGTACTTTAACTCAGAACAACCCGTCTGACAAACTAAACTTTTGATTGGCTCTTTTCCAAAGGGCACATGATATAACATTTTCTACTGAACTTTGAATGATAAACAAAACAAATATTTGTTGGTTTTTTTAGCTATGATTGTGGAAAACAAGCCTATGGTAATCTCATCTAAATCGGTCATGCTCTCCTTACACTGGCAAGAGGCAAGTTGAGCTGTCACCTTTTCTGACAGAAGCTGATTTGAGTTCATGTCGTTCGATTGCCTCTAAATTCCATGCCCTATCTCTCTTATCTCAAACCCTTGTACAAGTCTCAGTGCACCCAAGTTGTAACTTACTGACCTCTGGAGACTATGGAGTTCAAATCTGATGCCAGAATCTGAATCACAATTAGGTTTACTCTCAGTGACCACTTTCCTAGGAACGTCATGTACCTATAAAGTGGCCATTGAGTGTACGTTCGTGGTCTTCTGCTGATGTAGCCCACCCACTTCAAATTTAACATGTTGTGCATCCAGAGATGCTCTTCTACACACCACTGTTGTAACGTGGGGTTATTTGAGTTGCTGTCACCTTCCTGCCAGCTTGAACCAGTCTGGCCACTCTCCTCTGACCTCTCTCATTAACAAGACGTTTTGCCCACAGAACTACCACTCACTGGATATTTCTTTATTCTTGCACCATTCTCAGCAAAATTCCAGAAAGAATTTCAGGAGATCAGCAGTTTCTAGGGTACTCAAACCACCTCATCTGGTACCAACAATCATTCCACAGTCAAAGTCACTCAGATCACATTTCTTCCCCATTCTGATGTTTGGTCTGAACAACAACTGAACCTCTTGACCATGTCTGCATGCTTTTATGCATTGAGATGCAGATCATCCAGATCATTGATATAAGTGAGAAACAGCAACAGGCCCAGCACCGATCCCCATGGCACTCCATCGGTCACAAGCCGCCAGTCAGAGAGGCAACTGTCTATGACCACTCTCTGGCTTCCCAGAAGCTAATGTCTAATCCTATTTACTGCTTAATGTTGAATGGCAAGCAACTGAATCTTATTGATCTACATCCCTTGTCTAATGGCTTGCTAAAGTCTATGTAGACAACATCCATTGCTTTGCCTTTATCAACTTTTCTGGTATCTTCCTTGAAAAATCTTAAGATTGATTAGACATGACTTACCACACACCTGTCTATTCAAATACTTACATATTTGATCCCTTAAAATTCCTTCAAATACTTAACCTGCTACTGATTTCAGGCTCACTGGCCTATAATTTCCTGTCTTAATCTTAGAGCCTTGCTTAAACAGCAAAACGACATTATCTATCCTCCAATCCACTGGCACCTCATCTGCAGCAAAGGAAACGATAAATATCTTTGCTATGGCCCCGGCGATTTCTGCACTAGGCTTCCACAGGGTCTGTGGGAACACCTTGTCAGGCTCTGGGGATTTATCCGCCCTAACCTGTCTCAAGCCAGAAAACACCTCCTCCTCCATAATCTGAGGACAGTACGTGACCTCACTGCTGCTTGGCTGACTCTGGAGACTCTTGTGATTACTGGAGTGTTAAATGGGTAGTATGACTTCTTGGGCCAGAAGGGCCTGTTCTGCATTGTTCATCCCACTCATTAATCAAATAAATAAATAATGAGGGGGATGAAGTGGACATGAACGTGGAAGAGACTGAGAATGAAATCACTTTAAAATCCCAAGCCAATATGTTAATGAGCCACTGACAATCACTCTTCGGCCTGACTCATTCCTGCTGACCAAGTTAGTCCCTCCTGCCCACATTCGGTCATATCTCTCTAACCCTTTCCTATCCATGCATGCATCCAAATGTCTTTTAAATGGTAATGTAATTCAAGCCAGCTTTTTCCACTGAGGTTGGGTGAGACTGGAACTGGAGGTCGTAGGTCAAGGGAAAAAGGTGAAATATCGCCAAAGGTGAACAATCAGTGATGTATCCGGATGGGAAAGAGGGAACTCCTTCACTCAGAGGGTGGTGAGAGTGTGGAACAAGTACAGTCAACATTTTGGGCTGAAACCCTTCGGCAGGGCTGGAGAGAAAAAGCTTTTTTTCCGTAGATGCTTCCTGCCCTGCTGAGTTTCTTCAGCATTTTGTGTGTGTCCCTCTAGTTTTTCGTTCCCTATCCCTGGGAAACAGACTGAGCGTGTTCACCCTACCTATACCCCTCATGACTTTAAATACCTCACTCTTTGAACATTCCAGGGAATAAAATCCCAACCTGCCCAAACTCTCCCTGAAACTCAGGCCCTCAAAGACTGGCAACATTCTCATAAACTTTCTTCGTACTCTTTCCAGTTTAATGACATCGGGTGTCCAAAACCAAACATAATGCTCACAACACAGCCACACCAGCGACTTGTCCAATTGTAAGATTACATCCCAACTGTGCCCTCTCATGCTAGCCATTTCAGCCCTGGGAAAAAGCCTCTGATTATCCACATGATCAATGCTTCTCATCATCTTATACACCTCTATCAGGTCACCTCTCATCCTCCACTAGTCCAAGGAGAAAAGGCCAAGTTCACTCAACCTGTTTTCATAAGGCATGCTCCCCAATCCAGGCAACATCCTTGTAAATCTCCTCTGTGCGTTTTCTATGGCTTCCACATCCTGCCTGCAGTGAGGCGACCAGAACTGAGCACAGTACTCCAAGTGGGGTCTGACCAGGGTCCTAGATAGCTGCAACTATAGGCTCCTAAACTCAATTCCACGGTTGATGAAGACCAATGCACCACATGCTTTCTTAACCACTGAGACAACCTGCATGGCAACTTTGAGTGTCCTATGGACTCAGGCCCCAAGATCCCTCTGATCCTGCACACTGCCAAGAGTCTGGATAAGCCAAGACATATCCAGTCAGGATGCCTGACCAATCAGTGATGTATCCAGTCAGGATGCCTGACCAACCAGTGATATATCTGGACAGGATGCCTGACCAACCAGTGATGTATCTGGACAGGATGCCTGACCAACCAGTGATGTATCTGGACAGGATGCCTGACCAACCAGTGATGTATCTGGACAGGATGCCTGACCAACCAGTGATGTATCTGGACAGGATGCCTGACCAACCAGTGATGTATCTGGACAGGATGCCTGACCAACCAGTGAATCATCCGGACAGGATGCTTTCTATGGTGCATCTATAAATTTATTGATTGTTTATTTTTGTTGTTTTGTATAGCATTCACACTTCTAATTGAAGTGTGGCCCAGGAGGACTGTCCATACAGGAGCCAGGGTTGGATCAATCCTCGTCTGGCATCTCGTTCACAGCTGTTTCAACATTGGTGGTGCTCAGCTGGCATCGCCTGATGGAGTCCTCGAAGCATGCAAGCCTCCACACGATGTCAACGTGATGATCCGGGTCATGGAGGTACTGTTTATTTATTGAGATACAGGGTGGAGTAGGCCCTTCTGGCCCATTGAGCCATGCCAACCTAGCCTAACCACCGGACAATTTACAATGGCCAGTGAACCTACCAACCAGTATGTCTTTGGACTGTGGGAGGAAACCGGAGCACCCGATCACGAGGAGAACATTCAAACTCCATACAGGCAGCGTCGGGGATTGTCTGCACTGTAAAGTCTTGTGCTACCCACCACGCTACCAACCTGCCCCATTTAGCGAGGGTCAAAGGGCACGCCACATTTCTCCATCCTCCTGAGGAACTGGGAACACTGGTGAGCTACCTAGACATGGTATTTACGTGGTTGGACCAGGACAGACTCTCGGTGATGTCGACTCCTAGGAACTTGAAACTCCCAACTCTCTCCACCTCAGCACCATTGTGTGCAATGCCCCCTCCCACCCCTCCCCAGCTCTTTTGTTTTGCTGACATTGAAAGAAATGCCGTTGTCATGACACCAAACCATTAGGCTGGCTGTCTTTGTCCTGGACCCTGACTCATCATTCTCTAAGATACAGCCCTCTATAGTCGTGTCATCTGCAAACTTGTGAGTGGATTCAAAACAGAACTTGAATTCAATCTCTGGGGCAACAGTGTAGAAGATAATTGAGGCAGAGGTGTTTGTTGCTTATCTTCACTGATTACAGTCTGTTGGTCAGCAAGTCAAAGATCAATTTGCAAAGAGAGCATATGATGTCGGTTCCATGGTTATGTTATGACACTAATAATCCAGAGGTCTAAACTGACAAGACAGAGACCTGAGTTCAAGCCCCACCTAAGCAAAGCAATGGCGGCCATCACTATAACCACCAGTTCTTATAGAAGCTTTGTTTTAAAGACTAGCTTTCATTGTTACATGTTACACCAAAACATATGGTGAAAGGCTGCATCTGCGTTAGCAACAAAAATGGTCCAAATATGCATTGAGGGCAGTCCGCGAGTGTCACTATGTCTGCGGCGCCAACGTAGCATTCCCACAACACAATAACCCTAATCAGTGCATGGAATGTGGGAGGAAACCGGAGCACCATGAGGAAACCCACATGGTCACGGGGAGAATGTACAAACTCCTTACAGACGTTGGAAGGAATTGAACCCCGACTGCTGATCGCTGACACTGTAAAGTGTGGCATTGATTACTATACCGCCATACTACCCACAACGGCAGTTGGCTCCCAATGGTCTTCCGCTGTCCCTACCTAACAGCGGTATAAAATTATGAGAAGCATAGATTGGATTAAGGGTTAGAATCTTTTTCTTGGATAAGAGTGTGGAAAATGACAGGAGAGAGGAAAGGGGTTAAAAGGGGAAGGGTGAACGACTGAGATCTGAAACTCACTGTCAGAGGCAGTGGAGGAGCCAGATACAATCACTATGCTTAAGAAGTACTTAGACACATACTTAAAGAGGCAAGGCAAAGATAGATGGAGACCTAATGTGGACAAGCGAGATCAGAGTAGATGAACAAAAAGGTCAGCACAGACAGAGTGGGCTGAATGGCCTGCTTCTGTTCTTTATTATTCTGTGACATTGTGCATAGAGAACATATAGTTGAACATAGAAGAGTACGGCACAGTACAGGCCTTTCAGCCCACAATGTTGTGCCAATCCTTTAACCTACTCCAAGATCAATCTAACCCTTCCCTCCCACATAGCTCTCCGTTTTTCATTCATCTATGTGCCTATGTAAGAGTTTCTTAAGACCCCTTACTATATCTGCCTCCACCACCACCTCTGTTAGGACATTCCACACACCCATCTCTCTCAATGTAAAAAACTTGCCTCTGATATTCCCCCTATACTTTTCTCTAATAATCTTAAAATTATGCCCCTTGGGATTAGCCATTTCCACCCTGGGAAGATGTCTCTGTCTCTCCACTCATGTACTCCTCTATCAAGTCACCTCTCATCCTTCTTTACTCCAAATAGAAAAGCCCTAGCTCATTCAACATATCCCCGTAAAATATATTCTCTAATGCAAGCAGCATCCTGGTAAGTCTCCTCCGGACCTTCCCTAAAGCTTCCACATCCTTCCTAAAATGAGGTGACCAGAACTGAACACAATACACCAAGTAAAGAAGGGTTCCTTCACACAATCCTGTGACATGATAAAGCAATAAATAAATATAAGAACATCACTTTTTAGTTCGGGCAGACGTGGCTTGTCAGCTGTGGTTGGCAGCTCATCTGGGAGAAGGAAATCCCTGATCTCAAACCTCCGCTGCTTTGTGGTTATACCCACTCATGGGGAAGGCTTTGGGAGTAAATCCCGAGGGGAAAATCCAGAGCTGGAATCCCTAGGGCAGTCCTACATTGAGTTCAATGCTGACTGGCAATTCCTGCGACGCTGCTGGTACCAAACTGTTTGGGTTCTGTTGCCATTCTGTTGGGTTCATCAGTTGCTTGGAGAGGGGGAGCTTGCTACATGAGCAACATCATGCTCTCCATATCGTACTGCCCAGGCTTGCATGTCTAGACAGTTGAGACGCAACACCCATGGTCGACCCTGACATACAGTCCTTTTTATTTTCAGTTTCACAAACTCAATACTGAAGCACTATTGAAGCTACACTTTGCACTATTTAATTTAATTTCATTTATTTTATTTTGTATTTTTGTTTAGAGCTACAGCACAGTAAACAGTCCCTTCTGACCTAATGAGCCCTTGCGGCCCACGTACAGTTCAAAATAAATTTATGACCAAAGTACATTCGTCACCATATACAATGCCGAGGTTCAGTTGCTTGCAGACATACTCAATAATTCTACAGAATAATAACCATAATAGAATCAATGAAAGACTGCACCAATTTGGCTGTTCAACTAGTACGCAAATACAAAAATAAATAAATAATAATAATCAAATAGGCAATAAATATCAAGAACATGAGATGAAGTGTCCTTGAAAATTACACCATTTCCATAGATGCTGCCTAACCTGCCGAGCTCCTCCAGCATTTTGTCGTGTCTTATTGTAATGATTTGATCAGTATGAATGGTGCGCAAGGCAAGTTTTTCACTGTCTCTTGGAACATGTGGCTATGATAAACCAAATCCAGTTCCAAATTTTAACCCTTTGTGTTCTTCCTTTCCCTTTATAGGGAGCTCAACTCTGGATAAGGCTGTCTGATTAGAAGCTCCAACAACATAACCACAGTTATGTTGAAACATTACAATGTTTCCTGCGCTTTAAAATGTTGTCCTCAGCATTTGATTAACTATTTCTCCTTATGAAAAAAAAACCTAAATTACATTACTTGGAACTTGAAGCACTCAGATAGGCTGGTTTGTTATCGTCACTTCCAAATCAAAAATTTTCACTGTACCTTGGTGCATGTGATATTAATTTACCAATTTACCAATTTACCAATACTGTTTCCAAAGAGGAATCAATCTTGAGGATTAATTGCAAGCCTTAGTGTGAGTAAGAAACGTCTTTCGTAGGACTGTGGTGAAATGGATAACTTGCAGGTTGAGTCGGTGGTAAGAAAATCAAATGCAATGTTAACATTCATTTCGAGAGGACTGTGAACGCAAAGTGGAACGCAAAAACTGTGGAATCCTGAAGCTTTATTGGTCAGATCAGATTTGGAGTATTGTGAGCAGTTTTGGGCCTCTTATCTAAGAAAGGACATGCTGGCATCGGAGAGGGTTCAGAGGAGGCTCACGAGAATGTTTCCAGGAATGAAAAGGTTTATATATGAGGGGCTTCTGGTGGCTCTGGGCTGGTTCTCACTGGGGTTCAGAAGAATGAAGGGTCATCTCATTGAAACCTATCAAATATTGAAAGATCTAGATGGAATGGATATGAAGACTCCCCTGTAGCGGGTGATTCTAGAACCAGAGAGCACAGCCTCAGAATAGAAAGATGTCCCTTTAGAACAGAGATGAGGAGGAATTTCTTTACACAAAGGGTGGTGAATCTGTGGAATTCATTGCCACAGATGGCCGAAAGGACCAAGTCATTGGGTATATATTTAAAGTGGAGACTGACAAGCATTGATCAGTGAGGGGCATCAAAAGTACAGGGAGAAGGGAGGAGAATTGGATTGAGAGGGTAAATAGATCAGCCATGATGGAATAGCAAAGCAGACTCAATGGGCCAAAAGGCCTAATTCTTCTCCGATCTTTTATAGTCTCAGAAAGTGAATTTGGGAATAAACATAAAAAGAGGCAAGACACAGAATCAAGGTTAGCCTGGCTCAGTGACAAGAAAAATTTTAAAACTTAGACAGTTAATAAGATAATTCAAGGGCGTTTGACAGTGTTGCAAATTAAACACGGTCTACTGCAAACAATGAGCCTAATGGGATCAACGTTCTTTTCCGGTGTCATTCACTCCCTGTTCCAGACACAGCTACTTGGCATCTTCCCCTCGGATCTGAACAGAGTCCTGCACCGTGGCATCTTCACCCTCTGATCTGAACAGTGTCCTGCCCCGTGGCATCTTACCTTCGGATCTGAACAGTGTCCTGCCCCGTGGCATCTTCCCTTCGGATCTGAACAGCGTCCTGCACCGTGGCATCTTCACCCTCTGATCTGAACAGTGTCCTGCCCCGTGGCATCTTCCCCTCTGATCTGAACAGTGTCCTGCCCCGTGGCATCTTCACCCTCTGATCTGAACAACGTCCTGCCCCGTGGCATCTTGCACTCTGATCTGAACAACGTCCTGCCCCGTGGCATCCTCTCCCTCTGATCTGAACAGCCTCCTGCCCCGTGGCATCTTGCCCTCTGATCTGAACACTGTCCTGCCCCGTGGCATCTTCCCCTCTGATCTGAACAGTGTCCTGCCCAGTGGCATATTTACCCTCTGATCTCAGCAGCATCCTGCCCCGTGGCATCTTCCCCTCTGATCTGAACAGCATCCTGCCCCGTGGCATCTTCACCCTCTGATCTGAACAACGTCCTGCCCCGTGGCATCTTGCCCTCTGATCTGAACACTGTCCTGCCCCGTGGCATCTTCCCCTCTGATTTGAACAGTGTCCTGCCCCGTGGCATCTTCACCCTCTGCTCTGAACAGTGTCCTACCCCGTGGCATCTTCCCCTCTGATCTGAACAGCATCCTGCCCCGTGGCATCATGCCCTCTGATCTGAACAGCATCCTGACTCGTGGCATCTTCCCTTCTGATCTGAACAGCATCCTGCCCCGTGGCATCTTCACCCTCTGATCTGAACAGCATCCTGCCCCGTGGCATCTTCCCCTCGGATCTGAACTGTGTCCTGCCCCGTGGCATCTTCACCCTCTGATCTGAACAGAGTCCTGCCCCGTGGCATCTGCACACTCTGATCTGAACAACGTCCTGCCCCGTGGCATCTTCCCCTCTGATATGAACAGCCTACTGCCCTGTACCATCTTCCCATCTGATCTGAACAGCGTCGGGCCCCGTTGCATCTTCACCCTCTGATCTGAACAGTGTCCTGCCCCGTGGCATCTTACTCTCTGATCTGAACAGTGTCCTGCCCCGTGACATCTTCATTCTCTGATCTCAACAGCATCCTGCCCCGTGGCATCTTCCCCTCTGATCTGAAAAGTGTCCTGCCCCGTGGCATCTTCCCCTGTGATCTGAACAGTGTCCTGCCCCGTGACATCTTCCCCTCTGATCTGAACAGCGTCCTGCTCCGTGGCATCTTCCCCTCTGATCTGAAAAGTGTCCTGCCCCGTGGCATCTTCCCCTGTGATCTGAACAGTGTACTGCCCCGTGGCATCTTCCCCTCTGATCTGAACAGCAGTATGCCCCGTGGCATCTTCCCCTGTGATCTGAACAGTGTCCTGCCCCGTGGCATCTTCACCCTCTGATCTGAACAGTGTCCTGCCCCTTCGCATCTCCCCCTCTGATCTGAACAGTGTCCTGCCCGTGGCACCTTCACCCTCTGATCTGAACAGTGTCCTGCCCCGTGGCATCTTCACCCTCTGAACTGAACCGTGTCCTACCCCGTGGCATCTTCCCCTCGGTTCTGAACAGCGTCCTGCCTCGTGGCATCTTCCCCTCTGATCTGAACACTGTCCTGCCCCGTGGCACCTTCATCCTCTGATCTGAACACTGTCCTGCCCCGTGGCACCTTCATCCTCTGATCTGAACAGTGTCCTGCCCAGTGGCATCTTCCCCTCTGATCTGAACAGTGTCCTGCCCCGTGGCATCTTCACCCTCTGATCTGAACAGTGTCCTGCCCAGTGGCATCTTCCCCTCTGATCTGAACAGTGTACTGCCCCGTAGCATCTGCACACTCTGATCTGAAAACTGTCCTGCCCGTGGCACCTTCACCCTCTGATCTGAACAGTGTCCTGCCCCGTGGCATCTTCACCCTCTGAACTGAACCGTGTCCTACCCCGTGGCATCTTCCCCTCGGTTCTGAACAGCGTCCTGCCTCGTGGCATCTTCCCCTCTGATCTGAACACTGTCCTGCCCCGTGGCACCTTCATCCTCTGATCTGAACACTGTCCTGCCCCGTGGCACCTTCATCCTCTGATCTGAACAGTGTCCTGCCCAGTGGCATCTTCCCCTCTGATCTGAACAGTGTCCTGCCCCGTGGCATCTTCACCCTCTGATCTGAACAGTGTCCTGCCCAGTGGCATCTTCCCCTCTGATCTGAACAGTGTCCTGCCCGTGGCATCTTCACACTCTGATCTGAAAAGTGTCCTGCCCGTGGCACCTTCACCCTCTGCTCTGAACAGTGTCCTGCCCCGGGGCATCTTCCTCTCGGATCTGAACAGCGTCCTGCCCCGTGGCATCTTCACCCTCTGATCTGAACAGTCTCCTGCCCCGTGGCATCTTCAACCTCTGATCTGAACAGCGTACTGCCCCGTGGCATCTTCCCCTCGGTTCTGAACAGCGTCCAGCCCTGTGGCATCTTCATTCTGTGATCTCAACAGCATCCTGCCTCGTGGCATCTTCCACTCTGAACAAAGTCCTGCCCCGTGGCATCTTCTCCTCTGATCTGAACAGTGTCCTGCCCCGTGGCATCTTCCCCTCGGTTCTGAACAGCGTCCAGCCCCGTGGCATCTTCATTCTGTGATCTCAACAGCATCCTGCCCCGTGGCATCTTCTCCTCTGATCTGAACAGTGTCCTGCTCCGTGGCATCTTCACCCTCTGATCTGAACAACGTCCTGCCTCGTGGCATCTTCCCCTCTGATCTGAACAGTGTCCTGCCCCGTGGCATCTTCCCCTCTGATCTGAACAGTGTCCTGCCTCGTGGCATCTTCCCCTCTGATCTGAACAGTGTCCTGCCTCGTGGCATCTTCCCCTCTGATCTGAACAGTGTCCTGCCTCGTGGCATCTTCCCCTCTGATCTGAACAGTGTCCTGCCCCGTGGCATCTTCCCTTCTGATCTGAACAGTGTCCTGCCTGGTGGCATCTTCATTCTCTGATCTCAACAGCATCCTGCCTCGTGGCATCATCCACTCTGATCAGAACACTGTCCTGCCCCGTGCCATCTTCCCCTCTGATCTGAACAGTGTCCTGCTCCGTGGCATCTTCCCCTCTGATCTGAACAGTGTCCTGCCCTGTGGCATCTTCCCCGCTGATCTGAACAGTGTCCTGCCCCGTGGCATCTTCACCCGCTGATCTGAACAGTGTCCTGCCTCGTGGCATCTTCACCCTCTGATCTGAACAGTCTCCTGCCCCGTGGCATCTTCCCCTCTGATCCGAACAGCATCCAGCCCCGTGGCATCTTCCCCTCTGATCTGAACAGCGTCGTGCCCCGTGGCATCATCCCCTCTGATCTGAAAAGCGTCCTGCCCCGTGGCATCTTCACCCTCTCATCTGAAAAGCATCCTGCCCCGTGGCATCTTCACCCTCTGATCCGAACAGTGTCCTGCCCCATGGCATCTTCCCCCTCTGTTCTGAACAGTGTCCTGCCCCGTGGCATCTTCCCCTCGGTTCTGAACAGCGTCCAGCCCCGTGGCATCTTCCCCTCGGTTCTGAACAGCGTCCAGCCCCGTGGCATCTTCCCCTCGGATCTGAAAAGCATCCTGCCCCGTGGCATCTTCACCCTCTCATCTGAAAAGCATCCTGCCCCGTGGCATCTTCACCCTCTGTTCTGAACAGTGTCCTGCCCTGTGGCATCTTCACCCTCTGATCCGAACAGTGTCCTGCCCCGTGGCATCTTCCCCTCGGTTCTGAACAGCGTCCAGCCACGTGGCATCTTCCCTTCTGATCTGAACAGCGTCCAGCCCCGTGGCATCTTCCCTTCTGATCTGAACAACGTCCTGCCCCGTGGCATCTTCATTCTCTGATCTCAACAGCATCCTGCCTCGTGGCATCTTTCACTCTGATCTGAACAAAGTCCTGCCCCGTGACATCTTCACCCGCTGATCGGAACAGTGTCCTGCCCCGTGGCATCTTCACCCTCTGATCGGAACAGTGTCCTGCCCCGTGGCATCTTCACCCGCTGATCTGAACAGTGTCCTGCCCCGTAGCATCTTCACCCTCTGATCTGAACAGTGTCCTGCCCGTGGCATCTTCACCCTCTGATCTGAACAGTGTCCTGCCCGTGGCATCTTCACCTCTGATCTGAACAGTGTCCTGCCCTGTGGCATCTTCCACTCTGATCAGAACAGTGTCCTGCCCTGTGGCATCTTCCCCTCTGATCTGAACAGTGTCCTGCCCCGTGGCATCTTCCCCTCTGATCTGAACAGTGTCCTGCTCCGTGGCATCTTCACACTCTGATCTGAACAGTGTCCTGCCCCGTGGCATCTTCCCCTCTGATCTGAACAGTGTCCTGCCCTGTGGCATCTTCCCCGCTGATCTGAACAGTGTCCTGCCCCGTGGCATCTTCACCCGCTGATCTGAACAGTGTCCTGCCTCGTGGCATCTTCACCCGCTGATCTGAACAGTGTCCTGCCTCGTGGCATCTTCACCCTCTGATCTGAACAGTGTCCTGCCCCGTGGCATCTTCCCCTCTTATCTGAACAGTGTCCTGACCCGTGGCATCTTCCCCTATGATCTGAACAGCGTCGTGCCCCGAGGCATCATCCCCTCGGATCTGAAAATCGTCCTGCCCCGTGGCATCTTCACCCTCTCATCTGAAAAGCATCCTGCCCCGTGGCATCTTCACCCTCTGATCCGAACAGTGTCCTGCCCCATGGCATCTTCCCCTTTGTTCTGAACAGTGTCCTGCCCTGTGGCATCTTCACCCTCTGATCCGAACAGTGTCCTGCCCCGTGGCATCTTCCCCTCGGTTCTGAACAGCGTCCAGCCCCGTGGCATCTTCCCCTCGGATCTGAACAGCGTACTGCCCCGTGGCATCTTCCCCTCGGTTCTGAACAGTGTCCTGCCCCGTGGCATCTTCGCTTCTGATCTGAACAACGTCCTGCCCCGTGGCATCTTCCCCTCTGATCTGAACAGTGTCCTGCCCCGTGGCATCTTCACCCGCTGATCTGAACAGTGTCCTGCCCCGTGGCATCTTCCCCTCTGTTCTGAACAGTGTCCTGCCCTGTGGCATCTTCACCCTCTGATCCGAACAGTGTCCTGCCCCGTGGCATCTTCCCCTCGGTTCTGAACAGCGTCCAGCCACGTGGCATCTTCCCTTCTGATCTGAACAGCGTCCAGCCCCGTGGCATCTTCCCTTCTGATCTGAACAACGTCCTGCCCCGTGGCATCTTCATTCTCTGATCTCAACAGCATCCTGCCTCGTGGCATCATCCACTCTGATCTGAACAAAGTCCTGCCCCGTGACATCTTCCCCTCTGATCTGAACAGTGTCCTGCCCCGTGGCATCTTCCCCTCTGATCTGAACAGTGTCCTGCCCTGTGGCATCTTCCCCGCTGATCTGAACAGTGTCCTGCCCCGTGGCATCTTCACCCGCTGATCTGAACAGTGTCCTGCCTCGTGGCATCTTCACCCGCTGATCTGAACAGTGTCCTGCCTCGTGGCATCTTCACCCTCTGATCTGAACAGTGTCCTGCCCCGTGGCATCTTCCCCTCTTATCTGAACAGTGTCCTGACCCGTGGCATCTTCCCCTATGATCTGAACAGCGTCGTGCCCCGAGGCATCATCCCCTCGGATCTGAAAATCGTCCTGCCCCGTGGCATCTTCACCCTCTCATCTGAAAAGCATCCTGCCCCGTGGCATCTTCACCCTCTGATCCGAACAGTGTCCTGCCCCATGGCATCTTCACCCTCTGATCCGAACAGTGTCCTGCCCCGTGGCATCTTCCCCTCGGTTCTGAACAGCGTCCAGCCCCGTGGCATCTTCGCTTCTGATCTGAACAACGTCCAGCCCCGTGGCATCTTCCCTTCTGATCTGAACAACGTCCTGCCCCGTGGCATCTTCCCCTCTGATCTGAACAGTGTCCTGCCCCGTGGCATCTTCACCCGCTGATCTGAACAGTGTCCTGCCCCGTGGCATCTTCCCCTCTGTTCTGAACAGTGTCCTGCCCTGTGGCATCTTCACCCTCTGATCCGAACAGTGTCCTGCCCCGTGGCATCTTCCCCTCGGTTCTGAACAGCGTCCAGCCACGTGGCATCTTCCCTTCTGATCTGAACAGCGTCCAGCCCCGTGGCATCTTCCCTTCTGATCTGAACAACGTCCTGCCCCGTGGCATCTTCATTCTCTGATCTCAACAGCATCCTGCCTCGTGGCATCATCCACTCTGATCTGAACAAAGTCCTGCCCCGTGACATCTTCCCCTCTGATCTGAACAGTGTCCTGCTCCGTGGCATCTTCACACTCTGATCTGAACAGTGTCCTGCCCCGTGGCATCTTCCCCTCTGATCTGAACAGTGTCCTGCTGTGGCATCTTCCCCGCTGATCTGAACAGTGTCCTGCCCCGTGGCATCTTCACCCGCTGATCTGAACAGTGTCCTGCCTCGTGGCATCTTCACCCTCTGATCTGAACAGTGTCCTGCCCCGTGGCATCTTCCCCTCTGATCCGAACAGCATCCAGCCCCGTGGCATCTTCCCCTATGATCTGAACAGCGTCGTGCCCCGTGGCATCATCCCCTCGGATCTGAAAAGCGTCCTGCCCCGTGGCATCTTCACCCTCTCATCTGAAAAGCATCCTGCCCCGTGGCATCTTCACCCTCTGATCCGAACAGTGTCCTGCCCCGTGGCATCTTCCCCTCTGTTCTGAACAGTGTCCTGCCCCGTGGCATCTTCCCCTCGGTTCTGAACAGCGTCCAGCCCCGTGGCATCTTCCCCTCGGATCTGAAAAGCATCCTGCCCCGTGGCATCTTCACCCTCTCATCTGAAAAGCATCCTGCCCCGTGGCATCTTCCCCTCGGTTCTGAACAGCGTCCAGCCACGTGGCATCTTCCCTTCTGATCTGAACAGCGTCCAGCCCCGTGGCATCTTCCCTTCTGATCTGAACAACGTCCTGCCCCGTGGCATCTTCCCCTCTGATCTGAACAGTGTCCTGCCCCGTGGCATCTTCACCCGCTGATCTGAACAGTGTCCTGCCCCGTGGCATCTTCCCCTCTGTTCTGAACAGTGTCCTGCCCTGTGGCATCTTCACCCTCTGATCTGAACAGTGTCCTGCCCCGTGGCATCTTCCCCTCGGTTCTGAACAGCGTCCAGCCACGTGGCATCTTCCCTTCTGATCTGAACAGCGTCCAGCCCCGTGGCATCTTCCCCTCTGATCTGAACAGTGTCCTGCCCCGTGGCATCTTCCCCTCTGATCTGAACAGTGTCCTGCTGTGGCATCTTCCCCGCTGATCTGAACAGTGTCCTGCCCCGTGGCATCTTCACCCGCTGATCTGAACAGTGTCCTGCCTCGTGGCATCTTCACCCTCTGATCTGAACAGTGTCCTGCCCCGTGGCATCTTCCCCTCTGATCCGAACAGCATCCAGCCCCGTGGCATCTTCCCCTATGATCTGAACAGCGTCGTGCCCCGTGGCATCATCCCCTCGGATCTGAAAAGCGTCCTGCCCCGTGGCATCTTCACCCTCTCATCTGAAAAGCATCCTGCCCCGTGGCATCTTCACCCTCTGATCCGAACAGTGTCCTGCCCCGTGGCATCTTCCCCTCTGTTCTGAACAGTGTCCTGCCCCGTGGCATCTTCCCCTCGGTTCTGAACAGCGTCCAGCCCCGTGGCATCTTCCCCTCGGATCTGAAAAGCATCCTGCCCCGTGGCATCTTCACCCTCTCATCTGAAAAGCATCCTGCCCCGTGGCATCTTCCCCTCGGTTCTGAACAGCGTCCAGCCACGTGGCATCTTCCCTTCTGATCTGAACAGCGTCCAGCCCCGTGGCATCTTCCCTTCTGATCTGAACAACGTCCTGCCCCGTGGCATCTTCCCCTCTGATCTGAACAGTGTCCTGCCCCGTGGCATCTTCACCCGCTGATCTGAACAGTGTCCTGCCCCGTGGCATCTTCCCCTCTGTTCTGAACAGTGTCCTGCCCTGTGGCATCTTCACCCTCTGATCTGAACAGTGTCCTGCCCCGTGGCATCTTCCCCTCGGTTCTGAACAGCGTCCAGCCACGTGGCATCTTCCCTTCTGATCTGAACAGCGTCCAGCCCCGTGGCATCTTCCCTTCTGATCTGAACAACGTCCTGCTCCGTGGCATCTTCATTCTCTGATCTCAACAGCATCCTGCCTCGTGGCATCATCCACTCTGATCTGAACAAAGTCCTGCCCCGTGACATCTTCCCCTCTGATCTGAACAGTGTCCTGCTCCGTGGCATCTTCACACTCTGATCTGAACAGTGTCCTGCCCCGTGGCATCTTCCCCTCTGATCTGAACAGTGTCCTGCTGTGGCATCTTCCCCGCTGATCTGAACAGTGTCCTGCCCCGTGGCATCTTCACCCGCTGATCTGAACAGTGTCCTGCCTCGTGGCATCTTCACCCTCTGATCTGAACAGTGTCCTGCCCCGTGGCATCTTCCCCTCTGATCTGAACAGTGTCCTGCTCCGTGGCATCTTCACACTCTGATCTGAACAGTGTCCTGCCCCGTGGCATCTTCCCCTCTGATCTGAACAGTGTCCTGCCCTGTGGCATCTTCCCCGCTGATCTGAACAGTGTCCTGCCCCGTGGCATCTTCACCCGCTGATCTGAACAGTGTCCTGCCTCGTGGCATCTTCACCCGCTGATCTGAACAGTGTCCTGCCTCGTGGCATCTTCACCCTCTGATCTGAACAGTGTCCTGCCCCGTGGCATCTTCCCCTCTTATCTGAACAGTGTCCTGACCCGTGGCATCTTCCCCTATGATCTGAACAGCGTCGTGCCCCGAGGCATCATCCCCTCGGATCTGAAAATCGTCCTGCCCCGTGGCATCTTCACCCTCTCATCTGAAAAGCATCCTGCCCCGTGGCATCTTCACCCTCTGATCCGAACAGTGTCCTGCCCCATGGCATCTTCACCCTCTGATCCGAACAGTGTCCTGCCCCGTGGCATCTTCCCCTCGGTTCTGAACAGCGTCCAGCCCCGTGGCATCTTCGCTTCTGATCTGAACAACGTCCAGCCCCGTGGCATCTTCCCTTCTGATCTGAACAACGTCCTGCCCCGTGGCATCTTCCCCTCTGATCTGAACAGTGTCCTGCCCCGTGGCATCTTCACCCGCTGATCTGAACAGTGTCCTGCCCCGTGGCATCTTCCCCTCTGTTCTGAACAGTGTCCTGCCCTGTGGCATCTTCACCCTCTTATCCGAACAGTGTCCTGCCCCGTGGCATCTTCCCCTCGGTTCTGAACAGCGTCCAGCCACGTGGCATCTTCCCTTCTGATCTGAACAGCGTCCAGCCCCGTGGCATCTTCCCTTCTGATCTGAACAACGTCCTGCCCCGTGGCATCTTCATTCTCTGATCTCAACAGCATCCTGCCTCGTGGCATCATCCACTCTGATCTGAACAAAGTCCTGCCCCGTGACATCTTCCCCTCTGATCTGAACAGTGTCCTGCTCCGTGGCATCTTCACACTCTGATCTGAACAGTGTCCTGCCCCGTGGCATCTTCCCCTCTGATCTGAACAGTGTCCTGCTGTGGCATCTTCCCCGCTGATCTGAACAGTGTCCTGCCCCGTGGCATCTTCACCCGCTGATCTGAACAGTGTCCTGCCTCGTGGCATCTTCACCCTCTGATCTGAACAGTGTCCTGCCCCGTGGCATCTTCCCCTCTGATCCGAACAGCATCCAGCCCCGTGGCATCTTCCCCTATGATCTGAACAGCGTCGTGCCCCGTGGCATCATCCCCTCGGATCTGAAAAGCGTCCTGCCCCGTGGCATCTTCACCCTCTCATCTGAAAAGCATCCTGCCCCGTGGCATCTTCACCCTCTGATCCGAACAGTGTCCTGCCCCGTGGCATCTTCCCCTCTGTTCTGAACAGTGTCCTGCCCCGTGGCATCTTCCCCTCGGTTCTGAACAGCGTCCAGCCCCGTGGCATCTTCCCCTCGGATCTGAAAAGCATCCTGCCCCGTGGCATCTTCACCCTCTCATCTGAAAAGCATCCTGCCCCGTGGCATCTTCACCCTCTGATCCGAACAGTGTCCTGCCCCGTGGCATCTTCCCCTCTGTTCTGAACAGTGTCCTGCCCTGTGGCATCTTCACCCTCTGATCCGAACAGTGTCCTGCCCCGTGGCATCTTCCCCTCGGTTCTGAACAGCGTCCAGCCACGTGGCATCTTCCCTTCTGATCTGAACAGCGTCCAGCCCCGTGGCATCTTCCCTTCTGATCTAAACAACGTCCTGCCCCGTGGCATCTTCATTCTCTGATCTCAACAGCATCCTGCCTCGTGGCATCTTTCACTCTGATCTGAACAAAGTCCTGCCCCGTGACATCTTCACCCGCTGATCGGAACAGTGTCCTGCCCCGTGGCATCTTCACCCTCTGATCTGAACAGTGTCCTGCCCCGTGGCATCTTCACCCGCTGATCTGAACAGTGTCCTGCCCCGTAGCATCTTCACCCTCTGATCTGAACAGTGTCCTGCCCGTGGCATCTTCACCCTCTGATCTGAACAGTGTCCTGCCCGTGGCATCTTCACCTCTGATCTGAACAGTGTCCTGCCCTGTGGCATCTTCCACTCTGATCAGAACAGTGTCCTGCCCTGTGGCATCTTCCCCTCTGATCTGAACAGTGTCCTGCCCCGTGGCATCTTCCCCTCTGATCTGAACAGTGTCCTGCCCTGTGGCATCTTCCCCGCTGATCTGAACAGTGTCCTGCCCCGTGGCATCTTCACCCGCTGATCTGAACAGTGTCCTGCCTCGTGGCATCTTCACCCGCTGATCTGAACAGTGTCCTGCCTCGTGGCATCTTCACCCTCTGATCTGAACAGTGTCCTGCCCCGTGGCATCTTCCCCTCTTATCTGAACAGTGTCCTGACCCGTGGCATCTTCCCCTATGATCTGAACAGCGTCGTGCCCCGAGGCATCATCCCCTCGGATCTGAAAATCGTCCTGCCCCGTGGCATCTTCACCCTCTCATCTGAAAAGCATCCTGCCCCGTGGCATCTTCACCCTCTGATCCGAACAGTGTCCTGCCCCATGGCATCTTCCCCTTTGTTCTGAACAGTGTCCTGCCCTGTGGCATCTTCACCCTCTGATCCGAACAGTGTCCTGCCCCGTGGCATCTTCCCCTCGGATCTGAACAGCGTACTGCCCCGTGGCATCTTCCCCTCGGTTCTGAACAGTGTCCTGCCCCGTGGCATCTTCGCTTCTGATCTGAACAACGTCCAGCCCCGTGGCATCTTCCCTTCTGATCTGAACAACGTCCTGCCCCGTGGCATCTTCCCCTCTGATCTGAACAGTGTCCTGCCCCGTGGCATCTTCACCCGCTGATCTGAACAGTGTCCTGCCCCGTGGCATCTTCACCCTCTGATCTGAACAGTGTCCTGCCCCGTGGCATCTTCACCCGCTGATCTGAATAGTGTCCTGCCCCGTGGCATCTTCACCCTCTGATCTGAACAGTGTCCTGCCCATGGCATCTTCAACCTCTGATCTGAACAGAGTCCTGCCCGTGGCATCTTCACCTCTGATCTGAACAGTGTCCTGCCCCGTGGCATCTTCAACTCTGATCTGAACAGTGTCCTGCCCCATTGCATCTTCCCGTCTGATCCGAACAGCATCTTGCACCGTGGCATCTTCTCCTCTGATCTGAACAGCATCCTGCCCCGTGGCATCAGGCCCTCTGATCTGAACAGCATCCTGACTCGTGGCATCTTCCCTTCTGATCTGAACAGTGTCCTGCCCCGTGGCATCTTCCCCTCTGATCCGAACAGCATCTTGCACCGTGGCATCTTCTCCTCTGATCTGAACAGCATCCTGCCCCGTGGCATCTTCACCTCTGATCTGAACAGTGTCCTGCCCCGTGGCATCTTCCCCTCTGATCTGAACAGCGTCATGCCCCGTGGCATCTTCACCCTCTGATCTGAACAGCATCCTGCCCCGTGGCATCATGCCCTCTGATCTGAACAGCATCCTGCCCCGTGGCATCATGCCCTCTGATCTGAACAGCGTCCTGCACCGTGGAATCTTCCCCTCTGATCTGAACAGTCTCCTGCCCCGTGGTATCTGCACCCTCTGATCTGAACAGAGTCCTGCCTCGTGGCATCTTCCCTTCTGATCTGAACAGTGTCCTGCCCCGTGGCATCTTCCCCTCTGATCTGAACAGCATCCTTCCTCGTGGCATCTTCCCCTCTGATCTGAACAGCATCCTGCCCGGTGGCATCTTCTCCTCTAATCTGAACAGTGTCCTGCCCGGTGGCATGTTCACCCTCTGATCTCAACAGCATCCAGCCCCGTGGTATCTTCCCCTCTGATCTGAACAGTGTACTGCCCCGTGGCAAATGCACACTCTGATCTGAACAGAGTCCTGCCCCGTGGCATCTTCAATCTCTGATCTCAACAGCATCCTGCCCCGTGGCATCTTCCCCTCTGATCTGAACAGCATCCTGCCCGGTGGCATCTTCAATCTCTGATCTCAACAGCATCCTGCCCCGTGGCATCTTCCCCTCTGATCTGAGCAGCACCCTGCCCCGTGGCATCTTCTCCTCTAATCTGAACAGTGTCCTGCCCTGTTGCATCTTCACCCTCTGATCTGAACAGCGTCCTGCACCGTGGAATCTTCCCTTCTGATCTGAAAAGCATCCTGCCCCGTGGCATTTTAACCTATGATCTGAACAGTCTCCTGCCCCGTGATATCTGCACCCTCTGACCTGAACAGTGTCCTGCACCGTGGCATCTTCCCCTCTGATCTGAACAGTGTCCTGCCCCGTGGCATCTTCCCCTCTGATCTGAACAGTGTCCTGCCCCGTGGCATCTTCCCCTCTGATCAGAACAGCATCCTGCCTCGTGGCATCATCCCTTCTGATCTGAACAGTGTTCTGCCCCATGGCATCTTCCCCTCTGATCTGAACAGCGTCCTGCCCCGTTGCATCTTCCCCTCTGAACTGAACAGTGTCCTACACCGTTGCATCTTCACCCTCTGCTCTGAACAGCCTACTGCCACGTACCATCTTCCCCTCTGATCCGAACAGAGTCCTGACCCGTGGCATCTTCCCCTCTGATCTGAACAGCGTCCTACACCGTACCATCTTCCCCTCTGATTTGAACAGTGTCCTGCCCCGTGGCATCTTCCCCTCTGATCTGAACATCGTCATGCTGCGTGGCATCATGCCCTCTGATCTGAACAGTGTCCTGCCCGGTGGCATCTTCCCCTCTGCTCTGAACAGAGTCCTGCCCCGTGGCATCTTCTCCCTCTGATGTGAACAGTGTCCTGCCCCGTGGCGTCTTCCCCTCTGATCTGAACAGTGTCCTGCCCCGTGGCGTCTTCCCCGCTGATCTGAACAGTGTCCTGCCCCGTGGCATCTTCTCCTCTGATCTGAACAGCATCCTGCCCCGTGGCATCTTCACCCTCTGAACTGAACAGTGTCCTGCCCCGTGGCATCTTCCCCTCTAATCTGAACAGCGTCCTGCTCCGTGGCATCTTGCGCTCTGATCTGAACAACGTCCTGGCCCGTGGCATCTTCACCCTCTGATCAGAACAGTGTCCTGCCCCGTGGCATCTTCTCCCTCTGATCTGAACAGCGTCCTGCCCCGTGGCATCTTCCCTTCTGATATGAACAGTGTCCTGCCCCGTGGCATCTTCCTCACTGATCCGAACAGCATCCTGCCCTGTGGCATATTCACCCTCTGATCTCAACAGCATCCTGCCCCGTGGCATCTTCCCTTCTGATCTAAACAGTGTCCTGCCCCATGGCAAATGCACACTCTGATCTGATCAGTGTCCTCCCTCGTGGCATCTTCCCCTCTGATCTGAACAGTGTCCTACCCCTTGGCATCTTCTGCCTCTGAACTGAACAGTATCCTGCCCCATGGCATGATCCCCTCTGATCTGAACAGCGTCCTACACCGTACCATCATGCCCTCTGATCTGAACAGCATCCTGCCCGGTGGCATCTTCCCCTCTGATCTGAACAGCGTCCTACACCGTACCATCATGCCCTCTGATCTGAACAGCATCCTGCCCCGTGGTATCTTCCCCTCTGATCTGAACACTGTACTGCCCCGTGGCAAATGCACACTCTGATCTGAACAGAGTCCTACCCCGTGGCATCTTCAATCTCTGATCTCAACAGCATCCTGCCCCGTGGCATCTTCCCCTCTGATCTGAACAGTGTACTGCCCCGTGGCAAATGCACACTCTGATCTGAACAGAGTCCTGCCCCGTGGCATCTTCAATCTCTGATCTCAACAGAGTCCTGCCCCGTGGCATCTTCAATCTCTGATCTCAACAGCGTCCTGCCCCGTACTATCTTCCCCTCTGATCCGAACAGTGTCCTGCCCCGTGGCATCTTCCCCTCTGATCTGAACAGTGTCCTGCCCCGTGGCATCTTCCCCTCTGATCTGAACAGTGTCCTGACCCGTGGCATCTTCCCCTATGATCTGAACAGCGTCGTACCCCGTGGCATCATCCCCTCGGATCTGAAAATCGTCCTGCCCCGTGGCATCTTCACCCTCTCATCTGAAAAGCATCCTGCCCCGTGGCATCTTCACCCTCTGATCCGAACAGTGTCCTGCCCCATGGCATCTTCCCCTTTGTTCTGAACAGTGTCCTGCCCTGTGGCATCTTCACCCTCTGATCCGAACAGTGTCCTGCCCCGTGGCATCTTCCCCTCGGTTCTGAACAGCGTCCAGCCCCGTGGCATCTTCCCCTCGGATCTGAACAGCGTACTGCCCCGTGGCATCTTCCCCTCGGTTCTGAACAGTGTCCTGCACCGTGGCATCTTCGCTTCTGATCTGAACAACGTCCAGCCCCGTGGCATCTTCCCTTCTGATCTGAACAACGTCCTGCCCCGTGGCATCTTCCCCTCTGATCTGAACAGTGTCCTGCCCCGTGGCATCTTCACCCGCTGATCTGAACAGTGTCCTGCCCCGTGGCATCTTCACCCTCTGATCTGAACAGTGTCCTGCCCCATGGCATCTTCACCCGCTGATCTGAATAGTGTCCTGCCCCGTGGCATCTTCACCCTCTGATCTGAACAGTGTCCTGCCCGTGGCATCTTCAACCTCTGATCTGAACAGAGTCCTGCCCGTGGCATCTTCACCTCTGATCTGAACAGTGTCCTGCCCCGTGGCATCTTCAACTCTGATCTGAACAGTGTCCTGCCCCATAGCATCTTCCCGTCTGATCCGAACAGCATCTTGCACCGTGGCATCTTCTCCTCTGATCTGAACAGCATCCTGCCCCGTGGCATCAGGCCCTCTGATCTGAACAGCATCCTGACTCGTGGCATCTTCCCTTCTGATCTGAACAGTGTCCTGCCCCGTGGCATCTTCCCCTCTGATCCGAACAGCATCTTGCACCGTGGCATCTTCTCCTCTGATCTGAACAGCATCCTGCCCCGTGGCATCTTCACCTCTGATCTGAACAGTGTCCTGCCCCGTGGCATCTTCCCCTCTGATCTGAACAGCGTCATGCCCCGTGGCATCTTCACCCTCTGATCTGAACAGCATCCTGCCCCGTGGCATCATGCCCTCTGATCTGAACAGCATCCTGCCCCGTGGCATCATGCCCTCTGATCTGAACAGCGTCCTGCACCGTGGAATCGTCCCCTCTGATCTGAACAGTCTCCTGCCCCGTGGTATCTGCACCCTCTGATCTGAACAGAGTCCTGCCTCGTGGCATCTTCCCTTCTGATCTGAACAGTGTCCTGCCCCGTGGCATCTTCCCCTCTGATCTGAACAGCATCCTTCCTCGTGGCATCTTCCCCTCTGATCTGAACAGCATCCTGCCCGGTGGCATCTTCTCCTCTAATCTGAACAGTGTCCTGCCCGGTGGCATGTTCACCCTCTGATCTCAACAGCATCCAGCCCCGTGGTATCTTCCCCTCTGATCTGAACAGTGTACTGCCCCGTGGCAAATGCACACTCTGATCTGAACAGAGTCCTGCCCCGTGGCATCTTCAATCTCTGATCTCAACAGCGTCCTGCCCCGTGGCATCTTCCCCTCTGATCTGAACAGCATCCTGCCCGGTGGCATCTTCAATCTCTGATCTCAACAGCATCCTGCCCCGTGGCATCTTCCCCTCTGATCTGAACAGTGTCCTGCCCCGTGGCATCTTCCCCTCTGATCTGAACAGCATCCTTCCTCGTGGCATCTTCCCCTCTGATCTGAACAGAGTCCTGCCCCGTGGCATCTTCAATCTCTGATCTCAACAGCATCCTGCCCCGTGGCATCTTCCCCTCTGATCTGAACAGTGTACTGCCCCGTGGCAAATGCACACTCTGATCTGAACAGAGTCCTGCCCCGTGGCATCTTCAATCTCTGATCTCAACAGCGTCCTGCCCCGTGGCATCTTCCCCTCTGATCTGAACAGCATCCTGCCCGGTGGCATCTTCAATCTCTGATCTCAACAGCATCCTGCCCCGTGGCATCTTCCCCTCTGATCTGAGCAGCACCCTGCCCATGGCATGGTCTCCATCTGATCAGAACAGTATACTTCCCCGTAGCATCTTCCCCTCTGATCTAAGCAGGGTCCTGCCCCGTGGCATCTTCCCCTCTGATCTGAACAGTGTCCTGCCCCGTGGCATCTTCCCCTCTGATCTGAACAGCATCCTGCCCTGTTGCATCTTCACCCTCTGATCTAAACAGCGTCCTGCACCGTGGAATCTTCCCTTCTGATCTGAAAAGCATCCTGCCCCATGGCATTTTAACCTATGATCTGAACAGTCTCCTGCCCCGTGGTATCTGCACCCTCTGACCTGAACAGTGTCCTGCACCGTGGCATCTTCCCCTCTGATCTGAACAGTGTCCTGCCCCGTGGCATCTTCCCCTCTGATCTGAGCAGTGTCCTGCCCCGTGGCATCTTCCACTCTGATCTGAACAGTGTCATGCCCCGTGGCATCTTCCACTCTGATCTGAACAGTGTCCTGCCCCGTGGCATCTTCCCCTCTGATCTGAACAGTGTCCTGCCCCGTGGCATCATCACCCTCTGATCTGAACAGCATCCTGCCTCGTGGCATCATCCCTTCTGATCTGAACAGTGTTCTGCCCCATGGCATCTTCCCCTCTGAACTGAACAGTGTCCTACACCGTTGCATCTTCACCCTCTGCTCTGAACAGCCTACTGCCACGTACCATCTTCCCCTCTGATCCGAACAGAGTCCTGACCCGTGGCATCTTCCCCTCTGAACTGAACAGTGTCCTACACCGTTGCATCTTCACCCTCTGCTCTGAACAGCCTACTGCCACGTACCATCTTCCCCTCTGATCCGAACAGAGTCCTGACCCGTGGCATCTTCCCCTCTGATCTGAACAGCGTCCTACACCGTACCATCTTCCCCTCTGATTTGAACAGTGTCCTGCCCCGTGGCATCTTCCCCTCTGATCTGAACATCGTCATGCTGCGTGGCATCATGCCCTCTGATCTGAACAGTGTCCTGCCCGGTGGCATCTTCCCCTCTGCTCTGAACAGAGTCCTGCCCCGTGGCATCTTCTCCCTCTGATGTGAACAGTGTCCTGCCCCGTGGCGTCTTCCCCTCTGATCTGAACAGTGTCCTGCCCCGTGGCGTCTTCCCCGCTGATCTGAACAGTGTCCTGCCCCGTGGCATCTTCTCCTCTGATCTGAACAGCATCCTGCCCCGTGGCATCTTCACCCTCTGATCTGAACAGTGTCCTGCCCCGTGGCATCTTCCCCTCTAATCTGAACAGCGCCCTGCTCCGTGGCATCTTGCGCTCTGATCTGAACAACGTCCTGGCCCGTGGCATCTTCACCCTCTGATCAGAACAGTGTCCTGCCCCGTGGCATCTTCTCCCTCTGATCTGAACAGTGTACTGCCCCGTGGCAAATGCACACTCTGATCTGAACAGAGTCCTGCCCCGTGGCATCTTCAATCTCTGATCTCAACAGAGTCCTGCCCCGTGGCATCTTCAATCTCTGATCTCAACAGCGTCCTGCCCCGTACTATCTTCCCCTCTGATAACAGCATCCTGCCCCGTGGCATCTTCCCCTCTGATCTGAACAGTGTACTGCCCCGTGGCAAATGCACACTCTGATCTGAACAGAGTCCTGCCCCGTGGCATCTTCAATCTCTGATCTCAACAGAGTCCTGCCCCGTGGCATCTTCAATCTCTGATCTCAACAGCGTCCTGCCCCGTACTATCTTCCCCTCTGATCCGAACAGTGTCCTGCCCCGTGGCATCTTCCCCTCTGATCTGAACAGTGTCCTGCCCCGTGGCATCTTCCCCTCTGATCTGAACAGTGTCCTGACCCGTGGCATCTTCCCCTATGATCTGAACAGCGTCGTACCCCGTGGCATCATCCCCTCGGATCTGAAAATCGTCCTGCCCCGTGGCATCTTCACCCTCTCATCTGAAAAGCATCCTGCCCCGTGGCATCTTCACCCTCTGATCCGAACAGTGTCCTGCCCCATGGCATCTTCCCCTTTGTTCTGAACAGTGTCCTGCCCTGTGGCATCTTCACCCTCTGATCCGAACAGTGTCCTGCCCCGTGGCATCTTCCCCTCGGTTCTGAACAGCGTCCAGCCCCGTGGCATCTTCCCCTCGGATCTGAACAGCGTACTGCCCCGTGGCAGCTTCCCCTCGGTTCTGAACAGTGTCCTGCCCCGTGGCATCTTCGCTTCTGATCTGAACAACGTCCAGCCCCGTGGCATCTTCCCTTCTGATCTGAACAACGTCCTGCCCCGTGGCATCTTCCCCTCTGATCTGAACAGTGTCCTGCCCCGTGGCATCTTCACCCGCTGATCTGAACAGTGTCCTGCCCCGTGGCATCTTCACCCTCTGATCTGAACAGTGTCCTGCCCCATGGCATCTTCACCCGCTGATCTGAATAGTGTCCTGCCCCGTGGCATCTTCACCCTCTGATCTGAACAGTGTCCTGCCCGTGGCATCTTCAACCTCTGATCTGAACAGAGTCCTGCCCGTGGCATCTTCACCTCTGATCTGAACAGTGTCCTGCCCCGTGGCATCTTCAACTCTGATCTGAACAGTGTCCTGCCCCATAGCATCTTCCCGTCTGATCCGAACAGCATCTTGCACCGTGGCATCTTCTCCTCTGATCTGAACAGCATCCTGCCCCGTGGCATCTTCACCTCTGATCTGAACAGAGTCCTGCCCCGTGGCATCTTCCCCTCTGATCTGAACAGTGTACTGCCCCGTGGCAAATGCACACTCTGATCTGAACAGAGTCCTGCCCCGTGGCATCTTCAATCTCTGATCTCAACAGCGTCCTGCCCCGTGGCATCTTCCCCTCTGATCTGAACAGCATCCTGCCCGGTGGCATCTTCAATCTCTGATCTCAACAGCATCCTGCCCCGTGGCATCTTCCCCTCTGATCTGAGCAGCACCCTGCCCATGGCATGGTCTCCATCTGATCAGAACAGTATACTTCCCCGTAGCATCTTCCCCTCTGATCTAAGCAGGGTCCTGCCCCGTGGCATCTTCCCCTCTGATCTGAACAGTGTCCTGCCCCGTGGCATCTTCCCCTCTGATCTGAACAGCATCCTGCCCTGTTGCATCTTCACCCTCTGATCTGAACAGCGTCCTGCACCGTGGAATCTTCCCTTCTGATCTGAAAAGCATCCTGCCCCGTGGCATTTTAACCTATGATCTGAACAGTCTCCTGCCCCGTGGTATCTGCACCCTCTGACCTGAACAGTGTCCTGCACCGTGGCATCTTCCCCTCTGATCTGAACAGTGTCCTGCCCCGTGGCATCTTCCCCTCTGATCTGAACAGCGTCCTACACCGTACCATCTTCCCCTCTGATTTGAACAGTGTCCTGCCCCGTGGCATCTTCCCCTCTGATCTGAACATCGTCATGCTGCGTGGCATCATGCCCTCTGATCTGAACAGTGTCCTGCCCGGTGGCATCTTCCCCTCTGCTCTGAACAGAGTCCTGCCCCGTGGCATCTTCTCCCTCTGATGTGAACAGTGTCCTGCCCCGTGGCGTCTTCCCCTCTGATCTGAACAGTGTCCTGCCCCGTGGCGTCTTCCCCGCTGATCTGAACAGTGTCCTGCCCCGTGGCATCTTCTCCTCTGATCTGAACAGCATCCTGCCCCGTGGCATCTTCACCCTCTGATCTGAACAGTGTCCTGCCCCGTGGCATCTTCCCCTCTAATCTGAACAGCGTCCTGCTCCGTGGCATCTTGCGCTCTGATCTGAACAACGTCCTGGCCCGTGGCATCTTCACCCTCTGATCAGAACAGTGTCCTGCCCCGTGGCATCTTCTCCCTCTGATCTGAACAGCGTCCAGCCCTGTGGCATCTTCCCTTCTGATATGAACAGTGTCCTGCCCCGTGGCATCTTCACCCTCTGATCTCAACAGCATCCTGCCCCGTGGCATCTTCCCTTCTGATCTAAACAGTGTCCTGCCCCATGGCAAATGCACACTCTGATCTGAACAGAGTCCTTCCCCGTGGCATCTTCACACTCTGATCTGATCAGTGTCCTCCCTCGTGGCATCTTCCCCTCTGAACTGAACAGTGTCCTACCCCTTGGCATCTTCTGCCTCTGAACTGAACAGTATCCTGCCCCGTGGCATCTTCCCCTCTGATCTGAACAGTGTCCTACCCCTTGGCATCTTCTGCCTCTGAACTGCACAGTATCCTGCCCCGTGGCATCTTCCCCTCTGATCTGAACAGTGTCCTGCCCGGTGGCATGTTCACCCTCTGATCTCAACAGCATCCAGCCCCGTGGTATCTTCCCCTCTGATCTGAACACTGTACTGCCCCGTGGCAAATGCACACTCTGATCTGAACAGAGTCCTACCCCGTGGCATCTTCAATCTCTGATCTCAACAGCATCCTGCCCCGTGGCATCTTCCCCTCTGATCTGAACAGTGTACTGCCCCGTGGCAAATGCACACTCTGATCTGAACAGAGTCCTGCCCCGTGGCATCTTCAATCTCTGATCTCAACAGAGTCCTGCCCCGTGGCATCTTCAATCTCTGATCTCAACAGCGTCCTGCCCCGTGGCATCTTCCCCTCTGATCCGAACAGTGTCCTGCCCCGTGGCATCTTCCCCTCTGATCTGAACAGCGTCCTACACCGTACCATCTTCCCCTCTGATCTGAACAGTGTCCTGCCCCGTGGCATCTTCCCCTCTGATCCGAACAGTGTCCTGCCCCGTGGCATCTTCCCCTCTGATCCGAACAGAGTCCTGCCCCGTGGCATCTTCAATCTCTGATCTCAACAGCATCCTGCCCCGTGGCATCTTCCCCTCTGATCTGAACAGTGTACTGCCCCGTGGCAAATGCACACTCTGATCTGAACAGACTCCTGCCCTGTGGCATCTTCAATCTCTGATCTCAACAGCGTCCTGCCCCGTGGCATCTTCAATCTCTGATCTCAACAGCATCCTGCCCCGTGGCATCATGCCCTCTGATCTGAACAGCATCCTGCCCGGTGGCATCTTCAATCTCTGATCTCAACAGCATCCTGCCCCGTGGCATCATGCCCTCTGATCTGAACAGCGTCATGCGGCGTGGCATCTTCCCCTCTGATCTGAACAGCATCCTGCCCGGTGGCATCTTCTCCTCTAATCTGAACAGTGTCCTGCCCGGTGGCATGTTCACCCTCTGATCTCAACAGCATCCAGCCCCGTGGTATCTTCCCCTCTGATCTGAACAGTGTACTGCCCCGTGGCAAATGCACACTCTGATCTGAACAGTATCCTGCCTCGTGGCATCTTGCCCTCTGATCTGAACAGCATCCTTCCTCGTGGCATCTTCCCTTCTGATCTGAACAGTATCCTGCCTCGTGGCATCATCCCTTCTGATCTGAACAGCATCCTGCACCGTGGCATCTTCTCGCTCTGATCTGAACAGCATCCTGCCCCGTGGCATCTTCACCTCTGATCTGAACAGTGTCCTGCCCCGTGACATCTTCCCCTCTGATCCAAACAGCATCCTGCCCCGTGGCATCTTCTCCTCTGATCTGAACAGCATCCTGCCCCGTGGCATCTTCACCCTCTGATCTGAACAGTGTCCTGCCCCGTGGCATCTTCCCCTGTAATCTGAACAGCGTCCTGCCCCGTGGCATCTTCCCCTCAGATCTGAACCGTCTCCTGCCCCGTGGCATCTTCCCCTCAGATCTGAACAGTGTCCTGCCCCGTGGCTTCTTCACCCTCTGATCTGAACAGTGTCCTGCCCCGTGGCATCTTCCCCTCTGATCAGAACAGTGTCCTGCCCCGTGGCATCTTCACCCTCTGATCTGAACAGTGTCCTGCCCCGTGGCATCTTCTCCCTCTGATCTGAACAGTGTCCTGCCCCGTGGCATCTTCACCCTCTGATCAGAACAGTGTCCTGCCCCGTGGCATCTTCCCCTCTGATCTGAACAGTGTCCTGCCCCGTGGCATCTTCCCCTCTGATCTGAACAGCATCCTTCCTCGTGGCATCTTCCCTTCTGATCTGAACAGTGTCCTGCCCCGTGGCATCTTCTCCTCTAATCTGAACAGTGTCCTGCCCGGTGGCATGTTCACCCTCTGATCTCAACAGCATCCAGCCCCGTGGTATCTTCCCCTCTGATCTGAACAGTGTCCTGCCCTGTGGCATCTTCAATCTCTGATCTCAACAGCATACTGCCCCGTGGCATCTTCCCCTCTGATCTGAGCAGCATCCTGCCCATGGCATGGTATCCATCTGATCAGAACAGTATACTTCCCCGTGGCATCTTCACCCTCTGATCTGAACTGTGTACTGCCCCGTGGCATCTTCCCCTCTGATCTGAGCAGGGTCCTGCCCCGTGGCATCTTCCCCTCTGATCTGAACAGCATCCTGCCCTGTTGCATCTTCACCCTCTGATCTGAACAGCCTACTGCCCCGTACCATCTTCCCCTCTGATCCGAACAGAGTCCTGCCCCGTGGCATCTTTCCCTCTGATCTGAACAGCGTCCTGCACCGTGGAATCTTTCCTTCTGATCTGAAAAGCGTCCTGCCCCGTGGCATTTTACCCTATGATCTGAACAGTCTCCTACCCCGTGGTATCTGCACCCTCTGACCTGAACAGTGTCCTGCTCCATGGCATCTTCACCCTCTGATCTGAACAGTCAACTGCCTCGTGGCATCTTCCCCTCTGATCTGAACACTGTCCTGCCCCGTGGCATCTTCCCCTCTGATCTGAACAGTTTCCTGCCCCGTGGCATCTTCCCGTCTGAACTGAAGAGTTTCCTACACCGTTGCATCTTCACCCTCTGATGTGAACAGCCTACTGCCCCGTACCATCTTCCCCTCTGATCCGAACAGAGTCCTGCCCCGTGGCATCTTCCCCTCTGATGTGAACAGCATCCTGCCCCGTGGGATCTTCCCCTCTGATCCGAACAGTGTCCTGCCCCGTGGCATCCTCACCCTCTGATCTGAACAACGTCCTGCCCCGTGGCATCTTCTCCCTCTGATCTGAACAGCGTCCTGCCCCGTGGCATCTTCCCTTCTGATCTGAACAGTGTTCTGCCCCGTGGCATCTTCCCCTCTGATCTGAACAGTGTCCTGCCCCGTGGCATCTTCCTCTCTGATCCGAACAGCATCCTGCCCCGTGGCATCTTCCCCTCTGATCTGAACAGTGTCCTGCCCCGTGGGGCATCTTCCCCTCTGATCTGAACAGTGTCCTGCCCCGTGGCATCTTCCTCTCTGATCCAAACAGCATCCTGCCCCGTGGCATCATGCCCTCCGATCTGAACAGCATCCTGCCTCGTGGCATCTTCCCCTCTGATCTGAACAGTGTTCTGCCCCGTGGCATCTTCCCCTCTGATCTGAACAGCGTCCTGCCCCGTTGCATCTTCCCCTCTGAACTGAACAGTGTCCTGCCCCGTGGCATCTTCACCTCTGATCTGAACAGTGTCCTGCTCCATGCAATCTTCACCCTCTGATCTGAACAGTCTCCTGCCCCGTGGCTTCTTCTCCTCTGATCTGAACAGTGTCCTGCCCCGTGGCATCTTCCCCTCTGATCTGAACAACGTCCTGCCCCGTGGCATCATCCCCTCTGCTCTGAAACGAGTACTGCCCAGTGGCAACTTCACCCTCTGATCACAACAGTGTCCTGCCCCGTGGCATCTTCTCCCTCTGATCTGAACAGCGTCCTGCCCCGTGGCATCTTGCCCTCTGATGTGAACAGTGTCCTGCCCCGTGGCATCTTCCCCACTAATCTGAACAGTGTCCTACCCCGTGGCATCTTGCCCTCTGATCTGAACAGTGTCCTGCCCTGTGGCATCTTCTCCCTATGATCTGAACAGTCTCCTGCCCCGTGGCTTCTTCTCCTCTGATCTGAACAGTGTCCTGCCCCGTGGCATCTTGCGCTCTGATCTGAAACGAGTACTGCCCAGTGGCAACTTCACCCTCTGATCACAACAGTGTCCTGCCCCGTGGCATCTTCTCCCTCTGATCTGAACAGCGTCCTGCCCCGTGGCATCTTGCCCTCTGATCTGAACAGTGTCCTGCCCCGTGGCATCTTCTCCCTCTGATCTGAACAGCGTCATGCTGCGTGGCATCATGCCCTCTGATCCGAACAGCATCCTTCCTCATGGCATCTTCTCCTCTGATCTGAACAGTGTCCTGCCCCGTGGCATCTTCCTCTCTGATCCAAACAGCATCCTGCCCCGTGGCATCATGCCCTCCGATCTGAACAGCATCCTGCCTCGTGGCATCTTCCCCTCTGATCTGAACAGCGTCCTGCCCCGTTGCATCTTCCCCTCTGATCTGAACAGCGTCCTGCCCCGTTGCATCTTCCCCTCTGAACTGAACAGCGTCCTGCCCCGTTGCATCTTCCCCTCTGAACTGAACAGTGTCCTGCCCCGTTGCATCTTCCCCTCTGAACTGAACAGTGTCCTGCTCCGTGGCATATTCACCCTCTGATCCCAACAGCATTCTGCCCCGTGGCATCTTCACCTCTGATCTGAACAGCGTCCTGCCCCGTTGCATCTTCCCCTCTGAACTGAACAGTGTCCTGCTCCGTGGCATATTCACCCTCTGATCCCAACAGAATTCTGCCCCGTGGCATCTTCACCTCTGATCTGAACAGTCTCCTGCCCCGTGGCTTCTTCTCCTCTGATCTGAACAGTGTCCGGCCCCGTGGCATCTTCCCCTCTGAACTGAACAGCGTCCTGCCCCGTGGCATCTTCCTCTCTGATCTGAACAGTGTCCTGCCCCGTGGCATCTTCCTCTCTGATCCAAACAGCATCCTGCCCCGTGGCATCATGCCCTCCGATCTGAACAGCATCCTGCCTCGTGGCATCTTCCCCTCTGATCTGAACAGTGTTCTGCCCCGTGGCATCTTCCCCTCTGATCTGAACAGCGTCCTGCCCCGTTGCATCTTCCCCTCTGAACTGAACAGTGTCCTGCCCCGTGGCATCTTCCCCTCTGAACTGAACAGTGTCCTGCTCCATGGCATCTTCACCCTCTGATCTGAACAGTCTCCTGCCCCGTGGCTTCTTCTCCTCTGATCTGAACAGTGTCCTGCCCCGTGGCATCTTGCGCTCAGATCTGAACAACGTCCTGCCCCGTGGCATCTTCCCCTCTGCTCTGAAACGAGTACTGCCCAGTGGCAACTTCACCCTCTGATCACAAAAGTGTCCTGCCCCGTGGCATCTTCTCCCTCTGATCTGAACAGCGTCCTGCCCCGTGGCATCTTGCCCTCTGATGTGAACAGTGTCCTGCCCCGTGGCATCTTGCCCTCTGATCTGAACAGTGTCCTGCCCCGTGGCATCTTCCCCACTAATCTGAACAGTGTCCTCCCCGTGGCATCTTCTCCCTCAGATCTGAACAGCGTCCTGCCTCGTGGCATCTTCCCTTCTGATCTGAACAGCATCCTGCCCCGTGGCATTTTCCCCTCTGATCTGAACAGCGTCATGCTGCGTGGCATCATGCCCTCTGATCCGAACAGCATCCTTCCTCATGGCATCTTCTCCTCTGATCTGAACAGTGTCCTGCCCCGTGGCATGTTCACCCTCTGATAACAGCATCCTGCCCCGTGGCATCTTCACCCTCTGATCTAAACAGTGTACTGCCCCGTGGCAAATGTACACTCCGATCTGAACAGAGTCCTGCCCCGTGGCATCTTCCCCTCTGATGTGAACAGCGTCCTGCCCCGTGGGATCTTCCCCTCTGATACGAACAGTGTCCTGCCCCGTGGCATCCTCACCCTCTGATCTGAACAACGTCCTGCCCCGTGGCATCTTCTCCCTCTGATCTGAACAGCGTCCTGCCCCGTGGCATCTTCCCTTCTGATCTGAACAGTGTTCTGCCCCGTGGCATCTTCCCCTCTGATCTGAACAGTGTCCTGCCCCGTGGCATCTTCCTCTCTGATCCGAACAGCATCCTGCCCCGTGGCATCTTCCCCTCTGATCTGAACAGCATCCTGCCTCGTGGCATCTTCCCCTCTGATCTGAACAGTGTTCTGCCCCGTGGCATCTTCCCCTCTGATCTGAACAGCGTCCTGCCCCGTTGCATCTTCCCCTCTGAACTGAACAGTGTCCTGCTCCGTGGCATATTCACCCTCTGATCCCAACAGCATTCTGCCCCGTGGCATCTTCACCTCTGATCTGAACAGTGTCCTGCCCCGTGGCATCTTCTCCCTATGATCTGAACAGCATCCTGCCCCGTGGCATCTTCACCCTCTGATCTGAACAGTCTCCTGCCCCGTGGCTTCTTCTCCTCTGATCTGAACAGTGTCCGGCCCCGTGGCATCTTGCGCTCTGATCTGAACAACGTCCTGCCCCGTGGCATCTTCCCCTCTGCTCTGAAACGAGTACTGCCCAGTGGCAACTTCACCCTCTGATCACAACAGTGTCCTGCCCCGTGGCATCTTCTCCCTCTGATCTGAACAGCGTCCTGCCCCGTGGCATCTTGCCCTCTGATCTGAACAGTGTCCTGCCCCGTGGCATCTTCCCCACTAATCTGAACAGTGTCCTGACCCGTGGCATCTTCTCCCTCTGATCTGAACAGCGTCATGCTGCGTGGCATCTTCACCCTCTGATCTGAACAGTGTCCTGCCTTGTGGCATCTTCCTCTCTGATCCAAACAGCATCCTTCCTCATGGCATCTTCTCTGATCTGAACAGTGTCCTGCCCCGTGGCATCTTCCTCTCTGATCCAAACAGCATCCTGCCCCGTGGCATCATGCCCTCCGATCTGAACAGCATCCTGCCTCGTGGCATCTTCCCCTCTGATCTGAACAGTGTTCTGCCCCGTGGCATCTTCCCCTCTGATCTGAACAGCGTCCTGCCCCGTTGCATCTTCCCCTCTGAACTGAACAGTGTCCTGCTCCGTGGCATATTCACCCTCTGATCTGAACAGCGTCCTGCCCCGTGGCATCTTCCCTTCTGATCTGAACAGTGTTCTGCCCCGTGGCATCTTCCCCTCTGATCTGAACAGTGCCCTGCCCCGTGGCATCTTCCTCTCTGATCCGAACAGCATCCTGCCCCGTGGCATCTTCCCCTCTGATCTGAACAGTGTCCTGCCCCGTACCATCTTCCCCTCTGATCTGAACAGTGTCCTGCCCCGTGGCATCTTCCCCTCTGATCTGAACAGTGTCCTGCCCCGTACCATCTTCCCCTCTGATCTGAACAGTGTCCTGCCCCGTGGAATCTTCCCCTCTGATCTGAACAGTGTCCTGCCCCGTACCATCTTCCCCTCTGATCTGAACAGCATCCTGCCCCGTGGCATCTTCCCCTCTGATCTGAACAGTGTCCTGCCCCGTACCATCTTCCCCTCTGATCTGAACAGTGTCCTGCCCCGTGGAATCTTCCCCTCTGATCTGAACAGTGTCCTGCCCCGTACCATCTTCCCCTCTGATCTGAACAGTGTCCTGCCCCGTACCATCTTCCCCTCTGATCTGAACAGTGTCCTGCCCCGTGGCATCTTCCCCTCTGATCTGAACAACGTCCTGCCCCGTGGCATCTTCCCCTCTGATTTGAACAGCGTACTGACCCGTGGCAGCTTCACCCTCGGGTCTGAACAGTGTCCTGCCCCGTGGCATCTTCACCCTCTGATCTGAACAGCATCCTGCCCTGTGCCATCTTCGCCCTCTGATCTGAACAGTGTCCAGCCCCTTGGTATCTTCCCTTCTGATCTGAACAGTGTCCTGCCCCGTGGCATCTTCTCCTCTAATCTGAACAGTGTCCTGCCCGGTGGCATGTTCACCCTCTGATCTCAACAGCATCCAGCCCCGTGGTATCTTCCCCTCTGATCTGAACAGTGTCCTGCCCTGTGGCATCTTCCCCTCTGATCTGAACAGTGTCCTGCCCTGTGGCATCTTCAATCTCTGATCTCAACAGCATACTGCCCCGTGGAATCTTCCCCTCTGATCTGAACAGTGTCCTGCCCCGTGGCATCTTCACCCTCTGATCTGAACTGTGTACTGCCCCGTGGCATCTTCCCCTCTGATCTGAGCAGGGTCCTGCCCCGTGGCATCTTCCCCTCTGATCTGAACAGCATCCTGCCCTGTTGCATCTTCACCCTCTGATCTGAACAGCCTACTGCCCCGTACCATCTTCCCCTCTGATCCGAACAGAGTCCTGCCCCGTGGCATCTTTCCCTCTGATCTGAACAGCGTCCTGCACCGTGGAATCTTTCCTTCTGATCTGAAAAGCGTCCTGCCCCGTGGCATTTTACCCTATGATCTGAACAGTCTCCTGCCCCGTGGTATCTGCACCCTCTGACCTGAACAGTGTCCTGCTCCATGGCATCTTCACCCTCTGATCTGAACAGTCTCCTGCCTCGTGGCATCTTCCCCACTGATCTGAACAGTGTCCTGCCCCGTGGCATCTTCCCCTCTGATCTGAACAGTGTCCTGCACCGTGGCATCTTCCCGTCTGAACTGAAGAGTTTCCTACACCGTTGCATCTTCACCCTCTGATGTGAACAGCTACTGCCCCGTACCATCTTCCCCTCTGATCCGAACAGAGTCCTGCCCCGTGGCATCTTCCCCTCTGATGTGAACAGCGTCCTGCCCCGTGGGATCTTCCCCTCTGATCCGAACAGTGTCCTGCCCCGTGGCATCCTCACCCTCTGATCTGAACAACGTCCTGCCCAGTGGCATCTTCTCCCTCTGATCTGAACAGCGTCCTGCCCCGCGGCATCTTCCCTTCTGATCTGAACAGTGTTCTGCCCCGTGGCATCTTCCCCTCTGATCTGAACAGTGTCCTGCCCCGTGGCATCTTCCTCTCTGATCCAAACAGCATCCTGCCCCGTGGCATCATGCCCTCCGATCTGAACAGCATCCTGCCTCGTGGCATCTTCCCCTCTGATCTGAACAGTGTCCTGCACCGTGGCATCTTCCCGTCTGAACTGAAGAGTTTCCTACACCGTTGCATCTTCACCCTCTGATGTGAACAGCTACTGCCCCGTAACATCTTCCCCTCTGATCCGAACAGAGTCCTGCCCCGTGGCATCTTCCCCTCTGATGTGAACAGCGTCCTGCCCCGTGGGATCTTCCCCTCTGATCCGAACAGTGTCCTGCCCCGTGGCATCCTCACCCTCTGATCTGAAAAACGTCCTGCCCCGTGGCATCTTCTCCCTCTGATCTGAACAGCGTCCTGCCCCGTGGCATCTTCCCTTCTGATCTGAACAGTGTTCTGCCCCGTGGCATCTTCCCCTCTGATCTGAACAGTGTCCTGCCCCGTGGCATCTTCCTCTCTGATCCGAACAGCATCCTGCCCCGTGGCATCTTCCCCTCTGATCTGAACAGTGTCCTGCCCCGTGGGGCATCTTCCCCTCTGATCTGAACAGTGTCCTGCCCCGTGGCATCTTCCTCTCTGATCCAAACAGCATCCTGCCCCGTGGCATCATGCCCTCCGATCTGAACAGCATCCTGCCTCGTGGCATCTTCCCCTCTGATCTGAACAGTGTTCTGCCCCGTGGCATCTTCCCCTCTGATCTGAACAGCGTCCTGCCCCGTTGCATCTTCCCCTCTGAAATGAACAGTGTCCTGCTCCGTGGCATATTCACCCTATGATCTGAACAGCATCCTGCCCCGTGGCATCTTCCCCTCAGAACTGAACAGTGTCCTGCTCCATGGCATCTTCACCCTCTGATCTGAACAGTCTCCTGCCCCGTGGCTTCTTCTCCTCTGATCTGAACAGTGTTCTGCCCCGTGGCATCTTCCCCTCTGATCTGAACAGCGTCCTGCTCCGTGGCATATTCACCCTCTGATCCCAACAGCATTCTGCCCCGTGGCATCTTCCCCTCTGATCTGAACAGTGTCCTGCCCCGTGGGGCATCTTCCCCTCTGATCTGAACAGTGTCCTGCCCCGTGGCATCTTCCTCTCTGATCCAAACAGCATCCTGCCCCGTGGCATCATGCCCTCCGATCTGAACAGCATCCTGCCTCGTGGCACCTTCCCCTCAGATCTGAACACTGTCCTGCCCCGTGGCATCTTCCCCTCTGATCTGAACAGTGTCCTGCCCCGTGGCATCTTCCCCTCTGATCTGAACAGTGTCCTGCCCCGTGGCACCTTCCTCTCTGATCTGAACAGCATCCTGCCCCGTGGCATCTTCCCCTCTGAACTGAACAGTGTCCTGCTCCATGGCATCTTCACCCTCTGATCTGAACAGTCTCCTGCCCCGTGGCTTCTTCTCCTCTGATCTGAACAGTGTCCGGCCCCGTGGCATCTTGCGCTCTGATCTGAACAACGTCCTGCCCCGTGGCATCTTCCCCTCTGCTCTGAAACGAGTACTGCCCAGTGGCAACTTCACCCTCTGATCACAACAGTGTCCTGCCCCGTGGCATCTTCTCCCTCAGATCTGAACAGCGTCCTGCCCCGTGGCATCTTGCCCTCTGATCTGAACAGTGTCCTGCCCCGTGGCATCTTCCCCACTAATCTGAACAGTGTCCTGCCCCGTGGCATCTTCTCCCTCAGATCTGAACAGCGTCCTGCCTCGTGGCATCTTCTCCTCAGATCTGAACAGTGTCCTGCCCCGTGGCATCTTCCTCTCTGATCCAAACAGCATCCTGCCCGGTGGCATCATGCCCTCCGATCTGAACAGCATCCTGCCTCGTGGCATCTTCCCCTCTGATCTGAACAGTGTTCTGCCCCCTGGCATCTTCCCCTCTGATCTGAACAGCGTCCTGCCCCGTTGCATCTTCCCCTCTGAACTGAACAGTGTCCTGCTCCGTGGCATATTCACCCTCTGATCTGAACAGCGTCCTGCCCCGTGGCATCTTCCCTTCTGATCTGAACAGTGTTCTGCCCCGTGGCATCTTCCCCTCTGATCTGAACAGTGCCCTGCCCCGTGGCATCTTCCTCTCTGATCCAAACAGCATCCTGCCCCGTGGCATCTTCCCCTCTGATCTGAACAGTGTCCTACCCCTTGGCATCTTCTGCCTCTGAACTGAACAGTATCCTGCCCCGTGGCATCTTCCCCTCTGATCTGAACAGTGTCCTACCCCTTGGCATCTTCTGCCTCTGAACTGAACAGTATCCTGCCCCGTGGCATCTTCCCCTCTGATCTGATCAGTGTCCTCCCTCGTGGCATCTTCCCCTCTGATCTGAACAGTGTCCTACACCTTGGCATCTTCTGCCTCTGAACTGAACAGTATCCTGCCCCATGGCATGATCCCCTCTGATCTGAACAGCGTCCTACACCGTACCATCTTCCCCTCTGATCCGAACAGAGTCCTGCCCCGTACCATCTTCCCCTCTGATCTGAACAGTGTCCTGTCCCGTGGCATCTTCCCCTCTGATCTGAACAGTGTCCTGCCCCATGGCATCTTCCCTTCTGATCTGAACAGTGTCCTGCCCCGTGGCATCTTCTCCTCTAATCTGAACAGTGTCCTGCCCGGTGGCATGTTCACCCTCTGATCTCAACAGCATCCAGCCCCGTGGTATCTTCCCCTCTGATCTGAACAGTGTCCTGCCCTGTGGCATCTTCAATCTCTGATCTCAACAGCATACTGCACCGTGGCATCTTCCCCTCTGATCTGAGCAGCATCCTGCCCATGGCATGGTATCCATCTGATCAGAACAGTATACTTCCCCGTGGCATCTTCACCCTCTGATCTGAACTGTGTACTGCCCCGTGGCATCTTCCCCTCTGATCTGAGCAGGGTCCTGCCCCGTGGCATCTTCCCCTCTGATCTGAACAGCATCCTGCCCTGTTGCATCTTCACCCTCTGATCTGAACAGCCTACTGCCCCGTACCATCTTCCCCTCTGATCCGAACAGAGTCCTGCCCCGTGGCATCTTTCCCTCTGATCTGAACAGCGTCCTGCACCGTGGAATCTTTCCTTCTGATCTGAAAAGCGTCCTGCCCCGTGGCATTTTACAATATGATCTGAACAGTGTCCTGCCCCGTGGGGCATCTTCCCCTCTGATCTGAACAGTGTCCTGCCCCGTGGCATCTTCCTCTCTGATCCAAACAGCATCCTGCCCCGTGGCATCATGCCCTCCGATCTGAACAGCATCCTGCCTCGTGGCATCTTCCCCTCTGATCTGAACAGTGTTCTGCCCCGTGGCATCTTCCCCTCTGATCTGAACAGCGTCCTGCCCCGTTGCATCTTCCCCTCTGAACTGAACAGTGTCCTGCTACGTGGCATATTCACCCTCTGATCCCAACAGCATTCTGCCCCGTGGCATCTTCACCTCTGATCTGAACAGTGTCCTGCCCCGTGGCATCTTCTCCCTATTATCTGAACAGCATCCTGCCCCGTGGCATCTTCACCCTCTGATCTGAACAGTCTCCTGCCCCGTGGCTTCTTCTCCTCTGATCTGAACAGTGTCCGGCCCCGTGGCATCTTGCGCTCTGATCTGAACAACGTCCTGCCCCGTGGCATCTTCCCCTCTGCTCTGAAACGAGTACTGCCCAGTGGCAACTTCACCCTCTGATCACAACAGTGTCCTGCCCCGTGGCATCTTCTCCCTCTGATCTGAACAGCGTCCTGCCCCGTGGCATCTTGCCCTCTGATCTGAACAGTGTCCTGCCCCGTGGCATCTTCCCCACTAATCTGAACAGTGTCCTGCCCCGTGGCATCTTCTCCCTCTGATCTGAACAGCGTCATGCTGCGTGGCATCATGCCCTCTGATCCGAACAGCATCCTTCCTCATGGCATCTTCTCTGATCTGAACAGTGTCCTGCCCCGTGGCATCTTCCTCTCTGATCCAAACAGCATCCTGCCCCGTGGCATCATGCCCTCCGATCTGAACAGCATCCTGCCTCGTGGCATCTTCCCCTCTGATCTGAACAGTGTTCTGCCCCGTGGCATCTTCCCCTCTGATCTGAACAGCGTCCTGCCCCGTTGCATCTTCCCCTCTGAACTGAACAGTGTCCTGCTCCGTGGCATATTCACCCTCTGATCTGAACAGCGTCCTGCCCCGTGGCATCTTCCCTTCTAATATGAACAGTGTTCTGCCCCGTGGCATTTTCCCCTCTGATCTGAACAGTGCCCTGCCCCGTGGCATCTTCCTCTCTGATCCGAACAGCATCCTGCCCCGTGGCATCTTCCCCTCTGATCTGAACAGTGTCCTACCCCTTGGCATCTTCTGCCTCTGAACTGAACAGTATCCTGCCCCGTGGCATCTTCCCCTCTGATCTGAACAGTGTCCTACACCTTGGCATCTTCTGCCTCTGAACTGAACAGTATCCTGCCCCATGGCATGATCCCCTCTGATCTGAACAGCGTCCTACACCGTACCATCTTCCCCTCTGATCCGAACAGAGTCCTGCCCCGTACCATCTTCCCCTCTGATCTGAACAGTGTCCTGCCCCGTGGCATCTTCCCCTCTGATCTGAACAGTGACCTGCCCCGTGGCATCTTCCCCTCTGATCTGAACAACGTCCTGCCCCGTGGCATCTTCCCCTCTGATTTGAACAGCGTATTGCCCCGTGGCAGCTTCACCCTCGGGTCTGAACAGTGTCCTGCCCCGTGGCATCTTCACCCTCTGATCTGAACAGCATCCTGCCCTGTGGCATCTTCGCCCTCTGATCTGAACAGTGTCCAGCCCAGTGGTATCTTCCCTTCTGATCTGAACAGTGTCCTGCCCCGTGGCATCTTCTCCTCTAATCTGAACAGTGTCCTGCCCGGTGGCATGTTCACCCTCTGATCTCAACAGCATCCAGCCCCGTGGTATCTTCCCCTCTGATCTGAACAGCATCCTGCCCCGTGGCATCTTCCCCTCTGATCTGAGCAGCATCCTGCCCATGGCATGGTATCCATCTGATCAGAACAGTATACTTCCCCGTGGCATCTTCACCCTCTGATCTGAACTGTGTACTACACCGTGGCATCTTCCCCTCTGATCTGAGCAGGGTCCTGCCCCGTGGCATCTTCCCCTCTGATCTGAACAGCATCCTGCCCTGTTGCATCTTCACCCTCTGATCTGAACAGCCTACTGCCCCGTACCATCTTCCCCTCTGATCCGAACAGAGTCCTGCCCCGTGGCATCTTTCCCTCTGATCTGAACAGCGTCCTGCACCGTGGAATCTTTCCTTCTGATCTGAAAAGCGTCCTGCCCCGTGGCATTTTACCCTATGATCTGAACAGTCTCCTGCCCCGTGGTATCTGCACCCTCTGACCTGAACAGTGTCCTGCTCCATGGCATCTTCACCCTCTGATCTGAACAGTCTCCTGCCTCGTGGCATCTTCCCCACTGATCTGAACAGTGTCCTGCCCCGTGGCATCTTCCCCTCTGATCTGAACAGTGTCCTGCACCGTGGCATCTTCCCGTCTGAACTGAAGAGTTTCCTACACCGTTGCATCTTCACCCTCTGATGTGAACAGCTACTGCCCCGTAACATCTTCCCCTCTGATCCGAACAGAGTCCTGCCCCGTGGCATCTTCCCCTCTGATGTGAACAGCGTCCTGCCCCGTGGGATCTTCCCCTCTGATCCGAACAGTGTCCTGCCCCGTGGCATCCTCACCCTCTGATCTGAACAACGTCCTGCCCCGTGGCATCTTCTCCCTCTGATCTGAACAGCGTCCTGCCCCGTGGCATCTTCCCTTCTGATCTGAACAGTGTTCTGCCCCGTGGCATCTTCCCCTCTGATCTGAACAGTGTCCTGCCCCGTGGCATCTTCCTCTCTGATCCGAACAGTGTCCTGCCCCGTGGGGCATCTTCCTCTCTGATCCAAACAGCATCCTGCCCCGTGGCATCATGCCCTCCGATCTGAACAGCATCCTGCCTCGTGGCATCTTCCCCTCTGATCTGAACAGTGTTCTGCCCCGTGGCATCTTCCCTCTGATCTGAACAGCGTCCTGCCCCGTTGCATCTTCCCCTCTGAACTGAACAGTGCCCTGCTCCGTGGCATATTCACCCTATGATCTGAACAGCATCCTGCCCCGTGGCATCTTCCCCTCAGAACTGAACAGTGTCCTGCTCCATGGCATCTTCACCCTCTGATCTGAACAGTCTCCTGCCCCGTGGCTTCTTCTCCTCTGATCTGAACAGTGTTCTGCCCCGTGGCATCTTCCCCTCTGATCTGAACAGCGTCCTGCCCCGTTGCATCTTCCCCTCTGAACTGAACAGTGTCCTGCCCCGTGGCATATTCACCCTCTGATCTGAACAGCGTCATGCTGCGTGGCATCATGCCCTCTGATCCGAACAGCATCCTTCCTCATGGCATCTTCTCTGATCTGAACAGTGTCCTGCCCCGTGGCATCTTCCTCTCTGATCCAAACAGCATCCTGCCCCGTGGCATCATGCCCTCCGATCTGAACAGCATCCTGCCTCGTGGCATCTTCCCCTCTGATCTGAACAGTGTTCTGCCCCGTGGCATCTTCCCCTCTGATCTGAACAGCGTCCTGCCCCGTTGCATCTTCCCCTCTGAACTGAACAGTGTCCTGCTCCGTGGCATATTCACCCTCTGATCTGAACAGCGTCCTGCCCCGTGGCATCTTCCCTTCTAATATGAACAGTGTTCTGCCCCGTGGCATCTTCCCCTCTGATCTGAACAGTGCCCTGCCCCGTGGCATCTTCCTCTCTGATCCGAACAGCATCCTGCCCCGTGGCATCTTCCCCTCTGATCTGAACAGTGTCCTACCCCTTGGCATCTTCTGCCTCTGAACTGAACAGTATCCTGCCCCGTGGCATCTTCCCCTCTGATCTGAACAGTGTCCTACACCTTGGCATCTTCTGCCTCTGAACTGAACAGTATCCTGCCCCATGGCATGATCCCCTCTGATCTGAACAGCGTCCTACACCGTACCATCTTCCCCTCTGATCCGAACAGAGTCCTGCCCCGTACCATCTTCCCCTCTGATCTGAACAGTGTCCTGCCCCGTGGCATCTTCCCCTCTGATCTGAACAGTGACCTGCCCCGTGGCATCTTCCCCTCTGATCTGAACAACGTCCTGCCCCGTGGCATCTTCCCCTCTGATTTGAACAGCGTATTGCCCCGTGGCAGCTTCACCCTCGGGTCTGAACAGTGTCCTGCCCCGTGGCATCTTCCCCTCTGATCTGAACAGCGTCCTGCCCCGTTGCATCTTCCCCTCTGAACTGAACAGTGCCCTGCTCCGTGGCATATTCACCCTATGATCTGAACAGCATCCTGCCCCGTAGCATCTTCCCCTCAGAACTGAACAGTGTCCTGCTCCATGGCATCTTCACCCTCTGATCTGAACAGTCTCCTGCCCCGTGGCTTCTTCTCCTCTGATCTGAACAGTGTTCTGCCCCGTGGCATCTTCCCCTCTGATCTGAACAGCGTCCTGCCCCGTTGCATCTTCCCCTCTGAACTGAACAGTGTCCTGCTCCGTGGCATATTCACCCTCTGTTCCCAACAGCATTCTGCCCCGTGGCATCTTCCCCTCTGATCTGAACAGTGTCCTGCCCCGTGGGGCATCTTCCCCTCTGATCTGAACAGTGTCCTGCCCCGTGGCATCTTCCTCTCTGATCCAAACAGCATCCTGCCCCGTGGCATCATGCCCTCCGATCTGAACAGCATCCTGCCTCGTGGCATCTTCCCCTCTGATCTGAACAGCGTCCTGCCCCGTTGCATCTTCCCCTCTGAACTGAACAGTGTCCTGCTCCGTGGCATATTCACCCTCTGATCTGAACAGCGTCCTGCCCCGTGGCATCTTCCCTTCTAATATGAACAGTGTTCTGCCCCGTGGCATTTTCCCCTCTGATCTGAACAGTGCCCTGCCCCGTGGCATCTTCCTCTCTGATCCGAACAGCATCCTGCCCCGTGGCATCTTCCCCTCTGATCTGAACAGTGTCCTACCCCTTGGCATCTTCTGCCTCTGAACTGAACAGTATCCTGCCCCGTGGCATCTTCCCCTCTGATCTGAACAGTGTCCTACACCTTGGCATCTTCTGCCTCTGAACTGAACAGTATCCTGCCCCATGGCATGATCCCCTCTGATCTGAACAGCGTCCTACACCGTACCATCTTCCCCTCTGATCCGAACAGAGTCCTGCCCCGTACCATCTTCCCCTCTGATCTGAACAGTGTCCTGCCCCGTGGCATCTTCCCCTCTGATCTGAACAGTGACCTGCCCCGTGGCATCTTCCCCTCTGATCTGAACAACGTCCTGCCCCGTGGCATCTTCCCCTCTGATTTGAACAGCGTATTGCCCCGTGGCAGCTTCACCCTCGGGTCTGAACAGTGTCCTGCCCCGTGGCATCTTCACCCTCTGATCTGAACAGCATCCTGCCCTGTGGCATCTTCGCCCTCTGATCTGAACAGTGTCCAGCCCAGTGGTATCTTCCCTTCTGATCTGAACAGTGTCCTGCCCCGTGGCATCTTCTCCTCTAATCTGAACAGTGTCCTGCCCGGTGGCATGTTCACCCTCTGATCTCAACAGCATCCAGCCCCGTGGTATCTTCCCCTCTGATCTGAACAGCATCCTGCCCCGTGGCATCTTCCCCTCTGATCTGAGCAGCATCCTGCCCATGGCATGGTATCCATCTGATCAGAACAGTATACTTCCCCGTGGCATCTTCACCCTCTGATCTGAACTGTGTACTACACCGTGGCATCTTCCCCTCTGATCTGAGCAGGGTCCTGCCCCGTGGCATCTTCCCCTCTGATCTGAACAGCATCCTGCCCTGTTGCATCTTCACCCTCTGATCTGAACAGCCTACTGCCCCGTACCATCTTCCCCTCTGATCCGAACAGAGTCCTGCCCCGTGGCATCTTTCCCTCTGATCTGAACAGCGTCCTGCACCGTGGAATCTTTCCTTCTGATCTGAAAAGCGTCCTGCCCCGTGGCATTTTACCCTATGATCTGAACAGTCTCCTGCCCCGTGGTATCTGCACCCTCTGACCTGAACAGTGTCCTGCTCCATGGCATCTTCACCCTCTGATCTGAACAGTCTCCTGCCTCGTGGCATCTTCCCCACTGATCTGAACAGTGTCCTGCCCCGTGGCATCTTCCCCTCTGATCTGAACAGTGTCCTGCACCGTGGCATCTTCCCGTCTGAACTGAAGAGTTTCCTACACCGTTGCATCTTCACCCTCTGATGTGAACAGCTACTGCCCCGTAACATCTTCCCCTCTGATCCGAACAGAGTCCTGCCCCGTGGCATCTTCCCCTCTGATGTGAACAGCGTCCTGCCCCGTGGGATCTTCCCCTCTGATCCGAACAGTGTCCTGCCCCGTGGCATCCTCACCCTCTGATCTGAACAACGTCCTGCCCCGTGGCATCTTCTCCCTCTGATCTGAACAGCGTCCTGCCCCGTGGCATCTTCCCTTCTGATCTGAACAGTGTTCTGCCCCGTGGCATCTTCCCCTCTGATCTGAACAGTGTCCTGCCCCGTGGCATCTTCCTCTCTGATCCGAACAGTGTCCTGCCCCGTGGGGCATCTTCCTCTCTGATCCAAACAGCATCCTGCCCCGTGGCATCATGCCCTCCGATCTGAACAGCATCCTGCCTCGTGGCATCTTCCCCTCTGATCTGAACAGTGTTCTGCCCCGTGGCATCTTCCCTCTGATCTGAACAGCGTCCTGCCCCGTTGCATCTTCCCCTCTGAACTGAACAGTGCCCTGCTCCGTGGCATATTCACCCTATGATCTGAACAGCATCCTGCCCCGTGGCATCTTCCCCTCAGAACTGAACAGTGTCCTGCTCCATGGCATCTTCACCCTCTGATCTGAACAGTCTCCTGCCCCGTGGCTTCTTCTCCTCTGATCTGAACAGTGTTCTGCCCCGTGGCATCTTCCCCTCTGATCTGAACAGCGTCCTGCCCCGTTGCATCTTCCCCTCTGAACTGAACAGTGTCCTGCCCCGTGGCATATTCACCCTCTGATCTGAACAGCGTCATGCTGCGTGGCATCATGCCCTCTGATCCGAACAGCATCCTTCCTCATGGCATCTTCTCTGATCTGAACAGTGTCCTGCCCCGTGGCATCTTCCTCTCTGATCCAAACAGCATCCTGCCCCGTGGCATCATGCCCTCCGATCTGAACAGCATCCTGCCTCGTGGCATCTTCCCCTCTGATCTGAACAGTGTTCTGCCCCGTGGCATCTTCCCCTCTGATCTGAACAGCGTCCTGCCCCGTTGCATCTTCCCCTCTGAACTGAACAGTGTCCTGCTCCGTGGCATATTCACCCTCTGATCTGAACAGCGTCCTGCCCCGTGGCATCTTCCCTTCTAATATGAACAGTGTTCTGCCCCGTGGCATCTTCCCCTCTGATCTGAACAGTGCCCTGCCCCGTGGCATCTTCCTCTCTGATCCGAACAGCATCCTGCCCCGTGGCATCTTCCCCTCTGATCTGAACAGTGTCCTACCCCTTGGCATCTTCTGCCTCTGAACTGAACAGTATCCTGCCCCGTGGCATCTTCCCCTCTGATCTGAACAGTGTCCTACACCTTGGCATCTTCTGCCTCTGAACTGAACAGTATCCTGCCCCATGGCATGATCCCCTCTGATCTGAACAGCGTCCTACACCGTACCATCTTCCCCTCTGATCCGAACAGAGTCCTGCCCCGTACCATCTTCCCCTCTGATCTGAACAGTGTCCTGCCCCGTGGCATCTTCCCCTCTGATCTGAACAGTGACCTGCCCCGTGGCATCTTCCCCTCTGATCTGAACAACGTCCTGCCCCGTGGCATCTTCCCCTCTGATTTGAACAGCGTATTGCCCCGTGGCAGCTTCACCCTCGGGTCTGAACAGTGTCCTGCCCCGTGGCATCTTCACCTCTGATCTGAACAACGTCCTGCCCCGTGGCATCTTCCCCTCTGATTTGAACAGCGTATTGCCCCGTGGCATCTTCACCCTCTGATCTGAACAGCATCCTGCCCTGTGGCATCTTCGCCCTCTGATCTGAACAGTGTCCAGCCCAGTGGTATCTTCCCTTCTGATCTGAACAGTGTCCTGCCCCGTGGCATCTTCTCCTCTAATCTGAACAGTGTCCTGCCCGGTGGCATCTTCCCCTCTGATCTGAGCAGCATCCTGCCCATGGCATGGTATCCATCTGATCAGAACAGTATACTTCCCCGTGGCATCTTCACCCTCTGATCTGAACTGTGTACTGCCCCGTGGCATCTTCCCCTCTGATCTGAGCAGGGTCCTGCCCCGTGGCATCTTCCCCTCTGATCTGAACAGCATCCTGCCCTGTTGCATCTTCACCCTCTGATCTGAACAGCCTACTGCCCCGTACCATCTTCCCCTCTGATCCGAACAGAGTCCTGCCCCGTGGCATCTTTCCCTCTGATCTGAACAGCGTCCTGCACCGTGGAATCTTTCCTTCTGATCTGAAAAGCGTCCTGCCCCGTGGCATTTTACCCTATGATCTGAACAGTCTCCTGCCCCGTGGTATCTGCACCCTCTGACCTGAACAGTGTCCTGCTCCATGGCATCTTCACCCTCTGATCTGAACAGTCTCCTGCCTCGTGGCATCTTCCCCACTGATCTGAACAGTGTCCTGCCCCGTGGCATCTTCCCCTCTGATCTGAACAGTGTCCTGCACCGTGGCATCTTCCCGTCTGAACTGAAGAGTTTCCTACACCGTTGCATCTTCACCCTCTGATGTGAACAGCTACTGCCCCGTAACATCTTCCCCTCTGATCCGAACAGAGTCCTGCCCCGTGGCATCTTCCCCTCTGATGTGAACAGCGTCCTGCCCCGTGGGATCTTCCCCTCTGATCCGAACAGTGTCCTGCCCCGTGGCATCCTCACCCTCTGATCTGAACAACGTCCTGCCCCGTGGCATCTTCTCCCTCTGATCTGAACAGCGTCCTGCCCCGTGGCATCTTCCCTTCTGATCTGAACAGTGTTCTGCCCCGTGGCATCTTCCCCTCTGATCTGAACAGTGTCCTGCCCCGTGGCATCTTCCTCTCTGATCCGAACAGTGTCCTGCCCCGTGGGGCATCTTCCTCTCTGATCCAAACAGCATCCTGCCCCGTGGCATCATGCCCTCCGATCTGAACAGCATCCTGCCTCGTGGCATCTTCCCCTCTGATCTGAACAGTGTTCTGCCCCGTGGCATCTTCCCCTCTGATCTGAACAGCGTCCTGCCCCGTTGCATCTTCCCCTCTGAACTGAACAGTGCCCTGCTCCGTGGCATATTCACCCTATGATCTGAACAGCATCCTGCCCCGTAGCATCTTCCCCTCAGAACTGAACAGTGTCCTGCTCCATGGCATCTTCACCCTCTGATCTGAACAGTCTCCTGCCCCGTGGCTTCTTCTCCTCTGATCTGAACAGTGTTCTGCCCCGTGGCATCTTCCCCTCTGATCTGAACAGCGTCCTGCCCCGTTGCATCTTCCCCTCTGAACTGAACAGTGTCCTGCTCCGTGGCATATTCACCCTCTGTTCCCAACAGCATTCTGCCCCGTGGCATCTTCCCCTCTGATCTGAACAGTGTCCTGCCCCGTGGGGCATCTTCCCCTCTGATCTGAACAGTGTCCTGCCCCGTGGCATCTTCCTCTCTGATCCAAACAGCATCCTGCCCCGTGGCATCATGCCCTCCGATCTGAACAGCATCCTGCCTCGTGGCATCTTCCCCTCGGATCTGAACACTGTCCTGCCCCGTGGCATCTTCCCCTCTGATCTGAACAGCGTCCTGCCCCGTTGCATCTTCCCCTCTGATCTGAACAGTGTCCTGCCCCGTGGCATCTTCTCCCTATGATCTGAACAGCATCCTGCCCCGTGGCATCTTCCCCTCTGAACTGAACAGTGTCCTGCTCCATGGCATCTTCACCCTCTGATCTGAACAGTCTCCTGCCCCGTGGCTTCTTCTCCTCTGATCTGAACAGTGTCCGGCCCCGTGGCATCTTGCGCTCTGATCTGAACAACGTCCTGCCCCGTGGCATCTTCCCCTCTGCTCTGAAACGAGTACTGCCCAGTGGCAACTTCACCCTCTGATCACAACAGTGTCCTGCCCCGTGGCATCTTCTCCCTCAGATCTGAACAGCGTCCTGCCCCGTGGCATCTTGCCCTCTGATCTGAACAGTGTCCTGCCCCGTGGCATCTTCCCCACTAATCTGAACAGCGTCCTGCCTCGTGGCATCTTCTCCTCTGATCTGAACAGTGTCCTGCCCCGTGGCATCTTCCTCTCTGATCCAAACAGCATCCTGCCCGGTGGCATCATGCCCTCCGATCTGAACAGCATCCTGCCTCGTGGCATCTTCCCCTCTGATCTGAACAGTGTTCTGCCCCGTGGCATCTTCTCCCTCTGATCTGAACAGCGTCATGCTGCGTGGCATCATGCCCTCTGATCCGAACAGCATCCTTCCTCATGGCATCTTCTCCTCTGATCTGAACAGTGTCCTGCCCCGTGGCATGTTCACCCTCTGATAACAGCATCCTGCCCCGTGGCATCTTCACCCTCTGATCTGTACAGTGTACTGCCCCGTGGCATCTTCCCCTCTGATCTGAGCAGGGTCCTGCCCCGTGGCATCTTCCCCTCTGATCTGAACAGCTTCCTGCCCTGATGCATCTTCACCCTCTGATCTGAACAGCGTCCTGCCCCGTGGCATCTTCCCCTCTGATCTGAACAGCATCCTGCACAGTGGCATTTTACCCTCTGATCTGAACAGTCCCCTGCCCCGTGGTATCTGCACCCTCTGATGTGAACAGTGTCCTGCCCCGTGTCATTTTACCCTATGATCTGAACAGTCTCCTGCACCGTGGTATCTGCACCCTCTGATGTGAACAGTGTCCTGCACCGTGGAATCATGCCCTCTGATCTGAAAAGCATCCTTCCTCATGCCATCTTCTCCTCTGATCTGAACAGTGTCCTGCCCCGTGGCATCTTCCTCTCTGATCCAAACAGCATCCTGCCCCGTGGCATCATGCCCTCCGATCTGAACAGCATCCTGCCTCGTGGCATCTTCCCCTCTGATCTGAACAGTGTTCTGCCCCGAGGCATCTTCCCCTCTGATCTGAACAGCGTCCTGCCCCGTTGCATCTTCCCCTCTGAACTGAACAGTGTCCTGCTCCGTGGCATATTCACCCTCTGATCTGAACAGCGTCCTGCCCCGTGGCATCTTCCCCTCTGATCTGAACAGTGTCCTGCCCCGTGGCATCTTCCCCTCTGATCTGAACAGTGCCCTGCCCCGTGGCATCTTCCTCTCTGATCCGAACAGCATCCTGCCCCGTGGCATCTTCCCCTCTGATCTGAACAGTGTCCTACCCCTTGGCATCTTCTGCCTCTGAACTGAACAGTATCCTGCCCCGTGGCATCTTCCCCTCTGATCTGATCAGTGTCCTCCCTCGTGGCATCTTCCCCTCTGATCTGAACAGTGTCCTACACCTTGGCATCTTCTGCCTCTGAACTGAACAGTATCCTGCCCCATGGCATGATCCCCTCTGATCTGAACAGCGTCCTACACCGTACCATCTTATCCTCTGATCCGAACAGAGTCCTGCCCCGTACCATCTTCCCCTCTGATCTGAACAGTGTCCTGTCCCGTGGCATCTTCCCCTCTGATCTGAACAGTGTCCTGCCCCGTGGCATCTTCCCCTCTGATCTGAACAGCATCCTTCCTCGTGGCATCTTCCCTTCTGATCTGAACAGTGTCCTGCCCCGTGGCATCTTCTCCTCTAATCTGAACAGTGTCCTGCCCGGTGGCATGTTCACCCTCTGATCTCAACAGCATCCAGCCCCGTGGTATCTTCCCCTCTGATCTGAACAGTGTCCTGCCCTGTGCCATCTTCAATCTCTGATCTCAACAGCATACTGCCCCGTGGCATCTTCCCCTCTGATCTGAGCAGCATCCTGCCCATGGCATGGTATCCATCTGATCAGAACAGTATACTTCCCCGTGGCATCTTCACCCTCTGATCTGAACTGTGTACTGCCCCGTGGCATCTTCCCCTCTGATCTGAGCAGGGTCCTGCCCCGTGGCATCTTCCCCTCTGAACTGAACAGCATCCTGCCCTGTTGCATCTTCACCCTCTGATCTGAACAGCCTACTGCCCCGTGGCATCTTTCCCTCTGATCTGAACAGCGTCCTGCACCGTGGAATCTTTCCTTCTGATCTGAAAAGCGTCCTGCCCCGTGGCATTTTACCCTCTGATCTGAACAGTCTCCTGCCTCGTGGCATCTTCCCCTCTGATCTGAACAGTGTCCCGCCCCGTGGCATCTTCCCCTCTGATCTGAACAGTGTCCTGCCCCGTGGCATCTTCCTCTCTGATCCAAACAGCATCCTGCCCCGTGGCATCATGCCCTCCGATCTGAACAGCATCCTGCCTCGTGGCATCTTCCCCTCTGATCTGAACAGTGTCCTGCCCCGTGGCATGTTCACCCTCTGATAACAGCATCCTGCCCCGTGGCATCTTCACCCTCTGATCTAAACAGTGTACTGCCCCGTGGCAAATGCACACTCTGATCTGAACGGAGTCCTGCCCCGTGGCATCTTCAATCTCTGATCTCAACAGCATCCTGCCCCGTGGCATCTTCACCCTCTGATCTGAACAGTGTACTGCCCCGTGGCATCTTCCCCTCTGATCTGAGCAGGGTCCTGCCCCGTGGCATCTTCCCCTCTGATCTGAACAGCTTCCTGCCCTGATGCATCTTCACCCTCTGATCTGAACAGCGTCCTGCCCCGTGGCATCTTCCCCTCTGATCTGAACAGCATCCTGCACAGTGGCATTTTACCCTCTGATCTGAACAGTCCCCTGCCCCGTGGTATCTGCACCCTCTGATGTGAACAGTGTCCTGCACCGTGGAATCATGCCCTCTGATCTGAACAGCATCCTGCCCCGTGGCTTCTTCCCCTCTGATCTGAACAGTGTCCTGCCCCGTGGCATCTTCCCGTCTCATCTGAACAGTGTCCTGCCCCGTGGCATCTTCCCGTCTGAACTGAAGTGTTTCCTACTCCGTTGCATCTTCACCCTCTGATGTGAACAGCCTACTGCCCCGTACCATCTTCCCCTCTGATCCGAACAAAGTCCTGCCCCGTGGCATCTTCCCCTCTGATGTGAACAGCGTCCTGCCCCGTGGCATCCTCACCCTCTGATCAGAACAGCGTCCTGCCCCGTGGCATCTTCTCCTCTGATCTGAACAGTGTCCTGCCCCGTGGCATCTTCCTCTCTGATCCAAACAGCATCCTGCCCGGTGGCATCATGCCCTCCGATCTGAACAGCATCCTGCCTCGTGGCATCTTCCCCTCTGATCTGAACAGTGTTCTGCCCCGTGGCATCTTCTCCCTCTGATCTGAACAGCGTCATGCTGCGTGGCATCATGCCCTCTGATCCGAACAGCATCCTTCCTCATGGCATCTTCTCCTCTGATCTGAACAGTGTCCTGCCCCGTGGCATGTTCACCCTCTGATAACAGCATCCTGCCCCGTGGCATCTTCACCCTCTGATCTGTACAGTGTACTGCCCCGTGGCATCTTCCCCTCTGATCTGAGCAGGGTCCTGCCCCGTGGCATCTTCCCCTCTGATCTGAACAGCTTCCTGCCCTGATGCATCTTCACCCTCTGATCTGAACAGCGTCCTGCCCCGTGGCATCTTCCCCTCTGATCTGAACAGCATCCTGCACAGTGGCATTTTACCCTCTGATCTGAACAGTCCCCTGCCCCGTGGTATCTGCACCCTCTGATGTGAACAGTGTCCTGCCCCGTGTCATTTTACCCTATGATCTGAACAGTCTCCTGCACCGTGGTATCTGCACCCTCTGATGTGAACAGTGTCCTGCACCGTGGAATCATGCCCTCTGATCTGAAAAGCATCCTTCCTCATGCCATCTTCTCCTCTGATCTGAACAGTGTCCTGCCCCGTGGCATCTTCCTCTCTGATCCAAACAGCATCCTGCCCCGTGGCATCATGCCCTCCGATCTGAACAGCATCCTGCCTCGTGGCATCTTCCCCTCTGATCTGAACAGTGTTCTGCCCCGAGGCATCTTCCCCTCTGATCTGAACAGCGTCCTGCCCCGTTGCATCTTCCCCTCTGAACTGAACAGTGTCCTGCTCCGTGGCATATTCACCCTCTGATCTGAACAGCGTCCTGCCCCGTGGCATCTTCCCCTCTGATCTGAACAGTGTCCTGCCCCGTGGCATCTTCCCCTCTGATCTGAACAGTGCCCTGCCCCGTGGCATCTTCCTCTCTGATCCGAACAGCATCCTGCCCCGTGGCATCTTCCCCTCTGATCTGAACAGTGTCCTACCCCTTGGCATCTTCTGCCTCTGAACTGAACAGTATCCTGCCCCGTGGCATCTTCCCCTCTGATCTGATCAGTGTCCTCCCTCGTGGCATCTTCCCCTCTGATCTGAACAGTGTCCTACACCTTGGCATCTTCTGCCTCTGAACTGAACAGTATCCTGCCCCATGGCATGATCCCCTCTGATCTGAACAGCGTCCTACACCGTACCATCTTATCCTCTGATCCGAACAGAGTCCTGCCCCGTACCATCTTCCCCTCTGATCTGAACAGTGTCCTGTCCCGTGGCATCTTCCCCTCTGATCTGAACAGTGTCCTGCCCCGTGGCATCTTCCCCTCTGATCTGAACAGCATCCTTCCTCGTGGCATCTTCCCTTCTGATCTGAACAGTGTCCTGCCCCGTGGCATCTTCTCCTCTAATCTGAACAGTGTCCTGCCCGGTGGCATGTTCACCCTCTGATCTCAACAGCATCCAGCCCCGTGGTATCTTCCCCTCTGATCTGAACAGTGTCCTGCCCTGTGCCATCTTCAATCTCTGATCTCAACAGCATACTGCCCCGTGGCATCTTCCCCTCTGATCTGAGCAGCATCCTGCCCATGGCATGGTATCCATCTGATCAGAACAGTATACTTCCCCGTGGCATCTTCACCCTCTGATCTGAACTGTGTACTGCCCCGTGGCATCTTCCCCTCTGATCTGAGCAGGGTCCTGCCCCGTGGCATCTTCCCCTCTGAACTGAACAGCATCCTGCCCTGTTGCATCTTCACCCTCTGATCTGAACAGCCTACTGCCCCGTGGCATCTTTCCCTCTGATCTGAACAGCGTCCTGCACCGTGGAATCTTTCCTTCTGATCTGAAAAGCGTCCTGCCCCGTGGCATTTTACCCTCTGATCTGAACAGTCTCCTGCCTCGTGGCATCTTCCCCTCTGATCTGAACAGTGTCCCGCCCCGTGGCATCTTCCCCTCTGATCTGAACAGTGTCCTGCCCCGTGGCATCTTCCTCTCTGATCCAAACAGCATCCTGCCCCGTGGCATCATGCCCTCCGATCTGAACAGCATCCTGCCTCGTGGCATCTTCCCCTCTGATCTGAACAGTGTCCTGCCCCGTGGCATGTTCACCCTCTGATAACAGCATCCTGCCCCGTGGCATCTTCACCCTCTGATCTAAACAGTGTACTGCCCCGTGGCAAATGCACACTCTGATCTGAACGGAGTCCTGCCCCGTGGCATCTTCAATCTCTGATCTCAACAGCATCCTGCCCCGTGGCATCTTCACCCTCTGATCTGAACAGTGTACTGCCCCGTGGCATCTTCCCCTCTGATCTGAGCAGGGTCCTGCCCCGTGGCATCTTCCCCTCTGATCTGAACAGCTTCCTGCCCTGATGCATCTTCACCCTCTGATCTGAACAGCGTCCTGCCCCGTGGCATCTTCCCCTCTGATCTGAACAGCATCCTGCACAGTGGCATTTTACCCTCTGATCTGAACAGTCCCCTGCCCCGTGGTATCTGCACCCTCTGATGTGAACAGTGTCCTGCACCGTGGAATCATGCCCTCTGATCTGAACAGCATCCTGCCCCGTGGCTTCTTCCCCTCTGATCTGAACAGTGTCCTGCCCCGTGGCATCTTCCCGTCTGATCTGAACAGTGTCCTGCCCCGTGGCATCTTCCCGTCTGAACTGAAGTGTTTCCTACTCCGTTGCATCTTCACCCTCTGATGTGAACAGCCTACTGCCCCGTACCATCTTCCCCTCTGATCCGAACAAAGTCCTGCCCCGTGGCATCTTCCCCTCTGATGTGAACAGCGTCCTGCCACGTGGCATCCTCACCCTCTGATCAGAACAGCATCCTGCCCCGTGGCATCTTCCCCTCTGATCTGAACAGCATCCTGCCCCGTGGCATCTTGCCCTCTGATCTGAACAGTGTCCTGCCCCGTGGCATCTTCCCCTCTGATCCGAACAGAGTCCTGCCCCGTGGCATCTTCCCCTCTGATGTGAACAACGTCCTGCCCCGTGGGATCTTCCCCTCTGATCCGAACAGTGTCCTGCCCCGTGGCATCTTCTCCCTCTGATCTGAACAGCGTCCTGCCCCGTGGCTTCTTCACCCTCTTATCAGAACAGTGTCCTGCCCCGTGGCATCTTCTCCCTCTGATCTGAACAGCGTCCTGCCCCGTGGCTTCTTCACCCTCTTATCAGAACAGTGTCCTGCCCCGTGGCATCTTCTCCCTCTGATCTGAACAGCGTCCTGCCCCGTGGCATCTTGCCCTCTGATCTGAACAGTGTCCTGCCCCGTGGCATCTTCCCCTCTGATCCGAACAGAGTCCTGCCCCGTGGCATCTTCCCCTCTGATGTGAACAACGTCCTGCCCCGTGGGATCTTCCCCTCTGATCCGAACAGTGTCCTGCCCCGTGGCATCTTCCCCTCTGATCTGAACAGCGTCCTGCCTCGTGGCATCTTGCGCTCTGATCTGAACAACGTCCTGCCCGTGGCTTCTTCTCCCTCTGATCTGAACAGCGTCCTGCCCCGTGGCATCTTGCGCTCTGTTCTGAACAGCATCCTGCCCCGTGGCATCTTCTCCCTCTGATTTGAACAGCGTCCTGCACCGTGGCATCTTCCCTTCTGATCTGAACAGTGTCCTGCCCCGTGGCATCTTCCTCACTGATCCGAACAGCATCCTGTCCTGTGGCATATTCACCCTCTGATCTCAACAGCATCCTGCCCCGTGGCATCTTCCCTTCTGATCTAAACAGTGTACTACCCCGTGGCAAATGCACACTCTGATCTGATCAGTGTCCTCCCTCGTGGCATCTTCCCCTCTGATCTGAACAGTGTCCTACCCCTTGGCATCTTCTGCCTCTGAACTGAACAGAATCCTGCCCCGTGGCATCTTCCCCTCTGATCTGAACAGTGTCCTACCCCTTGGCATCTTCTGCCTCTGAACTGAACAGCATCCTGCCCCGTGGCATGATCCCCTCTGATCTGAACAGCGTCCTACACCGTACCATCTTCCCCTCTGATCTGAACAGTGTCCTGCCCCGTGGCATCTTCCCCTCTTATCTGAACAGTGTCCTGCCCCGTGGCATCTTCCCCTCTGATCTGAACAGTGTCCTGCCCCGTGGCATCTTCAATCTCTGATCTCAACAGCATCCTGCCCCGTGGCATCTTCCCCTCTGATCTGAGCAGCATCCTGCCCTGTGGCATCTTCCCCTCTGATCTGAACAGCCTACTGCCCCGTGGCATCTTCTCCCTCTGATCTTAACAGAGTCCTGCCCCGTGGCATCTTCACCCTCTGATCTGAACAGCATCCTGCCCCGTGGCATCTTCCCCTCTGATCCGAACAGTGTCCTGCCCCGTGGCATCTTTCCCTCTGATCTGAACAGCATCCTGCCCCGTTGGTATCTGCACCCTCTGATCTGAACAGCGTCCTGCCCCGTGGCATCTTCCCTTCTGATCAGAACAGTGTTCTGCCCCGTGGCATCTTCCCCTCTGATCTGAACAGTGTCCTGCCCCGTGGCATCTTCCTCTCTGATCCGAACAGCATCCTGCCCCGTGGCATCTTCCCCTCTGATCTGAACAGTGTCCTGCCCCGTGGGGCATCTTCCCCTCTGATCTGAACAGTGTCCTACCCCGTGGCATCTTCCTCTCTGATCCAAACAGCATCCTGCCCCGTGGCATCATGCCCTCCGATCTGAACAGCATCCTGCCTCGTGGCATCTTCCCCTCTGATCTGAACAGTGTTCTGCCCCGTGGCATCTTCCCCTCTGATCTGAACAGCGTCCTGCCCCGTGGCATCTTGCCCTCTGATGTGAACAGTGTCCTACCCCGTGGCATCATGCCCTCCGATCTGAACAGCATCCTGCCTCGTGGCATCTTCCCCTCTGATCTGAACAGTCTCCTGCCCCGTGGGGCATCTTCCCCTCTGATCTGAACAGCGTCCTGCCCCGTGGCATCTTGCCCTCTGATGTGAACAGTGTCCTGCCCCGTTGCATCTTCCCCTCTGAACTGAACAGTGTCCTGCTCCGTGGCATATTCACCCTCTGATCCCAACAGCATCCTGCCTTGTGGCATCTTCCCCTCTGATCTGAACAGTGTTCTGCCCCGTGGCATCTTCCCCTCTGATCTGAACAGCGTCCTGCCCCGTTGCATCTTCCCCTCTGATCTGAACAGTGTCCTGCCCCGTGGCATCTTCACCTCTGATCTGAACAGTGTCCTGCCCCGTGGCATCTTCCCCTCTGATCTGAACAGTGTCCTGCCCCGTGGCATCTTCCCCTCTGATCTGAACAGTGTCCTGCTCCATGGCATCTTCACCCTCTGATCTGAACAGTCTCCTGCCCCGTGGCTTCTTCTCCTCTGATCTGAACAGTGTCCTGCCCCATGGCATCTTCCCCTCTGATCTGAACAGTGTCCTGCCCTGTGGCATCTTCACCCTCTTATCAGAACAGTGTCCTGCCCTGTGGCATCTTCCCCTCTGATCTGAACAGTGTCCTGCCCTGTGGCATCTTCTCCCTCTGATCTGAACAGCGTCCTGCCCCGTGGCATCTTGCCCTCTGATCTGAACAGCATTATGCCTCGTGGCATCTTCCCCTCTGATCTGAACAATGTCCTGCCCCGTGGTGCATCTTCCCCTCCGATCTGAACAGCATCCTGCCTCGTGGCATCTTGCCCTCTGATCTGAACAGTGTTCTGCCCCGTGGCATCTTCCCCTCTGATCTGAACAGCGTCCTGCCCCGTTGCATCTTCCCCTCTGAACTGAACAGCATCCTGCCCCGTGGCATATTCACCCTCTGATCCCAACAGAATTCTGCCCCGTGGCATCTTCACCTCTGATCTGAACAGTGTCCTGCCCCGTGGCATCTTCTCCCAATGATCTGAACAGTGTCCTGCCCCGTGCCATCTTCCCGTCTGAACTGAAGAGTTTCTTACACCGTTGCATCTTCACCCTCTGATGTGAACAGTCTCCTGCCTCGTACCATCTTCCCCTCTGATCCGAACAGAGTCCTGCCCCGTGGCATCTTCCCCTCTGATCTGAACAGTGTTCTGCCCCGTGGCATCATCCCCTCTGATCTGAACAGCGTCCTGCCCCGCTGCATCTTCCCCTCTGAACTGAACAGTGTCCTGCTCCGTGGCATATTCACCCTCTGATCCCAACAGCATTCTGCCCCGTGGCATCTTCACCTCTGATCTGAACAGTGTCCTGCCCCGTGGCATCTTCTCCCTATGATCTGAACAGCATCCTGCCCCGTGGCATCTTCCCCTCTGAACTGAACAGTGTCCTGCTCCATGGCATCTTCACCCTCTGATCTGAACAGTCTCCTGCCCCGTGGCTTCTTCTCCTCTGATCTGAACAGTGTCCTGCCCCGTGGCATCTTGCGCTCTGATCTGAACAACGTCCTGCCCCGTGGCATCTTCCCCTCTGCTCTGAAACGAGTACTGCCCAGTGGCAACTTCACCCTCTGATCACAACAGTGTCCTGCCCCGTGGCATCTTCTCCCTCTGATCTGAACAGCGTCCTGCCCCGTGGCATCATGCCCTCTGATCTGAACAGCATCCTGCCTCGTGGCATCTTCCCCTCTGATCTGAACAGTGACCTGTCCAGTGGCATATTCTCCCTCTGATCTGAACAGCATCCTGCCCCGTGGCATCTTCCCCTCTGATCTGAACAGCATCCTGCACAGTGGCATTTTACCCTCTGATCTGAACAGTCCCCTGCCCCGTGGTATCTGCACCCTCTGATGTGAACAGTGTCCTGCCCCGTGGCATTTTACCCTATGATCTGAACAGTCTCCTGCACCGTGGTATCTGCACCCTCTGATGTGAACAGTGTCCTGCACCGTGGAATCATGCCCTCTGATCTGAACAGCATCCTTCCTCATGCCATCTTCTCCTCTGATCTGAACAGTGTCCTGCCCCGTGGCATCTTCCTCTCTGATCCAAACAGCATCCTGCCCCGTGGCATCATGCCCTCCGATCTGAACAGCATCCTGCCTCGTGGCATCTTCCCCTCTGATCTGAACAGTGTTCTGCCCCGTGGCATCTTCCCCTCTGATCTGAACAGCGTCCTGCCCCGTTGCATCTTCCCCTCTGAACTGAACAGTGTCCTGCTCCGTGGCATATTCACCCTCTGATCTGAACAGCGTCCTGCCCCGTGGCATCTTCCCTTCTGATCAGAACAGTGTTCTGCCCCGTGGCATCTTCCCCACTGATCTGAACAGTGTCCTGCCCCGTGGCATCTTCCTCACTGATCCGAACAGCATCCTTCCCCGTGGCATCTTCCCCTCTGATCTGAACAATGTCCTGCCCCGTGGAGCATCTTCCCCTCTGATCTGAACAGTGTCCTGCCCCGTGGCATCTTCCTCTCTGATCTAAACAGCATCCTGCCCCGTGGCATCATGCCCTCCGATCTGAACAGCAACCTGCCTCGTGGCATCTTCCCCTCTGATCTGAACAGTGTTCTGCCCCGTGGCATCTTCCACTCTGATCTGAACAGCGTCCTGCCCCGTTGCATCTTCCCCTCTTAACTGAACAGTGTCCTGCTCCGTGGCATATTCACCCTCTGATCCCAACAGAATTCTGCCCCGTGGCATCTTCACCTCTGATCTGAACAGTGTCCTGCCCCGTGGCATCTTCTCCCTATGATCTGAACAGTGTCCTGCCCCGTGCCATCTTCCCGTCTGAACTGAAGAGTTTCCTACACCGTTGCATCTTCACCCTCTGATGTGAACAGTCTCCTGCCTCGTACCATCTTCCCCTCTGATCCGAACAGAGTCCTGCCCCGTGGCATCTTCCCCTCTGAACTGAACAGTGTCCTGCTCCATGGCATCTTCACCCTCTGATCCCAACAGCATCCTGCCTCGTGGCATCTTCCCCTCTGATCTGAACAGTCTCCTGCCCCGTGGCTTCTTCTCCTCTGATCTGAACAGTGTCCTGCCCCGTGGCATCTTGCGCTCTGATCTGAACAACGTCCTGCCCCGTGGCATCTTCCCCTCTGCTCTGAAACGAGTACTGCCCAGTGGCAACTTCACCCTCTGATCACAACAGTGTCCTGCCCCGTGGCATCTTCTCCCTCTGATCTGAACAGTGTCCTGCCCCGTGGCATCTTCCCCTCTGATCTGAACAGTGTTCTGCCCCGTGGCATCTTCCCCTCTGATCTGAACAGCGTCCTGCCCCGTTGCATCTTCCCCTCTGAACTGAACAGTGTCCTGCTCCGTGGCATATTCACCCTCTGATCCCAACAGCATCCTGCCTTGTGGCATCTTCCCCTCTGATCTGAACAGTGTTCTGCCCCGTGGCATCTTCCCCTCTGATCTGAACAGCGTCCTGCCCCGTTGCATCTTCCCCTCTGATCTGAACAGTGTCCTGCCCCGTGGCATCTTCACCTCTGATCTGAACAGTGTCCTGCCCCGTGGCATCTTCCCCTCTGATCTGAACAGTGTCCTGCTCCATGGCATCTTCACCCTCTGATCTGAACAGTCTCCTGCCCCGTGGCTTCTTCTCCTCTGATCTGAACAGTGTCCTGCCCCGTGGCATCTTCTCCCTCTGATCTGAACAGCGTCCTGCCCCGTGGCATCTTGCCCTCCGATGTGAACAGTGTCCTACCCCGTGGCATCTTCCCCACTAATCTGAACAGTGTCCTGCCCCGTGGCATCTTCTCCCTCAGATCTGAACAGCGTCCTGCCTCGTGGCATCTTCCCTTCTGATCAGAACAGTGTCCTGCCCCGTGGCATCTTCCCCTCTGATCTGAACAGCGTCCTGCCCCGTGGCATCTTCTCCCTCAGATCTGAACAGCATCCTGCCTCGTGGCATCTTCCCTTCTGATCAGAACAGTGTCCTGCCCCGTGGCTTCTTCTCCCTCTGATCTGAACAGTGTCCTGCCCCGTGGCTTCTTCCCCTCTGATCTGAACAGTGTCCTGCCCCAGTGGCATCTTCACCCTCTGATCTGAACAGCATCCTGCCCCGTGGCTTCTTCCCCTCTGATCTGAACAGTGTCCTGCCCCGTGGCATCTTCCCGTCTGAACTGAAGAGTTTCCTACACCGTTGCATCTTCACCCTCTGATGTGAACAGCCTACTGCCCCGTACCATCTTCCCCTCTGATCCGAACAAAGTCCTGCCCGGTGGCATCTTCCCCTCTGATGTGAACAGCGTCCTGCCCCGTGGGATCTTCCCCTCTGATCCAAACAGCATCCTGCCCCGTGGCATCTTCCCCTCTGATCTGAACAGCATCCTGCCCTGTGGCATCTTCACCCTCTGATCACAACAGTGTCCTGCCCCGTGGCATCTTCACCCTCTGATCTGAACAGCATCCTGCCCCGTGGCATCTTCACCCTCTGATCTGAACAGTGTCCTGCCCCGTGGCATCTTCACCCTCTGATCTGAACAGTGTCCTGCCCCGTGGCATCTTCTCCCTCTGATCTGAACAGTGTCCTGCCCCGTGGCATCTTGCCCTCTGATCTGAACAGTGTCCTGCCCCGTGGCATCTTCACCCTCTGATCTGAACAGTGTCCTGCCCCGTGGCATCTTCTCCCTCTGATCTGAACAGTGTCCTGCCCCGTGGCATCTTGCCCTCTGATCTGAACAGTGTCCTGCCCCGTGGCATCTTCACCCTCTGATCTGAACAGTGTCCTGCCCCGTGGCATCTTCACCCTCTTATCAGAACAGTGTCCTGCCCTGTGGCATCTTCTCCCTCTGATCTGAACAGCGTCCTGCCCCGTGGCATCTTGCCCTCTGATCTGAACAGCATTATGCCTCGTGGCATCTTCCCCTCTGATCACAACAGTGTCCTGCCCCGTGGCATCTTCTCCCTCTGATCTGAACAGCGTCCTGCCCCGTGGCATCTTGCCCTCCGATGTGAACAGTGTCCTACACCGTGGCATCTTCCCCACTAATCTGAACAGTGTCCTGCCCCGTGGCATCTTCTCCCTCTGATCTGAACAGCGTCCTGCCTCGTGGCATCTTCCCTTCTGATCAGAACAGTGTCCTGCCCCGTGGCATCTTCCCCTCTGATCTGAACAGCGTCCTGCCCCGTGGCATCTTCTCCCTCAGATCTGAACAGCATCCTGCCTCGTGGCATCTTCCCTTCTGATCAGAACAGTGTCCTGCCCCGTGGCTTCTTCTCCCTCTGATCTGAACAGTGTCCTGCCCCGTGGCTTCTTCCCCTCTGATCTGAACAGTGTCCTGCCCCAGTGGCATCTTCACCCTCTGATCTGAACAGCATCCTGCCCCGTGGCTTCTTCCCCTCTGATCTGAACAGTGTCCTGCCCCGTGGCATCTTCCCGTCTGAACTGAAGAGTTTCCTACACCGTTGCATCTTCACCCTCTGATGTGAACAGCCTACTGCCCCGTACCATCTTCCCCTCTGATCCGAACAAAGTCCTGCCCGGTGGCATCTTCCCCTCTGATGTGAACAGCGTCCTGCCCCGTGGGATCTTCCCCTCTGATCCAAACAGCATCCTGCCCCGTGGCATCTTCCCCTCTGATCTGAACAGCATCCTGCCCTGTGGCATCTTCACCCTCTGATCTGAACAGCCTCCTGCCCCGTGGCATCTTGCGCTCTGATCTGAACAACGTCCTGCCCCGCTGCATCTTCCCCTCTGCTCTGAAACGAGTACTGCCCAGTGGCAACTTCACCCTCTGATCACAACAGTGTCCTGCCCCGTGGCATCTTCACCCTCTGATCTGAACAGTGTCCTGCCCAGTGGCATCTTCACCCTCTGATCAGAACAGTGTCCTGCCCCGTGGCATCTTCACCCTCTGATCTGAACAGTGTCCTGCCCCGTGGCATCTTCACCCTCTGATCTGAACAGTGTCCTGCCCCGTGGCATCTTCTCCCTCTGATCTGAACAGTGTCCTGCCCCGTGGCATCTTGCCCTCTGATCTGAACAGTGTCCTGCCCCGTGGCATCTTCACCCTCTGATCTGAACAGTGTCCTGCCCCGTGGCATCTTCTCCCTCTGATCTGAACAGTGTCCTGCCCCGTGGCATCTTGCCCTCTGATCTGAACAGTGTCCTGCCCCGTGGCATCTTCACCCTCTGATCTGAACAGTGTCCTGCCCCGTGGCATCTTCACCCTCTTATCAGAACAGTGTCCTGCCCTGTGGCATCTTCTCCCTCTGATCTGAACAGCGTCCTGCCCCGTGGCATCTTGCCCTCTGATCTGAACAGCATTATGCCTCGTGGCATCTTCCCCTCTGATCTGAACAATGTCCTGCCCCGTGGTGCATCTTCCCCTCCGATCTGAACAGCATCCTGCCTCGTGGCATCTTCCCCTCTGATCTGAACAGTGTTCTGCCCCGTGGCATCTTCCCCTCTGATCTGAACAGCGTCCTGCCCCGTTGCATCTTCCCCTCTGAACTGAACAGTGTCCTGCTCCGTGGCATATTCACCCTCTGATCCCAACAGAATTCTGCCCCGTGGCATCTTCACCTCTGATCTGAACAGTGTCCTGCCCCGTGGCATCTTCTCCCAATGATCTGAACAGTGTCCTGCCCCGTGCCATCTTCCCGTCTGAACTGAAGAGTTTCCTACACCGTTGCATCTTCACCCTCTGATGTGAACAGTCTCCTGCCTCGTACCATCTTCCCCTCTGATCCGAACAGAGTCCTGCCCCGTGGCATCTTCCCCTCTGAACTGAACAGTGTCCTGCTCCATGGCATATTCACCCTCTGATCCCAACAGCATCCTGCCTCGTGGCATCTTCCCCTCTGATCTGAACAGTGTTCTGCCCCGTGGCATCTTCCCCTCTGATCTGAACAGCGTCCTGCCCCGCTGCATCTTCCCCTCTGAACTGAACAGTGTCCTGCTCCGTGGCATATTCACCCTCTGATCCCAACAGCATTCTGCCCCGTGGCATCTTCACCTCTGATCTGAACAGTGTCCTGCCCCGTGGCATCTTCTCCCTATGATCTGAACAGCATCCTGCCCCGTGGCATCTTCCCCTCTGAACTGAACAGTGTCCTGCTCCATGGCATCTTCACCCTCTGATCTGAACAGTCTCCTGCCCCGTGGCTTCTTCTCCTCTGATCTGAACAGTGTCCTGCCCCGTGGCATCTTGCGCTCTGATCTGAACAACGTCCTGCCCCGTGGCATCTTCCCCTCTGCTCTAAAACGAGTACTGCCCAGTGGCAACTTCACCCTCTGATCACAACAGTGTCCTGCCCCGTGGCATCTTCTCCCTCTGATCTGAACAGCGTCCTGCCCCGTGGCATCATGCCCTCTGATCTGAACAGCATCCTGCCTCGTGGCATCTTCCCCTCTGATCTGAACAGTGACCTGTCCAGTGGCATATTCTCCCTCTGATCTGAACAGCATCCTGCCCCGTGGCATCTTCCCCTCTGATCTGAACAGCATCCTGCACAGTGGCATTTTACCCTCTGATCTGAACAGTCCCCTGCCCCGTGGTATCTGCACCCTCTGATGTGAACAGTGTCCTGCCCCGTGGCATTTTACCCTATGATCTGAACAGTCTCCTGCACCGTGGTATCTGCACCCTCTGATGTGAACAGTGTCCTGCACCGTGGAATCATGCCCTCTGATCTGAACAGCATCCTTCCTCATGCCATCTTCTCCTCTGATCTGAACAGTGTCCTGCCCCGTGGCATCTTCCTCTCTGATCCAAACAGCATCCTGCCCCGTGGCATCATGCCCTCCGATCTGAACAGCATCCTGCCTCGTGGCATCTTCCCCTCTGATCTGAACAGTGTTCTGCCCCGTGGCATCTTCCCCTCTGATCTGAACAGCGTCCTGCCCCGTTGCATCTTCCCCTCTGAACTGAACAGTGTCCTGCTCCGTGGCATATTCACCCTCTGATCTGAACAGCGTCCTGCCCCGTGGCATCTTCCCTTCTGATCAGAACAGTGTTCTGCCCCGTGGCATCTTCCCCACTGATCTGAACAGTGTCCTGCCCCGTGGCATCTTCCTCACTGATCCGAACAGCATCCTTCCCCGTGGCATCTTCCCCTCTGATCTGAACAATGTCCTGCCCCGTGGAGCATCTTCCCCTCTGATCTGAACAGTGTCCTGCCCCGTGGCATCTTCCTCTCTGATCTAAACAGCATCCTGCCCCGTGGCATCATGCCCTCCGATCTGAACAGCAACCTGCCTCGTGGCATCTTCCCCTCTGATCTGAACAGTGTTCTGCCCCGTGGCATCTTCCACTCTGATCTGAACAGCGTCCTGCCCCGTTGCATCTTCCCCTCTTAACTGAACAGTGTCCTGCTCCGTGGCATATTCACCCTCTGATCCCAACAGAATTCTGCCCCGTGGCATCTTCACCTCTGATCTGAACAGTGTCCTGCCCCGTGGCATCTTCTCCCTATGATCTGAACAGTGTCCTGCCCCGTGCCATCTTCCCGTCTGAACTGAAGAGTTTCCTACACCGTTGCATCTTCACCCTCTGATGTGAACAGTCTCCTGCCTCGTACCATCTTCCCCTCTGATCCGAACAGAGTCCTGCCCCGTGGCATCTTCCCCTCTGAACTGAACAGTGTCCTGCTCCATGGCATCTTCACCCTCTGATCCCAACAGCATCCTGCCTCGTGGCATCTTCCCCTCTGATCTGAACAGTCTCCTGCCCCGTGGCTTCTTCTCCTCTGATCTGAACAGTGTCCTGCCCCGTGGCATCTTGCGCTCTGATCTGAACAACGTCCTGCCCCGTGGCATCTTCCCCTCTGCTCTGAAACGAGTACTGCCCAGTGGCAACTTCACCCTCTGATCACAACAGTGTCCTGCCCCGTGGCATCTTCCCCTCTGATCTGAACAGTGAACTGTCCAGTGGCATATTCTCCCTCTGATCTGAACAGCATCCTGCCTCGTACCATCTTCCCCTCTGATCCGAACAGAGTCCTGCCCCGTGGCATCTTCCCCTCTGAACTGAACAGTGTCCTGCTCCATGGCATATTCACCCTCTGATCCCAACAGCATCCTGCCTCGTGGCATCTTCCCCTCTGATCTGAACAGTGTTCTGCCCCGTGGCATCTTCCCCTCTGATCTGAACAGTGTTCTGCCCCGTGGCATCTTCCCCTCTGATCTGAACAGCGTCCTACCCCGTGGCATCTTCCCCTCTGCTCTGAAACGAGTACTGCCCAGTGGCAACTTCACCCTCTGATCACAACAGTGTCCTGCCCCGTGGCATCTTCTCCCTCTGATCTGAACAGCGTCCTGCCCCGTGGCATCATGCCCTCTGATCTGAACAGCATCCTGCCTCGTGGCATCTTCCCCTCTGATCTGAACAGTGACCTGTCCAGTGGCATATTCTCCCTCTGATCTGAACAGCATCCTGCCCCGTGGCATCTTCCCCTCTGATCTGAACAGCATCCTGCACAGTGGCATTTTACCCTCTGATCTGAACAGTCCCCTGCCCCGTGGTATCTGCACCCTCTGATGTGAACAGTGTCCTGCCCCGTGGCATTTTACCCTATGATCTGAACAGTCTCCTGCACCGTGGTATCTGCACCCTCTGATGTGAACAGTGTCCTGCACCGTGGAATCATGCCCTCTGATCTGAACAGCATCCTTCCTCATGCCATCTTCTCCTCTGATCTGAACAGTGTCCTGCCCCGTGGCATCTTCCTCTCTGATCCAAACAGCATCCTGCCCCGTGGCATCATGCCCTCCGATCTGAACAGCATCCTGCCTCGTGGCATCTTCCCCTCTGATCTGAACAGTGTTCTGCCCCGTGGCATCTTCCCCTCTGATCTGAACAGCGTCCTGCCCCGTTGCATCTTCCCCTCTGAACTGAACAGTGTCCTGCTCCGTGGCATATTCACCCTCTGATCTGAACAGCGTCCTGCCCCGTGGCATCTTCCCTTCTGATCAGAACAGTGTTCTGCCCCGTGGCATCTTCCCCACTGATCTGAACAGTGTCCTGCCCCGTGGCATCTTCCTCACTGATCCGAACAGCATCCTTCCCCGTGGCATCTTCCCCTCTGATCTGAACAATGTCCTGCCCCGTGGAGCATCTTCCCCTCTGATCTGAACAGTGTCCTGCCCCGTGGCATCTTCCTCTCTGATCTAAACAGCATCCTGCCCCGTGGCATCATGCCCTCCGATCTGAACAGCAACCTGCCTCGTGGCATCTTCCCCTCTGATCTGAACAGTGTTCTGCCCCGTGGCATCTTCCACTCTGATCTGAACAGCGTCCTGCCCCGTTGCATCTTCCCCTCTTAACTGAACAGTGTCCTGCTCCGTGGCATATTCACCCTCTGATCCCAACAGAATTCTGCCCCGTGGCATCTTCACCTCTGATCTGAACAGTGTCCTGCCCCGTGGCATCTTCTCCCTATGATCTGAACAGTGTCCTGCCCCGTGCCATCTTCCCGTCTGAACTGAAGAGTTTCCTACACCGTTGCATCTTCACCCTCTGATGTGAACAGTCTCCTGCCTCGTACCATCTTCCCCTCTGATCCGAACAGAGTCCTGCCCCGTGGCATCTTCCCCTCTGAACTGAACAGTGTCCTGCTCCATGGCATCTTCACCCTCTGATCCCAACAGCATCCTGCCTCGTGGCATCTTCCCCTCTGATCTGAACAGTCTCCTGCCCCGTGGCTTCTTCTCCTCTGATCTGAACAGTGTCCGGCCCCGTGGCATCTTCCCCTCTGCTCTGAAACGAGTACTGCCCAGTGGCAACTTCACCCTCTGATCACAACAGTGTCCTGCCCCGTGGCATCTTCTCCCTCTGATCTGAACAGCGTCCTGCCCCGTGGCATCATGCCCTCTGATCTGAACAGCATCCTGCTTCGTGGCATCTTCCCCTCTGATCTGAACAGTGACCTGTCCAGTGGCATATTCCCCTCTGATCTGAACAGCATCCTGCCCTGTGGCATCTTCACCCTCTGATCTGAACAGTCTCCTGCCTCGTGGCATCTTCCCCTCTGATCTGAACAGTGTCCTGCCCCGTGGCATATTCCCCTCTGATCTGAACAGTGTCCTGCCCCGTGCCATCTTCCCGTCTGAACTGAAGAGTTTCCTACACCGTTGCATCTTCACCCTCTGATGTGAACAGTCTCCTGCCCCGTGGCATCTTCCCCTCTGATCTGAACAGCGTCCTGCCCCGTGGCATCTTCACCTCTGCTCTGAAACGAATACTGCCCAGTGGCATCTTCCCCTCTGATCTGAACAGCGTCCTGCCCCGTGGCATCTTCCCTACTGATCTGAACAGTGTTCTGCCCCGTGGCATCTTCCCCTCTGATCTGAACAGGGTCCTGCCCCGTGGCATCTTCCCCTCTGATCTGAACAGTGTCCTGCCCCGTGGGGCATCTTCCCCTCTGATCTGAACAGGGTCCTGCCCCGTGGCATCTTCCTCTCTGATCTGAACAGCATCCTGCCCCGTGGCATCTTCCCCTCTGATCTGAACAGCATCCTGCCCCGTGGCATCTTCCCCTCTGATCTAAACAGCATCCTGCCCCGTGGCATTTTACCCTATGATCTGAACAGTCTCCTGCCCCGTGGTATCTGCACCCTCTGATCTGAACAGCGTCCTGCCCCGTGGCATCTTCCCCTCTGATCTGAACAGCATCCTGCCTCGTGACATCTTCTCCCTCTGATCTGAACAGTGTCCTGCCCAGTGGCATCTTCCCCTCTGATCTGAACAGCATCCTGCCTCGTGACATCTTCTCCCTCTGATCTGAACAGTGTCCTGCCCCGTGGCATCTTCACCCTCTGATCTGAACAGCGTCCTGCCCCGTGGCTTCTTCCCATCTGATCTGAACATTCTCCTGCCCCGTGGCTTCTTCCCCTCTGATCTGAACAGCGTCCTGCCCCGTGGCATCTTGCGCTCTGATCTGAACAGTGTCCTGCCCCGTGGCATCTTCACCCACTTATCAGAACCGTGTCCTGCCCCGTGGCATCTTCCCCTCTGATCCGAACAGCATCCTGCCCCGTGGCATCTTCCCCTCTGATCTGAACAGTGTCCTGCCCCGTGGGGCATCTTCCCCTCTGATCTGAACAGGGTCCTGCCCCGTGGCATCTTCCTCTCTGATCTGAACAGCATCCTGCCCCGTGGCATCTTCCCCTCTGATCTGAACAGCATCCTGCCCCGTGGCATCTTCCCCTCTGATCTAAACAGCATCCTGCCCCGTGGCATCTTCCCCTCTGATCTGAACAGCATCCTGCCCCGTGGCATCTTCCCCTCTGATCTGAACAGCGTCCTGCCCCGTGGCATCTTCCCCTCTGATCTGAACAGCATCCTGCCCCGTGGCATCTTCTCCTCTGATCTGAACAGCATCCAGCCCTGTGGCATTTTACCCTATGATCTGAACAGTCTCCTGCCCCGTGGTATCTGCACCCTCTGATCTGAACAGCGTCCTGCCCCGTGGCATCTTCCCCTCTGATCTGAACAGCATCCTGCCTCGTGGCATCTTCCCCTCTGATCTGAACAGTGACCTGTCCAGTGGCATATTCTCCCTCTAATCTGATCAGCTTCCTTCCTCGTGACATCTTCTCCCTCTGATCTGAACAGTGTCCTGCCCAGTGGCATCTTCCCCTCTGATCTGAACAGCATCCTGCCCCGTGGCATCTTCACCCTCTGATCTGAACAGTCTCCTGCCCCGTGGCTTCTTCCCATCTGATCTGAACATTCTCCTGCCCCGTGGCTTCTTCCCCTCTGATCTGAACAGCGTCCTGCCCCGTGGCATCTTGCGCTCTGATCTGAACAACGTCCTGCCCCGTTGCATCTTCCCCTCTGCTCTGAAACGAGTACTGCCCAGTGGCATCTTCACCCACTTATCAGAACAGTGTCCTGCCCCGTGGCATCTTCTCCCTCAGATCTGAACAGCGTCCTGCCTCGTGGCATCTTCCCCTCTGATCTGAACAGCATCCTGCCCCGTGGCATCTTCCCCTCTGATTTGAACAGTGTCCTGCCCCGTGGCATCTTCCCCTCTGATCTGAACAGCGTCCTGCCCCGTGGCATCTTGCCCTCTGATCTGAACAGTGTCCTGCCCCGTGGCATCTTCCCCTCTGAACTGAACAGTGTCCTGCTCCATGGCATATTCACCCTCTGATCCCAACAGCATCCTGCCTCGTGGCATCTTCCCCTCTGATCTGAACAGTGTTCTGCCCCGTGGCATCTTCCCCTCTGATCTGAACAGTGTTCTGCCCCGTGGCATCTTCCCCTCTGATCTGAACAGCGTCCTACCCCGTGGCATCTTCCCCTCTGCTCTGAAACGAGTACTGCCCAGTGGCAACTTCACCCTCTGATCACAACAGTGTCCTGCCCCGTGGCATCTTCTCCCTCTGATCTGAACAGCGTCCTGCCCCGTGGCATCATGCCCTCTGATCTGAACAGCATCCTGCCTCGTGGCATCTTCCCCTCTGATCTGAACAGTGACCTGTCCAGTGGCATATTCTCCCTCTGATCTGAACAGCATCCTGCCCCGTGGCATCTTCCCCTCTGATCTGAACAGCATCCTGCCCTGTGGCATCTTCACCCTCTGATCTGAACAGTCTCCTGCCTCGTACCATCTTCCCCTCTGATCCGAACAGAGTCCTGCCCCGTGGCATCTTCCCCTCTGAACTGAACAGTGTCCTGCTCCATGGCATCTTCACCCTCTGATCCCAACAGCATCCTGCCTCGTGGCATCTTCCCCTCTGATCTGAACAGTCTCCTGCCCCGTGGCTTCTTCTCCTCTGATCTGAACAGTGTCCGGCCCCGTGGCATCTTCCCCTCTGCTCTGAAACGAGTACTGCCCAGTGGCAACTTCACCCTCTGATCACAACAGTGTCCTGCCCCGTGGCATCTTCTCCCTCTGATCTGAACAGCGTCCTGCCCCGTGGCATCATGCCCTCTGATCTGAACAGCATCCTGCTTCGTGGCATCTTCCCCTCTGATCTGAACAGTGACCTGTCCAGTGGCATATTCCCCTCTGATCTGAACAGCATCCTGCCCTGTGGCATCTTCACCCTCTGATCTGAACAGTCTCCTGCCTCGTGGCATCTTCCCCTCTGATCTGAACAGTGTCCTGCCCCGTGGCATATTCCCCTCTGATCTGAACAGTGTCCTGCCCCGTGCCATCTTCCCGTCTGAACTGAAGAGTTTCCTACACCGTTGCATCTTCACCCTCTGATGTGAACAGTCTCCTGCCCCGTGGCATCTTCCCCTCTGATCTGAACAGCGTCCTGCCCCGTGGCATCTTCACCTCTGCTCTGAAACGAATACTGCCCAGTGGCATCTTCCCCTCTGATCTGAACAGCGTCCTGCCCCGTGGCATCTTCCCTACTGATCTGAACAGTGTTCTGCCCCGTGGCATCTTCCCCTCTGATCTGAACAGGGTCCTGCCCCGTGGCATCTTCCCCTCTGATCTGAACAGTGTCCTGCCCCGTGGGGCATCTTCCCCTCTGATCTGAACAGGGTCCTGCCCCGTGGCATCTTCCTCTCTGATCTGAACAGCATCCTGCCCCGTGGCATCTTCCCCTCTGATCTGAACAGCATCCTGCCCCGTGGCATCTTCCCCTCTGATCTAAACAGCATCCTGCCCCGTGGCATTTTACCCTATGATCTGAACAGTCTCCTGCCCCGTGGTATCTGCACCCTCTGATCTGAACAGCGTCCTGCCCCGTGGCATCTTCCCCTCTGATCTGAACAGCATCCTGCCTCGTGACATCTTCTCCCTCTGATCTGAACAGTGTCCTGCCCAGTGGCATCTTCCCCTCTGATCTGAACAGCATCCTGCCTCGTGACATCTTCTCCCTCTGATCTGAACAGTGTCCTGCCCCGTGGCATCTTCACCCTCTGATCTGAACAGCGTCCTGCCCCGTGGCTTCTTCCCATCTGATCTGAACATTCTCCTGCCCCGTGGCTTCTTCCCCTCTGATCTGAACAGCGTCCTGCCCCGTGGCATCTTGCGCTCTGATCTGAACAGTGTCCTGCCCCGTGGCATCTTCACCCACTTATCAGAACCGTGTCCTGCCCCGTGGCATCTTCCCCTCTGATCCGAACAGCATCCTGCCCCGTGGCATCTTCCCCTCTGATCTGAACAGTGTCCTGCCCCGTGGGGCATCTTCCCCTCTGATCTGAACAGGGTCCTGCCCCGTGGCATCTTCCTCTCTGATCTGAACAGCATCCTGCCCCGTGGCATCTTCCCCTCTGATCTGAACAGCATCCTGCCCCGTGGCATCTTCCCCTCTGATCTAAACAGCATCCTGCCCCGTGGCATCTTCCCCTCTGATCTGAACAGCATCCTGCCCCGTGGCATCTTCCCCTCTGATCTGAACAGCGTCCTGCCCCGTGGCATCTTCCCCTCTGATCTGAACAGCATCCTGCCCCGTGGCATCTTCTCCTCTGATCTGAACAGCATCCAGCCCTGTGGCATTTTACCCTATGATCTGAACAGTCTCCTGCCCCGTGGTATCTGCACCCTCTGATCTGAACAGCGTCCTGCCCCGTGGCATCTTCCCCTCTGATCTGAACAGCATCCTGCCTCGTGGCATCTTCCCCTCTGATCTGAACAGTGACCTGTCCAGTGGCATATTCTCCCTCTAATCTGATCAGCTTCCTTCCTCGTGACATCTTCTCCCTCTGATCTGAACAGTGTCCTGCCCAGTGGCATCTTCCCCTCTGATCTGAACAGCATCCTGCCCCGTGGCATCTTCACCCTCTGATCTGAACAGTCTCCTGCCCCGTGGCTTCTTCCCATCTGATCTGAACATTCTCCTGCCCCGTGGCTTCTTCCCCTCTGATCTGAACAGCGTCCTGCCCCGTGGCATCTTGCGCTCTGATCTGAACAACGTCCTGCCCCGTTGCATCTTCCCCTCTGCTCTGAAACGAGTACTGCCCAGTGGCATCTTCACCCACTTATCAGAACAGTGTCCTGCCCCGTGGCATCTTCTCCCTCAGATCTGAACAGCGTCCTGCCTCGTGGCATCTTCCCCTCTGATCTGAACAGCATCCTGCCCCGTGGCATCTTCCCCTCTGATTTGAACAGTGTCCTGCCCCGTGGCATCTTCCCCTCTGATCTGAACAGCGTCCTGCCCCGTGGCATCTTGCCCTCTGATCTGAACAGTGTCCTGCCCCGTGGCATCTTCCCCTCTGAACTGAACAGTGTCCTGCTCCATGGCATATTCACCCTCTGATCCCAACAGCATCCTGCCTCGTGGCATCTTCCCCTCTGATCTGAACAGTGTTCTGCCCCGTGGCATCTTCCCCTCTGATCTGAACAGTGTTCTGCCCCGTGGCATCTTCCCCTCTGATCTGAACAGCGTCCTACCCCGTGGCTTCTTCTCCTCTGATCTGAACAGTGTCCGGCCCCGTGGCATCTTCCCCTCTGCTCTGAAACGAGTACTGCCCAGTGGCAACTTCACCCTCTGATCACAACAGTGTCCTGCCCCGTGGCATCTTCTCCCTCTGATCTGAACAGCGTCCTGCCCCGTGGCATCATGCCCTCTGATCTGAACAGCATCCTGCTTCGTGGCATCTTCCCCTCTGATCTGAACAGTGACCTGTCCAGTGGCATATTCCCCTCTGATCTGAACAGCATCCTGCCCTGTGGCATTTTCACCCTCTGATCTGAACAGTCTCCTGCCTCGTGGCATCTTCCCCTCTGATCTGAACAGTCTCCTGCCCCGTGGCTTCTTCTCCTCTGATCTGAACAGTGTCCGGCCCCGTGGCATCTTCCCCTCTGCTCTGAAACGAGTACTGCCCAGTGGCAACTTCACCCTCTGATCACAACAGTGTCCTGCCCCGTGGCATCTTCTCCCTCTGATCTGAACAGCGTCCTGCCCCGTGGCATCATGCCCTCTGATCTGAACAGCATCCTGCTTCGTGGCATCTTCCCCTCTGATCTGAACAGTGACCTGTCCAGTGGCATATTCCCCTCTGATCTGAACAGCATCCTGCCCTGTGGCATCTTCACCCTCTGATCTGAACAGTCTCCTGCCTCGTGGCATCTTCCCCTCTGATCTGAACAGTGTCCTGCCCTGTGGCATCTTCACCCTCTGATGTGAACAGTCTCCTGCCCCGTGGCATCTTCCCCTCTGATCTGAACAGCGTCCTGCCCCGTGGCATCTTCACCTCTGCTCTGAAACGAATACTGCCCAGTGGCATCTTCCCCTCTGATCTGAACAGCGTCCTGCCCCGTGGCATCTTCCCTACTGATCTGAACAGTGTTCTGCCCCGTGGCATCTTCCCCTCTGATCTGAACAGGGTCCTGCCCCGTGGCATCTTCCCCTCTGATCTGAACAGTGTCCTGCCCCGTGGGGCATCTTCCCCTCTGATCTGAACAGGGTCCTGCCCCGTGGCATCTTCCTCTCTGATCTGAACAGCATCCTGCCCCGTGGCATCTTCCCCTCTGATCTGAACAGCATCCTGCCCCGTGGCATCTTCCCCTCTGATCTAAACAGCATCCTGCCCCGTGGCATTTTACCCTATGATCTGAACAGTCTCCTGCCCCGTGGTATCTGCACCCTCTGATCTGAACAGCGTCCTGCCCCGTGGCATCTTCCCCTCTGATCTGAACAGCATCCTGCCTCGTGACATCTTCTCCCTCTGATCTGAACAGTGTCCTGCCCAGTGGCATCTTCCCCTCTGATCTGAACAGCATCCTGCCTCGTGACATCTTCTCCCTCTGATCTGAACAGTGTCCTGCCCCGTGGCATCTTCACCCTCTGATCTGAACAGCGTCCTGCCCCGTGGCTTCTTCCCATCTGATCTGAACATTCTCCTGCCCCGTGGCTTCTTCCCCTCTGATCTGAACAGCGTCCTGCCCCGTGGCATCTTGCGCTCTGATCTGAACAGTGTCCTGCCCCGTGGCATCTTCACCCACTTATCAGAACCGTGTCCTGCCCCGTGGCATCTTCCCCTCTGATCCGAACAGCATCCTGCCCCGTGGCATCTTCCCCTCTGATCTGAACAGTGTCCTGCCCCGTGGGGCATCTTCCCCTCTGATCTGAACAGGGTCCTGCCCCGTGGCATCTTCCTCTCTGATCTGAACAGCATCCTGCCCCGTGGCATCTTCCCCTCTGATCTGAACAGCATCCTGCCCCGTGGCATCTTCCCCTCTGATCTAAACAGCATCCTGCCCCGTGGCATCTTCCCCTCTGATCTGAACAGCATCCTGCCCCGTGGCATCTTCCCCTCTGATCTGAACAGCGTCCTGCCCCGTGGCATCTTCCCCTCTGATCTGAACAGCATCCTGCCCCGTGGCATCTTCTCCTCTGATCTGAACAGCATCCAGCCCTGTGGCATTTTACCCTATGATCTGAACAGTCTCCTGCCCCGTGGTATCTGCACCCTCTGATCTGAACAGCGTCCTGCCCCGTGGCATCTTCCCCTCTGATCTGAACAGCATCCTGCCTCGTGGCATCTTCCCCTCTGATCTGAACAGTGACCTGTCCAGTGGCATATTCTCCCTCTAATCTGATCAGCTTCCTTCCTCGTGACATCTTCTCCCTCTGATCTGAACAGTGTCCTGCCCAGTGGCATCTTCCGCTCTGATCTGAACAGCATCCTGCCCCGTGGCATCTTCACCCTCTGATCTGAACAGTCTCCTGCCCCGTGGCTTCTTCCCATCTGATCTGAACATTCTCCTGCCCCGTGGCTTCTTCCCCTCTGATCTGAACAGCGTCCTGCCCCGTGGCATCTTGCGCTCTGATCTGAACAACGTCCTGCCCCGTTGCATCTTCCCCTCTGCTCTGAAACGAGTACTGCCCAGTGGCATCTTCACCCACTTATCAGAACAGTGTCCTGCCCCGTGGCATCTTCTCCCTCAGATCTGAACAGCGTCCTGCCTCGTGGCATCTTCCCCTCTGATCTGAACAGCATCCTGCCCCGTGGCATCTTCCCCTCTGATTTGAACAGTGTCCTGCCCCGTGGCATCTTCTCCCTCTGATCTGAACAGCGTCATGCTGCGTGGCATCATGCCCTCTGATCCGATCAGCATCCTTAAACATGGCATCTTCTCCTCTGATCTGAACAGTGTCCTGCCCCGTGGCATGTTCACCCTCTGATAACAGCATCCTGCCCCGTGGTATCTTCACCCTCTGATCTGAACAGTGTCCTGCCCCGTGGCATCTTGCGCTCTGATCTGAACAACGTCCTGCCCCGTGGCATCTTCCCCTCTGCTCTGAAACGAGTACTGGCCAGTGGCAACTTCACCCTCTGATCACAACAGTGTCCTGCCCCGTGGCATCTTCACCCTCTGATCTGAACAGCGTCCTGCCCCGTGGCATCTTGCCCTCTGATCTGAACAGTGTCCTGCCCCGTGGCATCTTCCCCACTAATCTGAACAGTGTCCTGCCCCGTGGCATCTTCTCCCTCAGATCTGAACAGCATCCTGCCTCGTGGCATCATGCCCTCTGATCCGAACAGCATCCTTCCTCATGGCATCTTCTCCTCTGATCTAAACAGTGTACTGCCCCGTGGCAAATGCACACTCTGATCTGAACAGAGTCCTGCCCCGTGGCATCTTCCCCTCTGATGTGAACAGCGTCCTGCCACGTGGGATCTTCCCTTCTGATCTGAACAGTGTTCTGCCCCGTGGCATCTTCTCCCTCAGATCTGAACAGCGTCCTGCCTCGTGGCATCTTCCCTTCTGATCTGAACAGCATCCTGCCCCGTGGCATCTTCCCCTCTGATCTGAACAGTGTCCCGCCCCGTGGCATCTTCCCCTCTGATCTGAACAGTGTCCTGCCCCGTGGCATCTTCCTCTCTGATCCGAACAGCATCCTGCCCCGTGGCATCTTCCCCTCTGATCTGAACAGTGTCCTGCCCCGTGGGGCATCTTCCCCTCTGATCTGAACAGGGTCCTGCCCCGTGGCATCTTCCTCTCTGATCTGAACAGCATCCTGCCCCGTGGCATCTTCCCCTCTGATCTGAACAGCATCCTGCCCCGTGGCATCTTCCCCTCTGATCTAAACAGCATCCTGCCCCGTGGCATCTTCCCCTCTGATCTGAACAGCATCCTGCCCCGTGGCATCTTCCCCTCTGATCTGAACAGCGTCCTGCCCCGTGGCATCTTCCCCTCTGATCTGAACAGCATCCTGCCCCGTGGCATCTTCTCCTCTGATCTGAACAGCATCCAGCCCTGTGGCATTTTACCCTATGATCTGAACAGTCTCCTGCCCCGTGGTATCTGCACCCTCTGATCTGAACAGCGTCCTGCCCCGTGGCATCTTCCCCTCTGATCTGAACAGCATCCTGCCTCGTGGCATCTTCCCCTCTGATCTGAACAGTGACCTGTCCAGTGGCATATTCTCCCTCTAATCTGATCAGCTTCCTTCCTCGTGACATCTTCTCCCTCTGATCTGAACAGTGTCCTGCCCAGTGGCATCTTCCCCTCTGATCTGAACAGCATCCTGCCCCGTGGCATCTTCACCCTCTGATCTGAACAGTCTCCTGCCCCGTGGCTTCTTCCCATCTGATCTGAACATTCTCCTGCCCCGTGGCTTCTTCCCCTCTGATCTGAACAGCGTCCTGCCCCGTGGCATCTTGCGCTCTGATCTGAACAACGTCCTGCCCCGTTGCATCTTCCCCTCTGCTCTGAAACGAGTACTGCCCAGTGGCATCTTCACCCACTTATCAGAACAGTGTCCTGCCCCGTGGCATCTTCTCCCTCAGATCTGAACAGCGTCCTGCCTCGTGGCATCTTCCCCTCTGATCTGAACAGCATCCTGCCCCGTGGCATCTTCCCCTCTGATTTGAACAGTGTCCTGCCCCGTGGCATCTTCTCCCTCTGATCTGAACAGCGTCATGCTGCGTGGCATCATGCCCTCTGATCCGATCAGCATCCTTAAACATGGCATCTTCTCCTCTGATCTGAACAGTGTCCTGCCCCGTGGCATGTTCACCCTCTGATAACAGCATCCTGCCCCGTGGTATCTTCACCCTCTGATCTGAACAGTGTCCTGCCCCGTGGCATCTTCACCCTCTGATCTGAACAGTCTCCTGCCCCGTGGATTCTTCTCCTCTGATCTGAACAGTGTCCTGCCCCGTGGCATCTTGCGCTCTGATCTGAACAACGTCCTGCCCCGTGGCATCTTCCCCTCTGCTCTGAAACGAGTACTGGCCAGTGGCAACTTCACCCTCTGATCACAACAGTGTCCTGCCCCGTGGCATCTTCACCCTCTGATCTGAACAGCGTCCTGCCCCGTGGCATCTTGCCCTCTGATCTGAACAGTGTCCTGCCCCGTGGCATCTTCCCCACTAATCTGAACAGTGTCCTGCCCCGTGGCATCTTCTCCCTCAGATCTGAACAGCATCCTGCCTCGTGGCATCATGCCCTCTGATCCGAACAGCATCCTTCCTCATGGCATCTTCTCCTCTGATCTAAACAGTGTACTGCCCCGTGGCAAATGCACACTCTGATCTGAACAGAGTCCTGCCCCGTGGCATCTTCCCCTCTGATGTGAACAGCGTCCTGCCACGTGGGATCTTCCCTTCTGATCTGAACAGTGTTCTGCCCCGTGGCATCCTCACCCTCTGATCTGAACAACGTCCTGCCCCGTGGCATCTTCTCCCTCTGATCTGAACAGCGTCCTGCCCCGTGGCATCTTCCCTTCTGATCTGAACAGTGTTCTGCCCCGTGGCATCTTCCCCTCTGATCTGAACAGTGTCCTGCCCCGTGGCATCTTCCTCTCTGATCCGAACAGCTTCCTGCCCCGTGGCATCTTCCCCTCTGATCTGAACAGTGTCCTGCCCCGTGGGGCATCTTCCCCTCTGATCTGAACAGTGTCCTGCCCCGTGGCTTCTTCTCCTCTGATCTGAACAATGTCCTGCCCCGTGGCATCTTGCGCTCTGTTCTGAACAGCATCCTGCCCCGTGGCATCTTCTCCCTCTGATTTGAACAGCGTCCTGCACCGTGGCATCTTCCCTTCTGATCTGAACAGTGTCCTGCCCCGTGGCATCTTCCTCACTGATCCGAACAGCATCCTGTCCTGTGGCATATTCACCCTCTGATCTCAACAGCATCCTGCCCCGTGGCATCTTCCCTTCTGATCTAAACAGTGTACTACCCCGTGGCAAATGCCCACTCTGATCTGATCAGTGTCCTCCCTCGTGGCATCTTACTCTCTGATCCGAACAGCATCCTGCCCCGTGGCATCTTCTCCTCTAATCTGAACAGTGTCCTGCCCGGTGGCATGTTCACCCTCTGATCTCAACAGCATCCAGCCCCGTGGTATCTTCCCCTCTGATCTGAACAGTGTACTACGCCGTGGCATCTTCAATCTCTGAACTCAACAGCATCCTGCCCCGTGGCATCTTCCCCTCTGATCTGAGCAGCATCCTGCCCTGTGGCATCTTCCCCTCTGATCTGAACAGCATCCTGCCACGTGGTATTTGCACCCTCTGATCTGAACAGCATCCTGCCCCGTACCATCTTCCCCTCTGATCCGAACAGTGTCCTGCCCCGTGGCATCTTTCCCTCTGATCTGAACAGCATCCTGCCCCGTGGTATCTGCACCCTCTGATCTGAACAGCGTCCTGCCCCGTGGCATCTTCCCTTCTGATCAGAACAGTGTTCTGCCCCGTGGCATCTTCCCCTCTGATCTGAACAGTGTCCTGCCCCGTGGCATCTTCCTCTCTGATCCGAACAGCATCCTGCCCCGTGGCATCTTCCCCTCTGATCTGAACAGTGTCCTGCCCCGTGGGGCATCTTCCCCTCTGATCTGAACAGTGTCCTGCCCCGTGGCATCTTCCTCTCTGATCCAAACAGCATCCTGCCCCGTGGCATCATGCCCTCCGATCTGAACAGCATCCTGCCTCGTGGCATCTTCCCCTCTGATCTGAACAGTGTTCTGCCCCGTGGCATCTTCCCCTCTGATCTGAACAGCGTCCTGCCCCGTTGCATCTTCCCCTCTGAACTGAACAGTGTCCTGCTCCGTGGCATATTCACCCTCTGATCCCAACAGCATCCTGCCTTGTGGCATCTTCCCCTCTGATCTGAACAGTGTTCTGCCCCGTGGCATCTTCCCCTCTGATCTGAACAGCGTCCTGCCCCGTTGCATCTTCCCCTCTGAACTGAACAGTGTCCTGCTCCGTGGCATATTCACCCTCCGATCCCAACAGCATTCTGCCCCGTGGCATCTTCACCTCTGATCTGAACAGCATCCTGCCCCGTGGCATCTTCTCCCTATGATCTGAACAGCATCCTGCCCCGTGGCATCTTCCCCTCTGAACTGAACAGTGTCCTGCTCCATGGCATCTTCACCCTCTAATCTGAACAGTCTCCTGCCCCGTGGCTTCTTCTCCTCTGATCTGAACAGTGTCCTGCCCCGTGGCATCTTGCGCTCTGATCTGAACAACGTCCTGCCCCGTGGCATCTTCCCCTCTGCTCTGAAACGAGTACTGCCCAGTGGCAACTTCACCCTCTGATCACAACAGTGTCCTGCCCCGTGGCATCTTCTCCCTCTGATCTGAACAGCGTCCTGCCCCGTGGCATCTTGCCCTCCGATGTGAACAGTGTCCTACCCCGTGGCATCTTCCCCACTAATCTGAACAGTGTCCTGCCCCGTGGCATCTTCTCCCTCAGATCTGAACAGCGTCCTGCCCCGTGGCATCTTCCCTTCTGATCTGAACAGTGTTCTGCCCCGTGGCATCTTCCCCTCTGATCTGAACAGTGTCCTGCCCCGTGGCATCTTCCTCTCTGATCCGAACAGCATCCTGCCCCGTGGCATCTTCCCCTCTGATCTGAACAGTGTCCTGCCCCGTGGGGCATCTTCCCCTCTGATCTGAACAGTGTCCTGCCCCGTGGCATCTTCCTCTCTGATCTGAACAGCATCCTGCCCCGTGGCATCTTCCCCTCTGATCTGAACAGCATCCTGCCCCGTGGTATCTGCACCCTCTGATCTGAACAGCATCCTGCCCCGTACCATCTTCCCCTCTGGTCCGAACAGTGTCCTGCCCCGTGGCATCTTTCCCTCTGATCTGAACAGCATCCTGCCCCGTGGTATCTGCACCCTCTGATCTGAACAGCGTCCTGCCCCGTGGCATCTTCCCTTCTGATCAGAACAGTGTTCTGCCCCGTGGCATCTTCCCCTCTGATCTGAACAGTGTCCTGCCCCGTGGCATCTTCCTCTCTGATCCGAACAGCATCCTGCCCCGTGGCATCTTCCCCTCTGATCTGAACAGTGTCCTGCCCCGTGGGGCATCTTCCCCTCTGATCTGAACAGTGTCCTGCCCCGTGGCATCTTCCTCTCTGATCTGAACAGCATCCTGCCCCGTGGCATCATGCCCTCCGATCTGAACAGCATCCTGCCTCGTGGCATCTTCCCCTCTGATCTGAACAGTGTTCTGCCCCGTGGCATCTTCCCCTCTGATCTGAACAGCGTCCTGCCCCGTTGCATCTTCCCCTCTGAACTGAACAGTGTCCTGCTCCGTGGCATATTCACCCTCTGATCCCAACAGCATCCTGCCTTGTGGCATCTTCCCCTCTGATCTGAACAGCGTCCTGCCCCGTTGCATCTTCCCCTCTGAACTGAACAGTGTCCTGCTCCGTGGCATATTCACCCTCTGATCCCAACAGCATTCTGCCCGTGGCATCTTCACCTCTGATCTGAACAGTGTCCTGCCCCGTGGCATCTTCTCCCTATGATCTGAACAGCATCCTGCCCCGTGGCATCTTCCCCTCTGAACTGAACAGTGTCCTGCTCCATGGCATCTTCACCCTCTGATCTGAACAGTCTCCTGCCCCGTGGCTTCTTCTCCTCTGATCTGAACAGCGTCCTGCCCCGTGGCATCTTGCGCTCTGATCTGAACAACGTCCTGCCCCGTGGCATCTTCCCCTCTGCTCTGAAACGAGTACTGCCCAGTGGCAACTTCACCCTCTGATCACAACAGTGTCCTGCCCCGTGGCATCTTCTCCCTCTGATCTGAACAGTGTCCTGCCCCGTGGCATCTTGCCCTCTGATCTGAACAGTGTCCTGCCTCGTGGCATCTTCCCTTCTGATCTGAACAGCATCCTGCCCCGTGGCATCTTCTCCCTCTGATCTGAACAGCGTCCTGCCCCGTGGCATCTTGCCCTCCGATGTGAACAGTGTCCTACCCCGTGGCATCTTCCTCTCTGATCCGAACAGCATCCTGCCCCGTGGCATCTTCCCCTCTGATCTGAACAGTGTCCTGCCCCGTGGGGCATCTTCCCCTCTGATCTGAACAGTGTCCTGCCCCGTGGCATCTTCCTCTCTGATCTGAACAGCATCCTGCCCCGTGGCATCTTCCCCTCTGATCTGAACAGCATCCTGCCCCGTGGTATCTGCACCCTCTGATCTGAACAGCATCCTGCCCCGTACCATCTTCCCCTCTGATCCGAACAGTGTCCTGCCCCGTGGCATCTTTCCCTCTGATCTGAACAGCATCCTGCCCCGTGGTATCTGCACCCTCTGATCTGAACAGCGTCCTGCCCCGTGGCATCTTCCCTTCTGATCAGAACAGTGTTCTGCCCCGTGGCATCTTCCCCTCTGATCTGAACAGTGTCCTGCCCCGTGGCATCTTCCTCTCTGATCCGAACAGCATCCTGCCCCGTGGCATCTTCCCCTCTGATCTGAACAGTGTCCTGCCCCGTGGGGCATCTTCCCCTCTGATCTGAACAGTGTCCTGCCCCGTGGCATCTTCCTCTCTGATCTGAACAGCATCCTGCCCCGTGGCATCATGCCCTCCGATCTGAACAGCATCCTGCCTCGTGGCATCTTCCCCTCTGATCTGAACAGTGTTCTGCCCCGTGGCATCTTCCCCTCTGATCTGAACAGCGTCCTGCCCCGTTGCATCTTCCCCTCTGAACTGAACAGTGTCCTGCTCCGTGGCATATTCACCCTCTGATCCCAACAGCATTCTGCCCCGTGGCATCTTCCCCTCTGATCTGAACAGTGTCCTGCCCCGTGGCATCTTCTCCCTATGATCTGAACAGCATCCTGCCCCGTGGCATCTTCCCCTCTGAACTGAACAGTGTCCTGCTCCATGGCATCTTCACCCTCTGATCTGAACAGTCTCCTGCCCCGTGGCTTCTTCTCCTCTGATCTGAACAGTCTCCTGCCCCGTGGCTTCTTCTCCTCTGATCTGAACAGTGTCCTGCCCCGTGGCATCTTCCCCTCTGCTCTGAAACGAGTACTGCCCAGTGGCAACTTCACCCTCTGATCACAACAGTGTCCTGCCCCGTGGCATCTTCTCCCTCTGATCTGAACAGCGTCCTGCCCCGTGGCATCTTGCCCTCCGATGTGAACAGTGTCCTACCCCGTGGCATCTTCCCCACTAATCTGAACAGTGTCCTGCCCCGTGGCATCTTCTCCCTCAGATCTGAACAGCGTCCTGCCTATTGGCATCTTCCCTTCTGATCAGAACAGCATCCTGCCCCGTGGCATCTTCCCTTCTGATCAGAACAGTGTTCTGCCCCGTGGCATCTTCCCCACTGATCTGAACAGTGTCCTGCTTCGTGGCATCTTCCTCACTGATCCGAACAGCATCCTGCCCCGTGGCATCTTCCCCTCTGATCTGAACAATGTCCTGCCCCGTGGTGCATCTTCCCCTCTGATCTGAACAGTGTCCTGCCCCGTGGCATCTTCCTCTCTGATCCAAACAGCATCCTGCCCCGTGGCATCATGCCCTCCGATCTGAACAGCATCCTGCCTCGTGGCATCTTCCCCTCTGATCTGAACAGTGTTCTGCCCCGTGGCATCTTCCCCTCTGATCTGAACAGCGTCCTGCCCCGTTGCATCTTCCCCTCTGAACTGAACAGTGTCCTGCTCCGTGGCATATTCACCCTCTGATCCCAACAGAATTCTGCCCCGTGGCATCTTCCCCTCCGATCTGAACAGCATCCTGCCTCGTGGCATCTTCTCCCTATGATCTGAACAGTGTCCTTCCCCGTGCCATCTTCCCGTCTGTACTGAAGAGTTTCCTACACCGTTGCATCTTCACCCTCTGATGTGAACAGTCTCCTGCCTCGTACCATCTTCCCCTCTGATCCGAACAGAGTCCTGCCCCGTGGCATCTTCCCCTCTGAACTGAACAGTGTCCTGCTCCATGGCATATTCACCCTCTGATCCCAACAGCATCCTGCCTCGTGGCATCTTCCCCTCTGATCTGAACAGTGTTCTGCCCCCTGGCATCTTCCCCTCTGATCTGAACAGCGTCCTGCCCCGCTGCATCTTCCCCTCTGAACTGAACAGTGTCCTGCTCCGTGGCATATTCACCTTCTGATCCCAACAGCATTCTGCCCCGTGGCATCTTCACCTCTGATCTGAACAGTGTCCTGCCCCGTGGCATCTTCTCCCTATGATCTGAACACCATCCTGCCCCGTGGCATCTTCCCCTCTGAACTGAACAGTGTCCTGCTCCATGGCATCTTCACCCTCTGATCTGAACAGTCTCCTGCCCCGTGGCATCTTGCGCTCTGATCTGAACAACGTCCTGCCCCGTGGCATCTTCCCCTCTGCTCTGAAACGAGTACTGCCCAGTGGCAACTTCACCCTCTGATCACAACAGTGTCCTGCCCCGTGGCATCTTCTCCCTCTGATCTGAACAGCGTCCTGCCCCGTGGCATCATGCCCTCTGATCTGAACAGCATCCTGCCTCGTGGCATCTTCCCCTCTGATCTGAACAGTGACCTGTCCAGTGGCATATTCTCCCTCTGATCTGAACACCATCCTGCCCCGTGGCATCTTCCCCTCTGAACTGAACAGTGTCCTGCTCCATGGCATCTTCACCCTCTGATCTGAACAGTCTCCTGCCCCGTGGCTTCTTCTCCTCTGATCTGAACAGTGTCCTGCCCCGTGGCATCTTGCGCTCTGATCTGAACAACGTCCTGCCCCGTGGCATCTTCCCCTCTGATCTGAACAGTCTCCTGCCTCGTGGCATCTTCCCCTCTGATCTGAACAGTGTCCTGCCCCGTGGCATATTCCCCTCTGATCTGAACAGTGTCCTGCCCCGTGCCATCTTCCCGTCTGAACTGAAGAGTTTCCTACACCGTTGCATCTTCACCCTCTGATGTGAACAGTCTCCTGCCTCGTACCATCTTCCCCTCTGATCCGAACAGAGTCCTGCCCCGTGGCATCTTCCCCTCTGATCTGAACAGCGTCCTGCCCCGTGGCATCTTGCGCTCTGATCTGAAAAACGTCCTGCCCCGTGGCATCTTCACCTCTGCTCTGAAACGAATACTGCCCAGTGGCATCTTCCCCTCTGATCTGAATAGCGTCCTGCCCCGTGGCATCTTCCCTTCTGATCTGAACAGTGTTCTGCCCCGTGGCATCTTCCCCTCTGATCTGAACAGTGTCCTGCCCCGTGGCATCTTCCTCTCTGATCCGAACAGCATCCTGCCCCGTGGCATCTTCCCCTCTGATCTGAACAGTGTCCTGCCCCGTGGGGCATCTTCCCCTCTGATCTGAACAGTGTCCTGCCCCGTGGCATCTTCCTCTCTGATCCAAACAGCATCCTGCCCCGTGGCATCATGCCCTCCGATCTGAACAGCATCCTGCCTCGTGGCATCTTCCCCTCTGATCTGAACAGTGTTCTGCCCCGTGGCATCTTCCCCTCTGATCTGAACAGCGTCCTGCCCCGTTGCATCTTCCCCTCTGAACTGAACAGTGTCCTGCTCCGTGGCATATTCACCCTCTGATCCCAACAGCATCCTGCCTTGTGGCATCTTCCCCTCTGATCTGAACAGTGTTCTGCCCCGTGGCATCTTCCCCTCTGATCTGACCAGCGTCCTGCCCCGTTGCATCTTCCCCTCTGAACTGAACAGTGTCCTGCTCCGTGGCATATTCACCCTCTGATCCCAACAGCATTCTGCCCCGTGGCATCTTCACCTCTGATCTGAACAGTGTCCTGCCCCGTGGCATCTTCACCCTCTGATCTGAACAGTGTCCTGCCCCGTGGCATCTTCACCCTCTGATCTGAACAGTGTCCTGCCCCGTGGCATCTTCACCCTCTGATCTGAACAGTGTCCTGCCCCGTGGCATCTTCTCCCTATGATCTGAACAGCATCCTGCCCCGTGGCATCTTCCCCTCTGAACTGAACAGTGTCCTGCTCCATGGCATCTTCACCCTCTGATCTGAACAGTCTCCTGCCCCGTGGCATCTTCTCCTCTGATCTGAACAGTGTCCTGCCCCGTGGCATCTTGCGCTCTGATCTGAACAACGTCCTGCCCCGTGGCATCTTCCCCTCTGCTCTGAAACGAGTACTGCCCAGTGGCAACTTCACCCTCTGATCACAACAGTGTCCTGCCCCGTGGCATCTTCTCCCTCTGATCTGAACAGCGTCCTGCCCCGTGGCATCTTCCTCTCTGATCTGAACAGCGTCCTGCCCCGTGGCATCATGCCCTCTGATCTGAACAGCATCCTGCCTCGTGGCATCTTCCCCTCTGATCTGAACAGTGACCTGTCCAGTGGCATATTCTCCCTCTGATCTGAACAGCATCCTGCCTCGTGGCATCTTCCCCTCTGATCTGAACAGTGACCTGTCCAGTGGCATATTCTCCCTCTGATCTTAACAGCATTCTGCCCTGTGGCATCTTCACCCTCTGATCTGAACAGTCTCCTGCCTCGTGGCATCTTCCCCTCTGATCTGAACAGTGTCCTGCCCCGTGGCATATTCCCCTCTGATCTGAACAGTGTCCTGCCCCGTGCCATCTTCCCGTCTGAACTGAAGAGTTTCCTACACCGTTGCATCTTCACCCTCTGATGTGAACAGTCTCCTGCCTCGTACCATCTTCCCCTCTGATCCGAACAGAGTCCTGCCCCGTGGCATCTTCCCCTCTGATCTGAACAGCGTCCTGCCCCGTGGCATCTTGCGCTCTGATCTGAACAACGTCCTGCCCCGTGGCATCTTCACCTCTGCTCTGAAACGAATACTGCCCAGTGGCATCTTCCCCTCTGATCTGAACAGCGTCCTGCCCCGTGGCATCTTCCCTTCTGATCTGAACAGTGTTCTGCCCCGTGGCATCTTCCCCTCTGATCTGAACAGTGTCCTGCCCCGTGGCATCTTCCTCTCTGATCCGAACAGCATCCTGCCCCGTGGCATCTTCCCCTCTGATCTGAACAGTGTCCTGCCCCGTGGGGCATCTTCCCCTCTGATCTGAACAGTGTCCTGCCCCGTGGCATCTTCCTCTCTGATCTGAACAGCATCCTGCCCCGTGGCATCTTCCCCTCTGATCTGAACAGCATCCTGCCCCGTGGTATCTGCACCCTCTGATCTGAACAGCATCCTGCCCCGTACCATCTTCCCCTCTGATCCGAACAGTGTCCTGCCCCGTGGCATCTTTCCCTCTGATCTGAACAGCATCCTGCCCCGTGGTATCTGCACCCTCTGATCTGAACAGCGTCCTGCCCCGTGGCATCTTCCTTTCTGATCAGAACAGTGTTCTGCCCCGTGGCATCTTCCCCTCTGATCTGAACAGTGTCCTGCCCCGTGGCATCTTCCTCTCTGATCCGAACAGCATCCTGCCCCGTGGCATCTTGCCCTCTGATCTGAACAGTGTCCTGCCCCGTGGGGCATCTTCCCCTCTGATCTGAACAGTGTCCTGCCCCGTGGCATCTTCCTCTCTGATCCAAACATCATCCTGCCCCGTGGCATCATGCCCTCCGATCTGAACAGCATCCTGCCTCGTGGCATCTTCCCCTCTGATCTGAACAGTGTTCTGCCCCGTGGCATCTTCTCCCTCTGATCTGAACAGCGTCCTGCCCCGTGGCATCTTGCCCTCTGATGTGAACAGTGTCCTACCCCGTGGCATCTTCCCCACTAATCTGAACAGTGTCCTGCCCCGTGGCATCTTCTCCCTCAGATCTGAACAGCGTCCTGCCTCGTGGCATCTTCCCTTCTGATCAGAACAGCATCCTGCCCCGTGGCATCTTCCCTTCTGATCAGAACAGTGTTCTGCCCCGTGGCATCTTCCCCACTGATCTGAACAGTGTCCTGCTTCGTGGCATCTTCCTCACTGATCCGAACAGCATCCTGCCCCGTGGCATCTTCCCCTCTGATCTGAACAATGTCCTGCCCCGTGGTGCATCTTCCCCTCTGATCTGAACAGTGTCCTGCCCCGTGGCATCTTCCTCTCTGATCCAAACAGCATCCTGCCCCGTGGCATCATGCCCTCCGATCTGAACAGCATCCTGCCTCGTGGCATCTTCCCCTCTGATCTGAACAGTTTTCTGCCCCGTGGCATCTTCCCCTCTGATCTGAACAGCGTCCTGCCCCGTTGCATCTTCCCCTCTGAACTGAACAGTGTCCTGCTCCGTGGCATATTCACCCTCTGATCCCAACAGAATTCTGCCCCGTGGCATCTTCACCTCTGATGTGAACAGTGTCCTGCCCCGTGGCATCTTCTCCCTATGATCTGAACAGTGTCCTGCCCGGTGCCATCTTCCCGTCTGAACTGAAGAGTTTCCTACACCGTTGCATCTTCACCCTCTGATGTGAACAGTCTCCTGCCTCGTACCATCTTCCCCTCTGATCCGAACAGAGTCCTGCCCCGTGGCATCTTCCCCTCTGAACTGAACAGTGTCCTGCTCCATGGCATATTCACCCTCTGAGCCCAACAGCATCCTGCCTCGTGGCATCTTTCCCTCTGATCTGAACAGTGTTCTGCCCCGTGGCATCTTCCCCTCTGATCTGAACAGCGTCCTGCCCCGCTGCATCTTCCCCTCTGAACTGAACAGTGTCCTGCTCCGTGGCATATTCACCCTCTGATCCCAACAGCATTCTGCCCCGTGGCATCTTCACCTCTGATCTGAACAGTGTCCTGCCCCGTGGCATCTTCTCCCTATGATCTGAACACCATCCTGCCCCGTGGCATCTTCCCCTCTGAACTGAACAGTGTCCTGCTCCATGGCATCTTCACCCTCTGATCTGAACAGTCTCCTGCCCCGTGGCTTCTTCTCCTCTGATCTGAACAGTGTCCTGCCCCGTGGCATCTTGCGCTCTGATCTGAATAACGTCCTGCCCCGTGGCATCTTCCCCTCTGCTCTGAAACGAGTACTGCCCAGTGGCAACTTCACCCTCTGATCACAACAGTGTCCTGCCCCGTGGCATCTTCTCCCTCTGATCTGAAAAGCGTCCTGCCTCGTGGCATCATGCCCTCTGATCTGAACAGCATCCTGCCTCGTGGCATCTTCCCCTCTGATCTGAACAGTGACCTGTCCAGTGGCATATTCTCCCTCTGATCTGAACAACATCCTGCCTCGTGGCATCTTCCCCTCTGATCTGAACAGTGACCTGTCCAGTGGCATATTCTCCCTCTGATCTTAACAGCATCCTGCCCTGTGGCATCTTCACCCTCTGATCTGAACAGTCTCCTGCCTCGTGGCATCTTCCCCTCTGATCTGAACAGTGTCCTGCCCCGTGGCATATTCCCCTCTGATCTGAACAGTGTCCTGCCCCGTGCCATCTTCCCGTCTGAACTGAAGAGTTTCCTACACCGTTGCATCTTCACCCTCTGATGTGAACAGTCTCCTGCCTCGTACCATCTTCCCCTCTGATCCGAACAGAGTCCTGCCCCGTGGCATCTTCCCCTCTGATCTGAACAGCGTCCTGCCCCGTGGCATCTTGCGCTCTGATCTGAACAACGTCCTGCCCCGTGGCATCTTCACCTCTACTCTGAAACGAATACTGCCCAGTGGCATCTTTCCCTCTGATCTGAACAGCATCCTGCCCCGTGGTATCTGCACCCTCTGATCTGAACAGCGTCCTGCCCCGTGGCATCTTCCCTTCTGATCAGAACAGTGTTCTGCCCCGTGGCATCTTCCCCTCTGATCTGAACAGTGTCCTGCCCCGTGGCATCTTCCTCTCTGATCCGAACAGCATCCTGCCCCGTGGCATCTTCCCCTCTGATCTGAACAGTGTCCTGCCCCGTGGGGCATCTTCCCCTCTGATCTGAACAGTGTCCTGCCCCGTGGCATCTTCCTCTCTGATCCAAACAGCATCCTGCCCCGTGGCATCATGCCCTCCGATCTGAACAGCATCCTGCCTCGTGGCATCTTCCCCTCTGATCTGAACAGTGTTCTGCCCCGTGGCATCTTCCCCTCTGATCTGAACAGCGTCCTGCCCCGTTGCATCTTCCCCTCTGAACTGAACAGTGTCCTGCTCCGTGGCATATTCACCCTCTGATCCCAACAGCATTCTGCCCCGTGGCATCTTCACCTCTGATCTGAACAGTGTCCTGCCCCGTGGCATCTTCTCCCTATGATCTGAACAGCATCCTGCCCCGTGGCATCTTCCCCTCTGAACTGAACAGTGTCCTGCTCCATGGCATCTTCACCCTCTGATCTGAACAGTCTCCTGCCCCGTGGCTTCTTCTCCTCTGATCTGAACAGTGTCCTGCCCCGTGGCATCTTGCGCTCTGATCTGAACAACGTCCTGCCCCGTGGCATCTTCCCCTCTGATCTGAACAACGTCCTGCCCCGTGGCATCTTCCCCTCTGCTCTGAAACGAGTACTGCCCAGTGGCAACTTCACCCTCTGATCACAACAGTGTCCTGCCCCGTGGCATCTTCTCCCTCTGATCTGAACAGCGTCCTGCCCCGTGGCATCTTGCCCTCCGATGTGAACAGTGTCCTGCCCCGTGGCATCTTCTCCCTCAGATCTGAACAGCGTCCTGCCTCGTGGCATCTTCCCTTCTGATCAGAACAGCATCCTGCCCCGTGGCATCTTCCCTTCTGATCAGAACAGTGTTCTGCCCCGTGGCATCTTCCCCACTGATCTGAACAGTGTCCTGCCCCGTGGCATCTTCCTCACTGATCCGAACAGCATCCTGCCCCGTGGCATCTTCCCCTCTGATCTGAACAATGTCCTGCCCCGTGGTGCATCTTCCCCTCTGATCTGAACAGTGTCCTGCCCCGTGGCATCTTCCTCTCTGATCCAAACAGCATCCTGCCCCGTGGCATCATGCCCTCCGATCTGAACAGCATCCTGCCTCGTGGCATCTTCCCCTCTGATCTGAACAGTGTTCTGCCCCGTGGCATCTTCCCCTCTGATCTGAACAGCGTCCTGCCCCGTTGCATCTTCCCCTCTGAACTGAACAGTGTCCTGCTCCGTGGCATATTCACCCTCTGATCCCAACAGCATTCTGCCCCGTGGCATCTTCACCTCTGATCTGAACAGTGTCCTGCCCCGTGGCATCTTCTCCCTATGATCTGAACAGCATCCTGCCCCGTGGCATCTTCCCCTCTGAACTGAACAGTGTCCTGCTCCATGGCATCTTCACCCTCTGATCTGAACAGTCTCCTGCCCCGTGGCTTCTTCTCCTCTGATCTGAACAGTGTCCTGCCCCGTGGCATCTTGCGCTCTGATCTGAACAACGTCCTGCCCCGTGGCATCTTCCCCTCTGCTCTGAAACGAGTACTGCCCAGTGGCAACTTCACCCTCTGATCACAACAGTGTCCTGCCCCGTGGCATCTTCTCCCTCTGATCTGAACAGCGTCCTGCCCCGTGGCATCATGCCCTCTGATCTGAACAGCATCCTGCCTCGTGGCATCTTCCCCTCTGATCTGAACAGTGACCTGTCCAGTGGCATATTCTCCCTCTGATCTTAACAGCATCCTGCCCTGTGGCATCTTCACCCTCTGATCTGAACAGTCTCCTGCCTCGTGGCATCTTCCCCTCTGATCTGAACAATGTCCTGCTCCGTGGCATATTCCCCTCTGATCTGAACAGTGTCCTGCCCCGTGCCATCTTCCCGTCTGAACTGAAGAGTTTCCTACACCGTTGCATCTTCACCCTCTGATGTGAACAGTCTCCTGCCTCGTACCATCTTCCCCTCTGATCCGAACAGAGTCCTGCCCCGTGGCATCTTCCCCTCTGATCTGAACAGCGTCCTGCCCCGTGGCATCTTGCGCCCTGATCTGAACAACGTCCTGCCCCGTGGCATCTTCCCTTCTGATCTGAACAGTGTTCTGCCCCGTGGCATCTTCCCCTCTGATCTGAACAGTGTCCTGCCCCGTGGCATCTTCCCCTCTGATCTGAACAGTGTCCTGCCCCGTGGGGCATCTTCCCCTCTGATCTGAACAGTGTCCTGCCCCGTGGCATCTTCCTCTCTGATCTGAACAGCATCCTGCCCCGTGGCATCTTCCCTTCTGATCTGAACAGCGTCCTGCCCCGTGGCATCTTCCCTTCTGATCTGAACAGCGTCCTGCCCCGTGGCATCTTCCCTTCTGATCTGAACAGTGTTCTGCCCCGTGGCATCTTCCCCTCTGATCTGAACAGTGTCCTGCCCCGTGGCATCTTCCTCTCTGATCCGAACAGCATCCTGCCCCGTGGCATCTTCCCCTCTGATCTGAACAGTGTCCTGCCCCGTGGGGCATCTTCCCCTCTGATCTGAACAGTGTCCTGCCCCGTGGCATCTTCCTCTCTGATCTGAACAGCATCCTGCCCCGTGGCATCTTCCCCTCTGATCTGAACAGCATCCTGCCCCGTGGCATCTTCCCCTCTGATCTAAACAGCATCCTGCCCCGTGGCATCTTCCCCTCTGATCTGAACAGCATCCTGCCCCGTGGCATCTTCCCCTCTGATCTGAACAGCGTCCTGCCCCGTGGCATCTTCCCCTCTGATCTGAACAGCATCCTGCCCCGTGGCATCTTCCCCTCTGATCTGAACAGCATCCTGCCTCGTGGCATCTTCCCCTCTGATCTGAACAGTGACCTGTCCAGTGGCATATTCTCCCTCTAATCTGATCAGCTTCCTTCCTCGTGACATCTTCACCCTCTGATCTGAACAGTGTCCTGCCCAGTGGCATCTTTCACTCTGATCTGAACAAAGTCCTGCCCAGTGGCATCTTCCCCTCTGATCTGAACAGCATCCTGCCCCGTGGCATCTTCACCCTCTGATCTGAACAGTCTCCTGCCCCGTGGCTTCTTCCCATCTGATCTGAACATTCTCCTGCCCCGTGGCTTCTTCCCCTCTGATCTGAACAGTGTCCTGCCCCGTGGCATCTTCCCCTCTGCTCTGAAACGAGTACTGCCCAGTGGCAACTTCACCCTCTGATCACAACAGTGTCCTGCCCCGTGGCATCTTCTCCCTCTGATCTGAACAGCGTCCTGCCCCGTGGCATCTTGCCCTCTGATCTGAACAGTGTCCTGCCCCGTGGCATCTTCCCCACTAATCTGAACAGTGTCCTGCCCCGTGGCATCTTCTCCCTCAGATCTGAACAGCATCCTGCCTCGTGGCATCATGCCCTCTGATCCGAACAGCATCCTTCCTCATGGCATCTTCTCCTCTGATCTGAACACTGTCCTGCCCCGTGGCATGTTCACCCTCTGATAACAGCATCCTGCCCCGTGGCATCTTCACCCTCTGATCTAAACAGTGTACTGCCCCGTGGCAAATGCACACTCTGATCTGAACAGAGTCCTGCCCCGTGGCATCTTCCCCTCTGATGTGAACAGCGTCCTGCCCCGTGGGATCTTCCCTTCTGATCTGAACAGTGTTCTGCCCCGTGGCATCCTCACCCTCTGATCTGAACAACGTACTGCCCCGTGGCATCTTCTCCCTCTGATCTGAACAGCGTCCTGCCCCGTGGCATCTTCCCTTCTGATCTGAACAGTGTTCTGCCCCGTGGCATCTTCCCCTCTGATCTGAACAGTGTCCTGCCCCGTGGCATCTTCCTCTCTGATCCGAACAGCTTCCTGCCCCGTGGCATCTTCCCCTCTGCTCTGAAACGAGTACTGCCCAGTGGCAACTTCACCCTCTGATCACAACAGTGTCCTGCCCCGTGGCATCTTGCCCTCTGATCTGAACAGTGTCCTGCCCCGTGGCATCTTGCCCTCTGATCCGAACAGCATCCTTCCTCATGGCATCTTTTCCTCTGATCTGAACAGAGTCCTGCCCCGTGGCATGTTCACCCTCTGATAACAGCATCCTGCCCCATGGCATCTTCACCCTCTGATCTAAACAGTGTACTGCCCCGTGGCAAATGCACACTCTGATCTGAACAGAGTCCTGCCCCGTGGCATCTTCCCCTCTGATGTGAACAGCGTCCTGCCCCGTGGGATCTTCCCCTCTGATCCGAACAGTGTCCTGCCCCGTGGCATCCTCACCCTCTGATCTGAACAACGTCCTGCCCCGTGGCATCTTCCCCTCTGATCTGAACAGTGTCCTGCCCCGTGGGGCATCTTCCCCTCTGATCTGAACAGTGTCCTGCCCCGTGGCTTCTTCTCCTCTGATCTGAACAATGTCCTGCCCCGTGGCATCTTGCGCTCTGATCTGAACAATGTCCTGCCCAGTGGCAACTTCACCCTCTGATCACAACAGTGTCCTGCCCCGTGGCATCTTCTCCCTCTGATCTGAACAGCGTCCTGCCCCGTGGCATCATGCCCTCTGATCTGAACTGTGTGCTGCCCCGTGGCATCATGCCCTCTGATCCGAACAGCATCCTTCCTCATGGCATCTTCTCCTCTGATCTGAACAGTGTCCTGCCCCGTGGCATGTTCACCCTCTGATAACAGCATCCTGCCCCGTGGCATCTTCACCCTCTGATCTAAACAGTGTACTGCCCCGTGGCAAATGCACACTCTGATCTGAACGGAGTCCTGCCCCGTGGCATCTTCAATCTCTGATCTCAACAGCATCCTGCCCCGTGGCATCTTCACCCTCTGACCTAAACAGTGTCCTGCCCCGTGGCATCTTCCCCTCTGATCTGAACAGCTTCCTGCCCTGATGCATCTTCACCCTCTGATCTGAACAGCGTCCTGCCCCGTGGCATCTTCCCCTCTGATCTGAACAGCATCCTGCACAGTGGCATTTTACCCTCTGATCTGAACAGTCCCCTGCCCCGTGGTATCTGCACCCTCTGATGTGAACAGTGTCCTGCCCCGTGGCATTTTACCCTATGATCTGAACAGTTCTGCACCGTGGTATCTGCACCCTCTGATGTGAACAGTGTCCTGCACCGTGGAATCATGCCCTCTGATCTGAACAGCATCCTGCCTCGTGGCATCTTCCCCTCTGATCTGAACAGTGTCCTGCCCCGTGGCATCTTCCCCTCTGATCTGAACAGCTTCCTGCCCTGATGCATCTTCACCCTCTGATCTGAAAAGCGTCCTGCCCCGTGGCATCTTCCCCTCTGATCTGAACAGTGTCCTGCCCCGTGGCATCTTCCCCTCTGATCTGAACAGCATCCTGCACAGTGGCATTTTACCCTCTGATCTGAACAGTCCCCTGCCCCGTGGTATCTGCACCCTCTGATGTGAACAGTGTCCTGCCCAGTGGCATTTTACCCTATGATCTGAACAGTCTCCTGCACCGTGGTATCTGCACCCTCTGATGTGAACAGTGTCCTGCACCGTGGAATCATGCCCTCTGATCTGAACAGCATCCTGCCTCGTGGCATCTTCCCCTGTGATCTGAACAGTGTATTGCCCCGTGGAATCATGCCCTCTGATCTGAACAGCATCCTGCCTCGTGGCATCTTCCCCTCTGATCTGAACAGTGACCGGTCCAGTGGCATATTCTCCCTCTGATCTGAACAGCATCCTGCCTCGTGGCATCTTCCCCTCTGATCTGAACAGTGTCCTGCCCCGTGGCATCTTCACCCTCTGATCAGAACAGCGTCCTGCCTCGTGGCATCTTGCCCTCTGATCTGAACAGCATCCTGCCTCGTGGCATCTTCCCCTCTGATCTGAACAGTGTCCTGCCCAGTGGCATCTTCACCCTCTGATCTGAACAGCATCCTGCCCCGTGGCTTCTTCCCCTCTGATCTAAACAGTGTCCTGCCCCGTGGTATCTTCCCGTCTGATCTGAACAGTGTCCTGCCCCGTGGCATCTTCCCGTCTGAACTGAAGAGTTTCCTACACCGTTGCATCTTCACCCTCTGATGTGAACAGCCTACTGCCCCGTACCATCTTCCCCTCTGATCCGAACAAAGTCCTGCCCCGTGGCATCTTCCCCTCTGATGTGAACAGCGTCCTGCCCCGTGGGATCATCCCCTCTGATCCGAACAGTGTCCTGCCCCGTGGCATCCTCACCCTCTGATCAGAACAGCATCCTGCCCCGTGGCATCTTCCCCTCTGATCTGAACAGCATCCTGCCCTGTGGCATCTTCACCCTCTGATCTGAACAGTCTCCTGCCCCGTGGCTTCTTCCCCTCTGATCTGAACAGCCTCCTGCCCCGTGGCATCTTGCGCTCTGATCTGAACAATGTCCTGCCCCTTCGCATCTCCCCCTCTGATCTGAACAGTGTCCTGCCCAGTGGCATCTTCACCCTCTTATCAGAACAGTGTCCTGCCCCGTGGCATCTTCTCCCTCTGATCTGAACAGCGTCCTGCCCCGTGGCATCTTGCCCTCTGATCTGAACAGTGTCCTGCCCCGTGGCATCTTCCCCTCTGATCTGAACAGTGTCCTGCCCCGTGGCATCTTCTCCCTCTGATCTGAACAGCGTCATGCCTCGTGGCATCATGCCCTCTGATCTGATCAGTGTCCTGCCCCGTGGCATCTTCCCCTCTGATCCGAACAGCATCCTTCCTCATGGCATCTTCTCCTCTGATCTGAACAGTGTCCTGCCCCGTGGCATGTTCACCCTCTGATAACAGCATCCTGCCCCGTGGCATCTTCACCCTCTGATCTAAACAGTGTACTGCCCCGTGGCAAATGCACACTCTGATCTGAACAGAGTCCTGCCCCGTGGCATCTTCCCCTCTGATGTGAACAGCGTCCTGCCCCGTGGGATCTTCCCTTCTGATCTGAACAGTGTTCTGCCCCGTGGCATCCTCACCCTCTGATCTGAACAACGTCCTGCCCCGTGGCATCTTCTCCCTCTGATCTGAACAGCGTCCTGCCCCGTGGCATCTTCCCTTCTGATCTGAACAGTGTTCTGCCCCGTGGCAACTTCCCCTCTGATCTGAACAGTGTCCTGCCCCGTGGCATCTTCCTCTCTGATCCGAACAGCTTCCTGCCCCGTGGCATCTTCCCCTCTGATCTGAACAGTGTCCTGCCCCGTGGGGCATCTTCCCCTCTGATCTGAACAGTGTCCTGCCCCGTGGCTTCTTCTCCTCTGATCTGAACAATGTCCTGCCCCGTGGCATCTTGCGCTCTGATCTGAACAACGTCCTGCCCCGTGGCATCTTCCCCTCTGCTCTGAAACGAGTACTGCCCAGTGGCAACTTCACCCTCTGATCACAACAGTGTCCTGCCCCGTGGCATCTTCTCCCTCTGATCTGAACAGCGTCCTGCCCCGTGGCATCTTGCCCTCTGATCTGAACAGTGTCCTGCCCCGTGGCATCTTGCCCTCTGATCCGAACAGCATCCTTCCTCATGGCACCTTCTCCTCTGATCTGAACAGTGTCCTGCCCCGTGGCATGTTCACCCTCTGATAACAGCATCCTGCCCCGTGGCATCTTCACCCTCTGATCTAAACAGTGTCCTGCCCCGTGGCATCTTCCCCTCTGATCTGAACAGCTTCCTGCCCTGATGCATCTTCACCCTCTGATCTGAACAGCGTCCTGCCCCGTGGCATCTTCCCCTCTGATCTGAACAGCATCCTGCACAGTGGCATTTTACCCTCTGATCTGAACAGTCCCCTGCCCCGTGGTATCTGCACCCTCTGATGTGAACAGTGTCCTGCCCCGTGGCATTTTACCCTATGATCTGAACAGTCTCCTGCACCGTGGTATCTGCACCCTCTGATGTGAACAGTGTCCTGCACCGTGGAATCATGCCCTCTGATCTGAACAGCATCCTGCCTCGTGGCATCTTCCCCTGTGATCTGAACAGTGTATTGCCCCGTGGAATCATGCCCTCTGATCTGAACAGCATCCTGCCTCGTGGCATCTTCCCCTCTGATCTGAACAGTGACCGGTCCAGTGGCATATTCTCCCTCTGATCTGAACAGCATCCTGCCTCGTGGCATCTTCCCCTCTGATCTGAACAGTGTCCTGCCCCGTGGCATCTTCACCCTCTGATCAGAACAGCGTCCTGCCTCGTGGCATCTTGCCCTCTGATCTGAACAGCATCCTGCCTCGTGGCATCTTCCCCTCTGATCTGAACAGTGTCCTGCCCAGTGGCATCTTCACCCTCTGATCTGAACAGCATCCTGCCCCGTGGCTTCTTCCCCTCTGATCTAAACAGTGTCCTGCCCCGTGGTATCTTCCCGTCTGATCTGAACAGTGTCCTGCCCCGTGGCATCTTCCCGTCTGAACTGAAGAGTTTCCTACACCGTTGCATCTTCACCCTCTGATGTGAACAGCCTACTGCCCCGTACCATCTTCCCCTCTGATCCGAACAAAGTCCTGCCCCGTGGCATCTTCCCATCTGATGTGAACAGCGTCCTGCCCCGTGGGATCATCCCCTCTGATCCGAACAGTGTCCTGCCCCGTGGCATCCTCACCCTCTGATCAGAACAGCATCCTGCCCCGTGGCATCTTCCCCTCTGATCTGAACAGCATCCTGCCCAGTGGCATCTTCACCCTCTTATCAGAACAGTGTCCTGCCCCGTGGCATCTTCTCCCTCTGATCTGAACAGCGTCCTGCCCCGTGGCATCTTGCCCTCTGATCTGAACAGCATTATGCCTCGTGGCATCTTCCCCTCTGATCTGAACAGTGTCCTGCCCCGTGGCATCTTCACCCTCTGATCTGAAGTCTCCTGCCCCGTGGCTTCTTCCCATCTGATCTGAACATTCTCCTGCCCCGTGGCTTCTTCCCCTCTGATCTGAACAGCGTCCTGCCCCGTGGCATCTTCCCCTCTGCGCTGAACAGCGTCCTGCCCCGTGGCATCTTGCCCTCTGATCTGAACAGTGTCCTGCCCCGTGGCATCTTCCCCACTAATCTGAACAGTGTCCTGCCCCGTGGCATCTTCTCCCTCAGATCTGAACAGCATCCTGCCTCGTGGCATCATGCCCTCTGATCCGAACAGCATCCTTCCTCATGGCATCTTCTCCTCTGATCTGAACAGTGTCCTGCCCCGTGGCATGTTCACCCTCTGATAACAGCATCCTGCCCCGTGGCATCTTCACCCTCTGATCTAAACAGTGTACTGCCCCGTGGCAAATGCACACTCTGATCTGAACAGAGTCCTGCCCCGTGGCATCTTCCCCTCTGATGTGAACAGCGTCCTGCCCTGTGGGATCTTCCCTTCTGATCTGAACAGTGTTCTGCCCCGTGGCATCCTCACCCTCTGATCTGAACAACGTCCGGCCCCGTGGCATCTTCTCCCTCTGATCTGAACAGCGTCCTGCCCCGTGGCATCTTCCCTTCTGATCTGAACAGTGTTCTGCCCCGTGGCATCTTCCCCTCTGATCTGAACAGTGTCCTGCCCCGTGGCATCTTCCTCTCTGATCCGAACAGCTTCCTGCCCCGTGGCATCTTCCCCTCTGATCTGAACAGTGTCCTGCCCCGTGGGGCATCTTCCCCTCTGATCTGAACAGTGTCCTGCCCCGTGGCTTCTTCTCCTCTGATCTGAACAATGTCCTGCCCCGTGGCATCTTGCGCTCTGATCTGAACAACGTCCTGCCCCGTGGCATCTTCCCCTCTGCTCTGAAACGAGTACTGCCCAGTGGCAACTTCACCCTCTGATCACAACAGTGTCCTGCCCCGTGGCATCTTCTCCCTCTGATCTGAACAGCGTCCTGCCCCGTGGCATCTTGCCCTCTGATCTGAACAGTGTCCTGCCCCGTGGCATCTTGCCCTCTGATCCGAACAGCATCCTTCCTCATGGCATCTTCTCCTCTGATCTGAACAGTGTCCTGCCCCGTGGCATGTTCACCCTCTGATAACAGCATCCTGCCCCGTGGCATCTTCACCCTCTGATCTAAACAGTGTACTGCCCCGTGGCAAATGCACACTCTGATCTGAACAGAGTCCTGCCCCGTGGCATCTTCCCCTCTGATGTGAACAGCGTCCTGCCCCGTGGGATCTTCCCCTCTGATCCGAACAGTGTCCTGCCCCGTGGCATCCTCACCCTCTGATCTGAACAACGTCCTGCCCCGTGGCATCTTCTCCCTCTGATCTGAACAGCATCCTGCCCCGTGGCATCTTCCCTTCTGATCTGAACAGTGTTCTGCCCCGTGGCATCTTCCCCTCTGATCTGAACAGTGTCCTGCCCCGTGGCATCTTCCTCTCTGATCCGAACAGCATCCTGCCCCGTGGCATCTTCCCCTCTGATCTGAACAGTGTCCTGCCCCGTGGGGCATCTTCCCCTCTGATCTGAACAGTGTCCTGCCCCGTGGCTTCTTCTCCTCTGATCTGAACAATGTCCTGCCCAGTGGCAACTTCACCCTCTGATCACAACAGTGTCCTGCCCCATGGCATCTTCTCCCTCTGATCTGAACAGCGTCATGCTGCGTGGCATCATGCCCTCTGATCTGAACAGCATCCTTCCTCATGGCATCTTCTCCTCTGATCTGAACAGTGTCCTGCCCCGTGGCATGTTCACCCTCTGATAACAGCATCCTGCCCCGTGGCATCTTCACCCTCTGATCTAAACAGTGTACTGCCCCGTGGCAAATGCACACTCTGATCTGAACGGAGTCCTGCCCCGTGGCATCTTCAATCTCTGATCTCAACAGCATCCTGCCCCGTGGCATCTTCACCCTCTGATCTAAACAGTGTCCTGCCCCGTGGTATCTTCCCGTCTGATCTGAACAGTGTCCTGCCCCGTGGCATCTTCCTGTCTGAACTGAAGAGTTTCCTACACCGTTGCATCTTCACCCTCTGATGTGAACAGCCTACTGCCCCGTACCATCTTCCCCTCTGATCCGAACAAAGTCCTGCCCGGTGGCATCTTCCCCTCTGATGTGAACAGCGTCCTGCCCCGTGGGATCATCCCCTCTGATCCGAACAGCATCCTGCCCCGTGGCATCTTCCCCTCTGATCTGAACAGCATCCTGCCCTGTGGCATCTTCACCCTCTGATCTGAACAGTGTCCTGCCCCGTGGCTTCTTCCACTCTGATCTGAACAGCCTCCTGCCCCGTGGCATCTTGCGCTCTGATCTGAACAACGTCCTGCCCCGTTGCATCTTCCCCTCTGCTCTGAAACGAGTACTGCCCAGTGGCAACTTCACCCTCTGATCACAACAGTGTCCTGCCCCGTGGCATCTTCTCCCTCTGATCTGAACAGCGTCCTGCCCCGTGGCATCTTGCCCTCTGATCTGAACAGCATTTTGCCTCGTGGCATCTTCCCCTCTGATCTGAACAGTGTCCTGCCCCGTGGCATCTTCACCCTCTGATCTGAAGTCTCCTGCCCCGTGGCTTCTTCCCATCTGATCTGAACATTCTCCTGCCCCGTGGCTTCTTCCCCTCTGATCTGAACAATGTCCTGCCCCGTGGCATCTTCCCCTCTGCTCTGAAACGAGTACTGCCCAATGGCAACATCACCCTCTGATCACAACAGTGTCCTGCCCCGTGGCATCTTCTCCCTCTGATCTGAACAGCGTCCTGCCCCGTGGCATCTTGCCCTCTGATCTGAACAGTGTCCTGCCCCGTGGCATCTTCCCCACTAATCTGAACAGTGTCCTGCCCCGTGGCATCTTCTCCCTCAGATCTGAACAGCATCCTGCCTCGTGGCATCATGCCCTCTGATCCGAACAGCATCCTTCCTCATGGCATCTTCTCCTCTGATCTGAACAGTGTCCTGCCCCGTGGCATGTTCACCCTCTGATAACAGCATCCTGCCCCGTGGCATCTTCACCCTCTGATCTAAACAGTGTACTGCCCCGTGGCAAATGCACACTCTGATGTGAACAGCGTCCTGCCCCGTGGGATCTTCCCTTCTGATCTGAACAGTGTTCTGCCCCGTGGCATCCTCACCCTCTGATCTGAACAACGTCCTGCCCCGTGGCATCTTATCCCTCTGATCTGAACAGCGTCCTGCCCCGTGGCATCTTCCCTTCTGATCTGAACAGTGTTCTGCCCCGTGGCATCTTCCCCTCTGATCTGAACAGTGTACTGCCCCGTGGCATCTTCCTCTCTGATCCGAACAGCTTCCTGCCCCGTGGCATCTTCCCCTCTGATCTGAACAGTGTCCTGCCCCGTGGGGCATCTTCCCCTCTGATCTGAACAGTGTCCTGCCCCGTGGCTTCTTCTCCTCTGATCTGAACAATGTCCTGCCCCGTGGCATCTTGCGCTCTGATCTGAACAACGTCCTGCCCCGTGGCATCTTCCCCTCTGCTCTGAAACGAGTACTGCCCAGTGGCAACTTCACCCTCTGATCACAACAGTGTCCTGCCCCGTGGCATCTTCTCCCTCTGATCTGAACAGAGTCCTGCCCCGTGGCATCTTGCCCTCTGATCTGAACAGTGTCCTGCCCCGTGGCATCTTGCCCTCTGATCCGAACAGCATCCTTCCTCATGGCATCTTCTCCTCTGATCTGAACAGTGTCCTGCCCCGTGGCATGTTCACCCTCTGATAACAGCATCCTGCCCCGTGGCAACTTCACCCTCTGATCTAAACAGTGTACTGCCCCGTGGCAAATGCACACTCTGATCTGAACAGAGTCCTGCCCCGTGGCATCTTCCCCTCTGATGTGAACAGCGTCCTGCCCCGTGGGATCTTCCCCTCTGATCCGAACAGTGTCCTGCCCCGTGGCATCCTCACCCTCTGATCTGAACAACGTCCTGCCCCGTGGCATCTTCTCCCTCTGATCTGAACAGCGTCCTGCCCCGTGGCATCTTCCCTTCTGATCTGAACAGTGTTCTGCCCCGTGGCATCTTCCCCTCTGATCTGAACAGCGTCCTGCCCCGTGGCATCTTCTCCCTCTGATCTGAACAGTGTTCTGCCCCGTGGCATCTTCCCCTCTGATCTGAACAGCGTCCTGCCCCGTGGGATCTTCCCCTCTGATGTGAACAGCGTCCTGCCCCGTGGGATCTTCCCCTCTGATCCGAACAGTGTCCTGCCCCGTGGCATCCTCACCCTCTGATCTGAACAACGTCCTGCCCCGTGGCATCTTCACCCTCTGATCTGAACAACGTCCTGCCCCGTGGCATCTTCTCCCTCTGATCTGAACAGCGTCCTGCCCCGTGGCATCTTCCCTTCTGATCTGAACAGTGTTCTGCCCCGTGGCATCTTCCCCTCTGATCTGAACAGCGTCCTGCCCCGTGGCATCTTCTCCCTCTGATCTGAACAGTGTTCTGCCCCGTGGCATCTTCCCCTCTGATCTGAACAGCGTCCTGCCCCGTGGCATCTTCTCCCTCTGATCTGAACAGTGTCCTGCCCAGTGGCATCTTCACCCTCTGATCTGAACAGCATCCTGCCCCGTGGTATCTGCACCCTCTGATGTGAACAGTGTCCTGCACCGTGGAATCATGCCCTCTGATCTGAACAGCATCCTGCCTCGTGGCATCTTCCCCTGTGATCTGAACAGTGTATTGCCCCGTGGAATCATGCCCTCTGATCTGAACAGCATCCTGCCTCGTGGCATCTTCCCCTCTGATCTGAACAGTGACCGGTCCAGTGGCATATTCTCCCTCTGATCTGAACAGCATCCTGCCTCGTGGCATCTTCCCCTCTGATCTGAACAGTGTCCTGCCCCGTGGCATCTTCACCCTCTGATCAGAACAGCGTCCTGCCTCGTGGCATCTTGCCCTCTGATCTGAACAGCATCCTGCCTCGTGGCATCTTCCCCTCTGATCTGAACAGTGTCCTGCCCAGTGGCATCTTCACCCTCTGATCTGAACAGCATCCTGCCCCGTGGCTTCTTCCCCTCTGATCTAAACAGTGTCCTGCCCCGTACCATCTTCCCCTCTGATCCGAACAAAGTCCTGCCCCGTGGCATCTTCCCCTCTGATGTGAACAGCGTCCTGCCCCGTGGGATCATCCCCTCTGATCTGAACAGTGTCCTGCCCCGTGGCATCCTCACCCTCTGATCAGAACAGCATCCTGCCCCGTGGCATCTTCCCCTCTGATCTGAACAGCATCCTGCCCTGTGGCATCTTCACCCTCTGATCTGAACAGTGTCCTGCCCCGTGGCTTCTTCCCCTCTGATCTGAACAGCCTCCTGCCCCGTGGCATCTTGCGCTCTGATCTGAACAACGTCCTGCCCCGTGGCATCTTCACCCTCTGATCAGAACAGTGTCCTGCCCCGTGGCATCTTGTCCCTCTGATCTGAACAGCGTCCTGCCCCGTGGCATCTTGCCCTCTGATCTGAACAGCATCCTGCCCCGTGGCATCTTCCCCTCTGATCTGAACAGTGTCCTGCCCCGTGGCATCTTCACCCTCTGATCTGAACAGTCTCCTGCCCCGTGGCTTCTTCCGATCTGATCTGAACATTCTCCTGCCCCGTGGCATCTTCCCCACTAATCTGAACAGTGTCCTGCCCCGTGGCATCTTCTCCCTCTGATCTGAACAGTGTCCTGCCCCGTGGCATCTTGCCCTCTGATCCGAACAGCATCCTTCCTCATGGCATCTTCTCCTCTGATCTGAACAGTGTCCTGCCCCGTGGCATGTTCACCCTCTGATAACAGCATCCTGCCCCGTGGCATCTTCACCCTCTGATCTAAACAGTATACTGCCCCGTGGCAAATGCACACTCTGATCTGAACAGAGTCCTGCCCCGTGGCATCTTCCCCTCTGATGTGAACAGCGTCCTGCCCCGTGGGATCTTCCCTTCTGATCTGAACAGTGTTCTGCCCCGTGGCATCCTCACCCTCTGATCTGAACAACGTCCTGCCCCGTGGCATCTTCTCCCTCTGATCTGAACAGCGTCCTGCCCCGTGGCATCTTCCCTTCTGATCTGAACAGTGTTCTGCCCCGTGGCATCTTCCCCTCTGATCTGAACAGAGTCCTGCCCCGTGGCATCTTCCTCTCTGATCCGAACAGCTTCCTGCCCCGTGGCATCTTCCCCTCTGATCTGAACAGTGTCCTGCCCCGTGGGGCATCTTCCCCTCTGATCTGAACAGTGTCCTGCCCCGTGGCTTCTTCTCCTCTGATCTGAACAATGTCCTGCCCCGTGGCATCTTGCGCTCTGATCTGAACAACGTCCTGCCCCGTGGCATCTTCCCCTCTGCTCTGAAACGAGTACTGCCCAGTGGCAACTTCACCCTCTGATCACAACAGTGTCCTGCCCCGTGGCATCTTGCCCTCTGATCTGAACAGCGTCCTGCCCCGTGGCATCTTCTCCCTCTGATCTGAACAGCGTCCTGCCCCGTGGCATCTTGCCCTCTGATCTGAACAGTGTCCTGCCCCGTGGCATCTTGCCCTCTGATCCGAACAGCATCCTTCCTCATGGCATCTTCTCCTCTGATCTGAACAGTGTCCTGCCCCGTGGCATGTTCACCCTCTGATAACAGCATCCTGCCCCGTGGCATCTTCACCCTCTGATCTAAACAATGTACTGCCCCGTGGCAAATGCACACTCTGATCTGAACAGAGTCCTGCCCCGTGGCATCTTCCCCTCTGATGTGAACAGCGTCCTGCCCCGTGGGATCTTCCCCTCTGATCCGAACAGTGTCCTGCCCCGTGGCATCCTCACCCTCTGATCTGAACAACGTCCTGCCCCGTGGCATCTTCTCCCTCTGATCTGAACAGCGTCCTGCCCCGTGGCATCTTCCCTTCTGATCTGAACAGCGTCCTGCCCCGTGGCATCTTCCTCTCTGATCCGAACAGCATCCTGCCCCGTGGCATCTTCCCCTCTGATCTGAACAATGTCCTGCCCCGTGGGGCATCTTCCCCTCTGATCTGAACAGTGTCCTGCCCCGTGGCTTCTTCTCCTCTGATCTGAACAATGTCCTGCCCCGTGGCATCTTGCGCTCTGATCTGAACAATGTCCTGCCCCGTGGCATCTTCCCCTCTGCTCTGAAACGAGTACTGCCCAGTGGCAACTTCACCCTCTGATCACAACAGTGTCCTGCCCCATGGCATCTTCTCCCTCTGATCTGAACAGCGTCATGCTGCGTGGCATCATGCCCTCTGATCCGAACAGCATCCTTCCTCATGGCATCTTCTCCTCTGATCTGAACAGTGTCCTGCCCCGTGGCATCTTCAATCTCTGATCTCAACAGCATCCTGCCCCGTGGCATCTTCACCCTCTGATCTAAACAGTGTCCTGCCCCGTGGCATCTTCCCCTCTGATCTGAACAGCTTCCTGCCCTGATGCATCTTCACCCTCTGATCTGAAAAGCGTCCTGCCCCGTGGCATCTTCCCCTCTGATCTGAACAGTGTCCTGCCCCGTGGCATCTTCCCCTCTGATCTGAACAGCATCCTGCACAGTGGCATTTTACCCTCTGATCTGAACAGTCCCCTGCCCCGTGGTATCTGCACCCTCTGATGTGAACAGTGTCCTGCCCCGTGGCATTTTACCCTATGATCTGAACAGTCTCCTGCACCGTGGTATCTGCACCCTCTGATGTGAACAGTGTCCTGCACCGTGGAATCATGCCCTCTGATCTGAACAGCATCCTGCCTCGTGGCATCTTCCCCTGTGATCTGAACAGTGTATTGCCCCGTGGAATCATGCCCTCTGATCTGAACAGCATCCTGCCTCGTGGCATCTTCCCCTCTGATCTGAACAGTGACCGGTCCAGTGGCATATTCTCCCTCTGATCTGAACAGCATCCTGCCTCGTGGCATCTTCCCCTCTGATCTGAACAGTGTCCTGCCCCGTGGCATCTTCACCCTCTGATCAGAACAGCGTCCTGCCTCGTGGCATCTTGCCCTCTGATCTGAACAGCATCCTGCCTCGTGGCATCTTCCCCTCTGATCTGAACAGTGTCCTGCCCAGTGGCATCTTCACCCTCTGATCTGAACAGCATCCTGCCCCGTGGCTTCTTCCCCTCTGATCTAAACAGTGTCCTGCCCCGTGGTATCTTCCCGTCTGATCTGAACAGTGTCCTGCCCCGTGGCATCTTCCCGTCTGAACTGAAGAGTTTCCTACACCGTTGCATCTTCACCCTCTGATGTGAACAGCCTACTGCCCCGTACCATCTTCCCCTCTGATCCGAACAAAGTCCTGCCCCGTGGCATCTTCCCCTCTGATGTGAACAGCGTCCTGCCCCGTGGGATCATCCCCTCTGATCCGAACAGTGTCCTGCCCTGTGGCATATTCTCCCTCTGATCTGAACAGCATCCTGCCTCGTGGCATCTTCCCCTCTGATCTGAACAGTGTCCTGCCCCGTGGCATCTTCACCCTCTGATCAGAACAGCGTCCTGCCTCGTGGCATCTTGCCCTCTGATCTGAACAGCATCCTGCCTCGTGGCATCTTCCCCTCTGATCTGAACAGTGTCCTGCCCCGTGGCATCTTCACCCTCTGATCAGAACAGCGTCCTGCCTCGTGGCATCTTGCCCTCTGATCTGAACAGCATCCTAACCCGTGGCATCTTCACCCTCTGATCTGAACAGTGTCCTGCCCAGTGGCATCTTCACCCTCTGATCTGAACAGCATCCTGCCCCGTGGCTTCTTCCCCTCTGATCTAAACAGTGTCCTGCCCCGGGGTATCTTCCCGTCTGATCTGAACAGTGTCCTGCCCCGTGGCATCTTCCCGTCTGAACTGAAGAGTTTCCTACACCGTTGCATCTTCACCCTCTGATGTGAACAGCCTACTGCCCCGTACCATCTTCCCCTCTGATCCGAACAAAGTCCTGCCCCGTGGCATCTTCCCCTCTGATGTGAACAGCGTCCTGCCCCGTGGGATCATCCCCTCTGATCCGAACAGTGTCCTGCCCCGTGGCATCCTCACCCTCTGATCAGAACAGCATCCTGCCCCGTGGCATCTTCCCCTCTGATCTGAACAGCATCCTGCCCTGTGGCATCTTCACCCTCTGATCTGAACAGTGTCCTGCCCCGTGTCTTCTTCCCCTCTGATCTGAACAGCCTCCTGCCCCGTGGCATCTTGCGCTCTGATCTGAACAGCGTCCTGCCCCGTGGCATCTTGCCCTCTGATCTGAACAGCATTATGCTTCGTGGCATCTTCCCCTCTGATCTGAACAGTGTCCTGCCCCGTGGCATCTTCCCCTCTGAACTGAAGAGTTTCCTACACCGTTGCATCTTCACCCTCTGATGTGAACAGCCTACTGCCCCGTACCATCTTCCCCTCTGATCCGAACAGAGTCCTGCCCAGTGGCATCTTCCCCTCTGATGTGAACAACGTCCTGCCCCGTGGGATCTTCCCCTCTGATCCGAACAGTGTCCTACCCCGTGGCATCTTCCCCTCTGATCTGAACAGCGTCCTGCCTCGTGGCATCTTGCGCTCTGATCTGAACAACGTCCTGCCCCGTGGCTTCTTCTCCCTCTGATCTGAACAGCGTCCTGCCCCGTGGCATCTTGCGCTCTGTTCTGAACAGCATCCTGCCCCGTGGCAACTTCTCCCTCTGATTTGAACAGCGTCCTGCACCGTGGCATCTTCCCTTCTGATCTGAACAGTGTCCTGCCCCGTGGCATCTTCCTCACTGATCCGAACAGCATCCTGTCCTGTGGCATATTCACCCTCTGATCTCAACAGCATCCTGCCCCGTGGCATCTTCCCTTCTGATCTAAACAGTGTACTACCCCGTGGCAAATGCACACTCTGATCTGATCAGTGTCCTCCCTCGTGGCATCTTCCCCTCTGATCTGAACAGTGTCCTACCCCTTGGCATCTTCTGCCTCTGAACTGAACAGAATCCTGCCCCGTGGCATCTTCCCCTCTGATCTGAACAGTGTCCTACCCCTTGGCATCTTCTGCCTCTGAACTGAACAGCATCCTGCCCCGTGGCATGATCCCCTCTGATCTGAACAGCGTCCTACACCGTACCATCTTCCCCTCTGATCTGAACAGTGTCCTGCCCCGTGGCATCTTCCCCTCTGATCTGAACAGTGTCCTGCCCCGTGGCATCTTCCCCTCTGATCTGAACAGTGTACTGCCCCATGGCATCTTACTCTCTGATCTGAACAGCATCCTGCCCCGTGGCATCTTCCCCTCTGATCTGAACAGTGTCCTGCCCCGTGGCATCTTCTCCTCTGATCTGAACAGTGTACTGCCCCGTGGCATCTTCAATCTCTGATCTCAACAGCATCCTGCCCCGTGGCATCTTCCCCTCTGATCTGAGCAGCATCCTGCCCCGTGGCATCTTCTCCTCTGATCTGAACAGAGTCCTGCCCCGTGGCATCTTTCCCTCTGATCTGAACAGCATCCTGCCCCGTGGCATATTGCGCTCTGATCTGAACAACGTCCTGCCCCGTGGCATCTTCCCCTCTGCTCTGAAACGAGTACTGCCCAGTGGCATCTTGCCCTCTGATGTGAACAGTGTCCTGCCCCGTGGCATCTTCCCCACTAATCTGAACAGTGTCCTGTCCCGTGGCATCTTCTCCCTCAGATCTGAACAGCATCCTGCCCCGTGGCATCTTCCCCTCTGATCTGAACAGCATCCTGCCTCGTGGCATTTTCTCCCTCTGATCTGAACAGCATCCTGCCCCGTGGCATCTTGCCCTCTGATGTGAACAGTGTCCTGCCCCGTGGCATCTTCCCCACTAATCTGAACAGTGTCCTGCCCCATGGCATCTTCTCCCTCAGATCTGAACAGCATCCTGCCCCGTGGCATCTTGCCCTCTGATGTGAACAGTGTCCTGCCCCGTGGCATCTTCCCCACTAATCTGAACAGTGTCCTGCCCCATGGCATCTTCTCCCTCAGATCTGAACAGCATCCTACCCCGTGGCATCTTCCCTTCTGATCTGAACAGTGTCCTGCCCCGTGGCATCTTCCTCTCTGATCTCAACAGTGTCCTGCCCCGTGGCATGTTCACCCTCTGATAACAGCATCCTGCCCCGTGGCATCTTCACCCTCTGATCTAAACAGTGTACTGCCCCATGGCAAATGCACACTGATCTGAACGGAGTCCTGCCCCGTGGCATCTTCAATCTCTGATCTCAACAGTGTCCTGCCCCGTGGCATCTTCTCCCTCTGATCAGAACAGTATACTGCCCCGTGGCATCTTCCCCTCTGATCTGAGCAGGGTCCTGCCCTGTGGCATCTTCCCCTCTGATCTGAACTGCATCCTGCCCCGTGGCATCTTCCCTTCTGATCTGAACTGCCTACTGCCCCGTACCATCTTCCCCTCTGATCCGAACAGAGTCCTGCCCCGTGGCATCTTTCCCTCTGATCTGAACAGCGTCCTGCACCGTGGAATCTTCCCTTCTGATCTGAAAAGCGTCCTGCCCCGTGGCATTTTACCCTATGATCTGAACAGTCTCCTGCCCCGTGGTATCTGCACCCTCTGACATGAACAGTGTCCTGCACCGTGGCATCTTCTCCCTCTGATCTGAACAGCATCCTGCCCCGTGGCATCATGCCCTCTGATCTGAACAGCATCTTGCACCGTGGCATCTTCCCTTCTGATCTGAACAGTGTTCTGCCCCGTTGCATCTTCCCCTCTGAACTGAACAGTGTCCTGCTCCGTGGCATATTCACCCTCTGATCCCAACAGCATTCTGCCCCGTGGCATCTTCACCTCTGATCTGAACAGTGTCCTGCCCCGTGGCATCTTCCCCTCTGAACTGAACAGCATCCTGCCCCGTGGCATCTTCCCCTCTGAACTGAACAGCATCCTGCCCCGTGGCATCTTCACCTCTGATCTGAACAGTGTCCTGCCCCGTGGCATCTTCTCCCTATGATCTGAACAGCATCCTGCCCCGTGGCATCTTCCCCTCTGAACTGAACAGCATCCTGCCCCGTGGCATCTTCCCCTCTGAACTGAACAGCATCCTGCCCCGTGGCATCTTCACCTCTGATCTGAACAGTGTCCTGCCCCGTGGCATCTTCCCCTCTGAACTGAACAGTGTCCTGCCCCGTGGCATCTTCCCCTCTGAACTGAACAGTGTCCTGCTCCATGGCATCTTCACCCTCTGATCTGAACAGTCTCCTGCCCCGTGGCTTCTTCCCCTCTGATCTGAACAGTGTCCTGCCCCGTGGCATCTTGCGCTCTGATCTGAACAACGTCCTGCCCCGTGGCATCTTCCCCTCTGCTCTGAAACGAGTACTGCCCAGTGGCATCTTCCCCTCTGCTCTGAAACGAGTACTGCCCCGTGGCATCTTGCGCTCTGATCTGAACAACGTCCTGCCCAGTGGCAACTTCACCCTCTGATCACAACAGTGTCCTGCCCCGTGGCATCTTCTCCCTCTGATCTGAACAGCGTCCTGCCCCGTGGCATCTTGCCCTCTGATGTGAACAGTGTCCTGCCCCGTGGCATCTTCCCCACTAATCTGAACAGTGTCCTGTCCCGTGGCATCTTCTCCCTCAGATCTGAACAGCGTCCTGCCTCGTGGCATCTTCCCTTCTGATCTGAACAGAATCCTGCCCCGTGGCATCTTCCCCTCTGATCTGAACAGTGTCCTGCCCTGTGGCATATTCACCCTCTGATAACAGCATCCTGCCCCGTGGCATCTTCACCCTCTGATCTAAACAGTATACTGCCCCGTGGCAAATGCACACTCTGATCTGAACGGAGTCCTGCCCCGTGGCATCTTCACCCTCTGATCTGAACAGTGTACTGCCCCGTGGCATCTTCCCCTCAGATCTGAGCAGGGTCCTGCCCCGTGGCATCTTCCCCTCTGATCTGAACAGTGTCATACACCATTGCATCTTCACCCTCTGATCTGAACAGTGTCCTGCCCCGTACCATCTTCCCCTCTGATCCGAACAGAGTCCTGCCCCGTGGCATCTTTCCCTCTGATCTGAACAGCATCCTGCACAGTGTCATTTTACCCTCTGATCTGAACAGTCCCCTGACCCGTGGTATCTGCACCCTCTGATGTGAACAGTGTCCTGCCCCGTGGCATCTTCCCGTCAGATCTGAACAGCGTCCTGCCCAGTTGCATCTTCCCCTCTGAACTGAACAGTGTCCTGCTCCGTGGCATATTCACCCTCTGATCCCAACAGCATTCTGCCCCGTGGCATCTTCACCTCTGATCTGAACAGCATCCTGCCCCGTGGCATCTTTTCCTCTGATCTGAACAGTGTCCTGCCCCGTGGCATCTTGCCCTCTGATGTGAACAGTGTCCTGCCCCGTGGCATCTTCCCTTCTGATCTGAACAGCATCCTGCCCCGTGGCATCTTCTCCCTCAGATCTGAACAGTGTCCTGCCTCGTGGCATCTTCCCTTCTGATCTGAACAGCATCCTGCCCCGTGGCATCTTCCCCTCTGATCTGAGCAGGGTCCTGCCCCGTGGCATCTTCCCCTCTGATCTGAACAGCTTCCTGCCCTGTTGCATCTTCACCCTCTGATCTGAACAGCCTACTGCCCCGTGGCATCTTCCCCTCTGATCCGAACAGAGTCCTGCCCCGTGGCATCATTCCCTCTGATCTGAACAGCATCCTGCACAGTGGCATTTTACCCTCTGATCTGAACAGTCCCCTGCCCCGTGGTATCTGCACCCTCTGATGTGAACAGTGTCCTGCCCCGTGGCATTTTACCCTATGATCTGAACAGTCTCCTGCCCCGTGGTATCTGCACCCTCTGATGTGAACAGTGTCCTGCCCCGTGGCATTTTACCCTCTGATCTGAACAGTCTCCTGCCCCGTGGCATCTTCACCCTCTGATCTGAACAACGTCCTGCCCCGTGGCATTTTCTCCCTCTGATCTGAACAACGTCCTGCCCCGTGGCATCTTGCCCTCTGATGTGAACAGCATCCTGCCCCGTGGCATCTTCCCCTCTGATCTGAAGAGTGTCCTGCCCCATGGCATCTTCTCCCTCTGATCTGAACAGCGTCCTGACCCGTGGCATCTTCCCCTCTGATCTGAACAGTGTCCTGCCCCGTGGCATCTTCCCCTCTGATTTGAACAGTGTCCTGCCCCGTGGCATCTTCTCCCTCTGATCTGAACAACGTCCTGCCGCGTGGCATCTTCCCTTCTGATCTGAACAGTGTCCTGCCCCGTGGCATCTTCCTCTCTGATCTCAACAGCATCCTGCCCCGTGGCATCTTCTCCTCTGATCTGAACACTGTCCTGCCCCGTGGCATGTTCACCCTCTGATAACAGCATCCTGCCCCGTGGCATCTTCACCCTCTGATCTAAACAGTGTACTACCCCGTGGCAAATGCACACTCTGATCTGAACGGAGTCCTGCCCCGTGGCATCTTCAATCTCTGATCTCAACAGTGTCCTGCCCCGTGGCATCTTCTCCCTCTGATCAGAACAGTATACTGCCCCGTGGCATCTTCCCCTCTGATCTGAGCAGGGTCCTGCCCTGTGGCATCTTCCGCTCTGATCTGAACTGCATCCTGCCCCGTGGCATCTTCCCTTCTGATCTGAACAGCCTACTGCCCCGTACCATCTTCCCCTCTGATCCGAACAGAGTCCTGCCCCGTGGCATTTTCCCTCTGATCTGAACAGCGTCCTGCACCGTGGAATCTTCCCTTCTGATCTGAAAAGCGTCCTGCCCCGTGGCATTTTACCCTATGATCTGAACAGTCTCCTGCCCCGTGGTATCTGCACCCTCTGACCTGAACAGTGTCCTGCACCGTGGCATCTTCTCCCTCTGATCTGAACAGCATCCTGCCCCGTGGCATCATGCCCTCTGATCTGAACAGCATCTTGCACCGTGGCATCTTCCCTTCTGATCTGAACAGAGTTCTGCCCCGTGGCATCTTCCCCTCTGATCTGAACAGCTTCCTGCCCCGTTGCATCTTCCCCTCTGATCTGAACAGTGTCCTGCTCCGTGGCATATTCACCCTCTGATCCCAACAGCATTCTGCCCCGTGGCATCTTCTCCCTATGATCTGAACAGCATCCTGCCCCGTGGCATCTTCCCCTCTGAACTGAACAGCATCCTGCCCCGTGGCATCTTCACCTCTGATCTGAACAGTGTCCTGCCCCGTGGCATCTTCCCCTCTGAACTGAACAGTGTCCTGCTCCGTGGCATATTCACCCTCTGATCCCAACAGCATTCTGCCCCGTGGCATCTTCACCTCTGATCTGAACAGTGTCCTGCCCCGTGGCATCTTCTCCCTATGATCTGAACAGCATCCTGCCCCGTGGCATCTTCCCCTCTGAACTGAACAGCATCCTGCCCCGTGGCATCTTCCCCTCTGAACTGAACAGCATCCTGCCCCGTGGCATCTTCACCTCTGATCTGAACAGTGTCCTGCCCCGTGGCATCTTGCGCTCTGATCTGAACAACGTCCTGCCCCGTGGCATCTTCCCCACTGCTCTGAAACGAGTACTGCCCAGTGCCAACTTCACCCTCTGATCAGAACAGTGTCCTGCCCCGTGGCATCTTCTCCCTCTGATCTGAACAGCGTCCTGCCCCGTGGCATCTTCCCCACTAATCTGAACAGTGTCCTGTCCCGTGGCATCTTCTCCCTCAGATCTGAACAGCATCCTGCCCCGTGGCATCTTCCCCTCTGATCTGAAGAGTGTACTGCCCCGTGACATCTTCTCCCTCAGATCTGAACAGCGTCCTGACCCGTGGCATCTTCCCCTCTGAACTGAACAGTGTTCTGCCCCGTGGCATCTTCTCCCTCTGATCTGAACAGCGTCCTGACCCGTGGCATCTTCCCCTCTGAACTGAACAGTGTTCTGCCGCGTGGCATCATGCCCTCTGATCTGAACAGCATCCTTCCTCATGGCATCTTCCCCTCTGATCTCAACAGCATCCTGCCCCGTGGCATCTTCTCCTCTGATCTGAACAGTGTCCTGCCCCGTGACATCTTCTCCTCTGATCTGAACAGTGTCCTGCCCCGTGGCATGTTCCTCTGATAACAGCATCCTGCCCCGTGGCATCTTCACCCTCTGATCTAAACAGTGTCCTGCCCCGTGGCATCTTCTCCCTCTGATCAGAACAGTATACTGCCCCGTGGCATCTTCCCCTCTGATCTGAGCAGGGTCCTGCCCTGTGGCATCTTCCCCTCTGATCTGAACTGCATCCTGCCCCGTGGCATCTTCCCTTCTGATCTGAACAGCCTAATGCCCCGTACCATCTTCCCCTCTGATCCGAACAGAGTCCTGCCCCGTGGCATCTTTCCCTCTGATCTGAACAGCGTCCTGCACCGTGGAATCTTCCCTTCTGATCTGAAAAGCGTCCTGCCCCGTGGCATTTTACCCTATGATCTGAACAGTCTCCTGCCCCGTGGTATCTGCACCCTCTGACCTGAACAGTGTCCTGCACCGTGGCATCTTCTCCCTCTGATCTGAACAGCATCCTGCCCCGTGGCATCATGCCCTCTGATCTGAACAGCATCTTGCACCGTGGCATCTTCCCTTCTGATCTGAACAGTGTTCTGCCCCGTGGCATCTTCCCCTCTGATCTGAACAGCTTCCTGCCCCGTTGCATCTTCCCCTCTGAACTGAACAGTGTCCTGCTCCGTGGCATCTTCTCCCTCAGATCTGAACAGCATCCTGCCCCGTGGCATCTTGCCCTCTGATGTGAACAGTGTCCTGCCCCGTGGCATCTTCCCCACTAATCTGAACAGTGTCCTGCCCCATGGCATCTTCTCCCTCAGATCTGAACAGCATCCTACCCCGTGGCATCTTCCCTTCTGATCTGAACAGTGTCCTGCCCCGTGGCATCTTCCTCTCTGATCTCAACAGTGTCCTGCCCCGTGGCATGTTCACCCTCTGATAACAGCATCCTGCCCCGTGGCATCTTCACCCTCTGATCTAAACAGTGTACTGCCCCATGGCAAATGCACACTGATCTGAACGGAGTCCTGCCCGTGGCATCTTCAATCTCTGATCTCAACAGTGTCCTGCCCCGTGGCATCTTCTCCCTCTGATCAGAACAGTATACTGCCCCGTGGCATCTTCCCCTCTGATCTGAGCAGGGTCCTGCCCTGTGGCATCTTCCCCTCTGATCTGAACTGCATCCTGCCCCGTGGCATCTTCCCTTCTGATCTGAACTGCCTACTGCCCCGTACCATCTTCCCCTCTGATCCGAACAGAGTCCTGCCCCGTGGCATCTTTCCCTCTGATCTGAACAGCGTCCTGCACCGTGGAATCTTCCCTTCTGATCTGAAAAGCGTCCTGCCCCGTGGCATTTTACCCTATGATCTGAACAGTCTCCTGCCCCGTGGTATCTGCACCTCTGACATGAACAGTGTCCTGCACCGTGGCATCTTCTCCCTCTGATCTGAACAGCATCCTGCCCCGTGGCATCATGCCCTCTGATCTGAACAGCATCTTGCACCGTGGCATCTTCCCTTCTGATCTGAACAGTGTTCTGCCCCGTTGCATCTTCCCCTCTGAACTGAACAGTGTCCTGCTCCGTGGCATATTCACCCTCTGATCCAACAGCATTCTGCCCCGTGGCATCTTCACCTCTGATCTGAACAGTGTCCTGCCCCGTGGCATCTTCCCCTCTGAACTGAACAGCATCCTGCCCCGTGGCATCTTCCCCTCTGAACTGAACAGCATCCTGCCCCGTGGCATCTTCACCTCTGATCTGAACAGTGTCCTGCCCGTGGCATCTTCTCCCTATGATCTGAACAGCATCCTGCCCCGTGGCATCTTCCCCTCTGAACTGAACAGCATCCTGCCCGTGGCATCTTCCCCTCTGAACTGAACAGCATCCTGCCCCGTGGCATCTTCACCTCTGATCTGAACAGTGTCCTGCCCCGTGGCATCTTCCCCTCTGAACTGAACAGTGTCCTGCCCCGTGGCATCTTCCCCTCTGAACTGAACAGTGTCCTGCTCCATGGCATCTTCACCCTCTGATCTGAACAGTCTCCTGCCCCGTGGCTTCTTCCCCTCTGATCTGAACAGTGTCCTGCCCCGTGGCATCTTGCGCTCTGATCTGAACAACGTCCTGCCCCGTGGCATCTTCCCTCTGCTCTGAAACGAGTACTGCCCAGTGGCATCTTCCCTCTGCTCTGAAACGAGTACTGCCCCGTGGCTTCTTCTCCTCTGATCTGAACAACGTCCTGCCCAGTGGCAACTTCACCCTCTGATCACAACAGTGTCCTGCCCCGTGGCATCTTCTCCCTCTGATCTGAACAGCGTCCTGCCCCGTGGCATCTTGCCCTCTGATGTGAACAGTGTCCTGCCCCGTGGCATCTTCCCCACTAATCTGAACAGTGTCCTGTCCCGTGGCATCTTCTCCCTCAGATCTGAACAGCGTCCTGCCTCGTGGCATCTTCCCTTCTGATCTGAACAGAATCCTGCCCCGTGGCATCTTCCCCTCTGATCTGAACAGTGTCCTGCCCTGTGGCATATTCACCCTCTGATAACAGCATCCTGCCCCGTGGCATCTTCACCCTCTGATCTAAACAGTATACTGCCCCGTGGCAAATGCACACTCTGATCTGAACGGAGTCCTGCCCCGTGGCATCTTCACCCTCTGATCTGAACAGTGTACTGCCCCGTGGCATCTTCCCCTCAGATCTGAGCAGGGTCCTGCCCCGTGGCATCTTCCCCTCTGATCTGAACAGTGTCATACACCATTGCATCTTCACCCTCTGATCTGAACAGTGTCCTGCCCCGTACCATCTTCCCCTCTGATCCGAACAGAGTCCTGCCCCGTGGCATCTTTCCCTCTGATCTGAACAGCATCCTGCACAGTGTCATTTTACCCTCTGATCTGAACAGTCCCCTGACCCGTGGTATCTGCACCCTCTGATGTGAACAGTGTCCTGCCCCGTGGCATCTTCCCGTCAGATCTGAACAGCGTCCTGCCCAGTTGCATCTTCCCCTCTGAACTGAACAGTGTCCTGCTCCGTGGCATATTCACCCTCTGATCCCAACAGCATTCTGCCCCGTGGCATCTTCACCTCTGATCTGAACAGCATCCTGCCCCGTGGCATCTTTTCCTCTGATCTGAACAGTGTCCTGCCCCGTGGCATCTTGCCCTCTGATGTGAACAGTGTCCTGCCCCGTGGCATCTTCCCTTCTGATCTGAACAGCATCCTGCCCCGTGGCATCTTCTCCCTCAGATCTGAACAGTGTCCTGCCTCGTGGCATCTTCCCTTCTGATCTGAACAGCATCCTGCCCCGTGGCATCTTCCCCTCTGATCTGAGCAGGGTCCTGCCCCGTGGCATCTTCCCCTCTGATCTGAACAGCTTCCTGCCCTGTTGCATCTTCACCCTCTGATCTGAACAGCCTACTGCCCCGTGGCATCTTCCCCTCTGATCCGAACAGAGTCCTGCCCCGTGGCATCATTCCCTCTGATCTGAACAGCATCCTGCACAGTGGCATTTTACCCTCTGATCTGAACAGTCCCCTGCCCCGTGGTATCTGCACCCTCTGATGTGAACAGTGTCCTGCCCCGTGGCATTTTACCCTATGATCTGAACAGTCTCCTGCCCCGTGGTATCTGCACCCTCTGATGTGAACAGTGTCCTGCCCCGTGGCATTTTACCCTCTGATCTGAACAGTCTCCTGCCCCGTGGCATCTTCACCCTCTGATCTGAACAACGTCCTGCCCCGTGGCATTTTCTCCCTCTGATCTGAACAACGTCCTGCCCCGTGGCATCTTGCCCTCTGATGTGAACAGCATCCTGCCCCGTGGCATCTTCCCCTCTGATCTGAAGAGTGTCCTGCCCCATGGCATCTTCTCCCTCTGATCTGAACAGCGTCCTGACCCGTGGCATCTTCCCCTCTGATCTGAACAGTGTCCTGCCCCGTGGCATCTTCCCCTCTGATTTGAACAGTGTCCTGCCCCGTGGCATCTTCTCCCTCTGATCTGAACAACGTCCTGCCGCGTGGCATCTTCCCTTCTGATCTGAACAGTGTCCTGCCCCGTGGCATCTTCCTCTCTGATCTCAACAGCATCCTGCCCCGTGGCATCTTCTCCTCTGATCTGAACACTGTCCTGCCCCGTGGCATGTTCACCCTCTGATAACAGCATCCTGCCCCGTGGCATCTTCACCCTCTGATCTAAACAGTGTACTACCCCGTGGCAAATGCACACTCTGATCTGAACGGAGTCCTGCCCCGTGGCATCTTCAATCTCTGATCTCAACAGTGTCCTGCCCCGTGGCATCTTCTCCCTCTGATCAGAACAGTATACTGCCCCGTGGCATCTTCCCCTCTGATCTGAGCAGGGTCCTGCCCTGTGGCATCTTCCGCTCTGATCTGAACTGCATCCTGCCCCGTGGCATCTTCCCTTCTGATCTGAACAGCCTACTGCCCCGTACCATCTTCCCCTCTGATCCGAACAGAGTCCTGCCCCGTGGCATTTTCCCTCTGATCTGAACAGCGTCCTGCACCGTGGAATCTTCCCTTCTGATCTGAAAAGCGTCCTGCCCCGTGGCATTTTACCCTATGATCTGAACAGTCTCCTGCCCCGTGGTATCTGCACCCTCTGACCTGAACAGTGTCCTGCACCGTGGCATCTTCTCCCTCTGATCTGAACAGCATCCTGCCCCGTGGCATCATGCCCTCTGATCTGAACAGCATCTTGCACCGTGGCATCTTCCCTTCTGATCTGAACAGAGTTCTGCCCCGTGGCATCTTCCCCTCTGATCTGAACAGCTTCCTGCCCCGTTGCATCTTCCCCTCTGATCTGAACAGTGTCCTGCTCCGTGGCATATTCACCCTCTGATCCCAACAGCATTCTGCCCCGTGGCATCTTCTCCCTATGATCTGAACAGCATCCTGCCCCGTGGCATCTTCCCCTCTGAACTGAACAGCATCCTGCCCCGTGGCATCTTCACCTCTGATCTGAACAGTGTCCTGCCCCGTGGCATCTTCCCCTCTGAACTGAACAGTGTCCTGCTCCGTGGCATATTCACCCTCTGATCCCAACAGCATTCTGCCCCGTGGCATCTTCACCTCTGATCTGAACAGTGTCCTGCCCCGTGGCATCTTCTCCCTATGATCTGAACAGCATCCTGCCCCGTGGCATCTTCCCCTCTGAACTGAACAGCATCCTGCCCCGTGGCATCTTCCCCTCTGAACTGAACAGCATCCTGCCCCGTGGCATCTTCACCTCTGATCTGAACAGTGTCCTGCCCCGTGGCATCTTGCGCTCTGATCTGAACAACGTCCTGCCCCGTGGCATCTTCCCCACTGCTCTGAAACGAGTACTGCCCAGTGCCAACTTCACCCTCTGATCAGAACAGTGTCCTGCCCCGTGGCATCTTCTCCCTCTGATCTGAACAGCGTCCTGCCCCGTGGCATCTTCCCCACTAATCTGAACAGTGTCCTGTCCCGTGGCATCTTCTCCCTCAGATCTGAACAGCATCCTGCCCCGTGGCATCTTCCCCTCTGATCTGAAGAGTGTTCTGCCCCGTGGCATCTTCTCCCTCTGATCTGAACAGCGTCCTGACCCGTGGCATCTTCCCCTCTGAACTGAACAGTGTTCTGCCCCGTGACATCTTCTCCCTCAGATCTGAACAGCGTCCTGCCTCGTGGCATCTTCCCCTCTGAACTGAACAGTGTTCTGCCCCGTGGCATCTTCTCCCTCTGATCTGAACAGCGTCCTGACCCGTGGCATCTTCCCCTCTGAACTGAACAGTGTTCTGCCCCGTGGCATCTTCTCCCTCTGATCTGAACAGCGTCCTGACCCGTGGCATCTTCCCCTCTGAACTGAACAGTGTTCTGCCGCGTGGCATCATGCCCTCTGATCTGAACAGCATCCTTCCTCATGGCATCTTCCCCTCTGATCTCAACAGCATCCTGCCCCGTGGCATCTTCTCCTCTGATCTGAACAGTGTCCTGCCCCGTGGCATGTTCCTCTGATAACAGCATCCTGCCCCGTGGCATCTTCACCCTCTGATCTAAACAGTGTCCTGCCCCGTGGCATCTTCTCCCTCTGATCAGAACAGTATACTGCCCCGTGGCATCTTCCCCTCTGATCTGAGCAGGGTCCTGCCCTGTGGCATCTTCCCCTCTGATCTGAACTGCATCCTGCCCCGTGGCATCTTCCCTTCTGATCTGAACAGCCTAATGCCCCGTACCATCTTCCCCTCTGATCCGAACAGAGTCCTGCCCCGTGGCATCTTTCCCTCTGATCTGAACAGCGTCCTGCACCGTGGAATCTTCCCTTCTGATCTGAAAAGCGTCCTGCCCCGTGGCATTTTACCCTATGATCTGAACAGTCTCCTGCCCCGTGGTATCTGCACCCTCTGACCTGAACAGTGTCCTGCACCGTGGCATCTTCTCCCTCTGATCTGAACAGCATCCTGCCCCGTGGCATCATGCCCTCTGATCTGAACAGCATCTTGCACCGTGGCATCTTCCCTTCTGATCTGAACAGTGTTCTGCCCCGTGGCATCTTCCCCTCTGATCTGAACAGCTTCCTGCCCCGTTGCATCTTCCCCTCTGAACTGAACAGTGTCCTGCTCCGTGGCATATTCACCCTCTGATCCCAACAGCATTCTGCCCCGTGGCATCTTCACCTCTGATCTGAACAGTGTCCTGCCCCGTGGCATCTTCTCCCTATGATCTGAACAGCATCCTGCCCCGTGGCATCTTCCCCTCTGAACTGAACAGCATCCTGCCCCGTGGCATCTTCCCCTCTGATCTGAACAGTGTCCTGCCCCGTGGCATCTTCCCCTCTGATCTGAACAGTGTCCTGCCCCGTGGCATCTTGCGCTCTGATCTGAACAACGTCCTGCCCCGTGGCATCTTCCCCTCTGCTCTGAAACGAGTACTGCCCAGTGGCAACTTCACCCTCTGATCACAACAGTGTCCTGCCCCGTGGCATCTTCTCCCTCTGATCTGAACAGCGTCCTGCCCCGTGGCATCTTGCCCTCTGATGTGAACAGTGTCCTGCCCCGTGGCATCTTCCCCACTAATCTGAACAGTGTCCTGTCCCGTGGCATCTTCTCCCTCAGATCTGATCAGCGTCCTGCCCCGTGACATCTTCACTCTTTGATCTGAACAGTGTCCTGCCTCGTGGCATCTTCACCCTTCTGATCTGAACAGCATCCTGCCCCGTGGCATCTTCCCCTCTGATTTGAACAGTGTCCTGCCCCGTGGCATCTTCCATTCTGATCCGAACAGCATCCTGCCCCGTGGCATCTTCACCCTCTGATCTAAACAGTATACTGCCCCGTGGCAAATGCACACTCTGATCTGAACGGAGTCCTGCCCCGTGGCATCTTCACCCTCTGATCTGAACAGTGTCATACACCGTTGCATCTTCACCCTCTGATCTGAACAGCCTACTGCCCCGTACCATCTTCCCGTCTGATCCGAACAGAGACCTGCCCCGTGGCATCTTTCCCTCTGATCTGAACAGCATCCTTCACAGTGTCATTTTACCCTCTGATCTGAACAGTCCCCTGCCCCGTGGTATCTGCACCCTCTGATGTGAACAGTGTCCTGCCCCGTGGCATCTTCACCTCTGATCTGAACAGTGTCCTGCCCCGTGGCATCTTCCCCTCTGAACTGAACAGTGTCCTGCTCCATGGCATCTTCACCCTCTGATCTGAACAGTCTCCTGCCCCGTGGCTTCTTCCCCTCTGATCTGAACAGTGTCCTGCCCCGTGGCATCTTGCGCTCTGATCTGAACAACGTCCTGCCCCGTGGCATCTTCCCCACTGCTCTGAAACGAGTAATGCCCAGTGGCAACTTCACCCTCTGATCAGAACAGTGTCCTGCCCCGTGGCATCTTCTCCCTCTGATCTGAACAGCGTCCTGCCCCGTGGCATCTTCCCCACTAATCTGAACAGTGTCCTGTCCCGTGGCATCTTCTCCCTCAGATCTGAACAGCGTCCTGCCTCGTGGCATTTTCTCCCTCTGATCTGAACAGCGTCCTGACCCGTGGCATCTTCCCCTCTGAACTGAACAGTGTTCTGCCCCGTGGCATCTTCTCCCTCTGATCTGAACAGCGTCCTGACCCGTGGCATCTTCCCCTCTGAACTGAACAGTGTTCTGCCGCGTGGCATCATGCCCTCTGATCTGAACAGCATCCTTCCTCATGGCATCTTCCCTTCTGATCTGAACAGTGTCCTGCCCCGTGGCATCTTCCTCTCTGATCTCAACAGCATCCTGCCCCGTGGCATCTTCTCCTCTGATCTGAACAGTGTCCTGCCCCGTGGCATGTTCCTCTGATAACAGCATCCTGCCCCGTGGCATCTTCACCCTCTGATCTAAACAGTGTCCTGCCCCGTGGCATCTTCTCCCTCTGATCAGAACAGTATACTGCCCCGTGGCATCTTCCCCTCTGATCTGAGCAGGGTCCTGCCCTGTGGCATCTTCCCCTCTGATCTAAACAGTGTACTGCCCCGTGGCATCTTCCCCTCTGATCTGAGCAGGGTCCTGCCCTGTGGCATCTTCCCCTCTGATCTGAACTGCATCCTGCCCCGTGGCATCTTCCCTTCTGATCTGAACAGCCTAATGCCCCGTACCATCTTCCCCTCTGATCCGAACAGAGTCCTGCCCCGTGGCATCTTTCCCTCTGATCTGAACAGCGTCCTGCACCGTGGAATCTTCCCTTCTGATCTGAAAAGCGTCCTGCCCCGTGGCATTTTACCCTATGATCTGAACAGTCTCCTGCCCCGTGGTATCTGCACCCTCTGACCTGAACAGTGTCCTGCACCGTGGCATCTTCTCCCTCTGATCTGAACAGCATCCTGCCCCGTGGCATCATGCCCTCTGATCTGAACAGCATCTTGCACCGTGGCATCTTCCCTTCTGATCTGAACAGTGTCCTGCCCCGTGGCATCTTCCCCTCTGATCTGAACAGTGTCCTGCCCCGTGGCATCTTCCCCTCTGAACTGAACAGTGTCCTGCTCCATGGCATCTTCACCCTCTGATCTGAACAGTCTCCTGCCCCGTGGCTTCTTCCCCTCTGATCTGAACAGTGTCCTGCCCCGTGGCATCTTGCGCTCTGATCTGAACAACGTCCTGCCCCGTGGCATCTTCCCCTCTGCTCTGAAACGAGTACTGCCCAGTGGCAACTTCACCCTCTGATCACAACAGTGTCCTGCCCCGTGGCATCTTCTCCCTCTGATCTGAACAGCGTCCTGCCCCGTGGCATCTTGCCCTCTGATCTGAACAGTGTCCTGCCCCGTGGCATCTTCCCCACTAATCTGAACAGTGTCCTGTCCCGTGGCATCTTCTCCCTCAGATCTGATCAGCGTCCTGCCTCGTGGCATCTTCCCTTCTGATCTGAACAGCATCCTGCCCCGTGGCATCTTCCCCTCTGATTTGAACAGTGTCCTGCCCCGTGGCATCTTCCATTCTGATCCGAACAGCATCCTGCCCTGTGTCATATTCACCCTCTGATAACAGCATCCTGCCCCGTGGCATCTTCACCCTCTGATCTAAACAGTATACTGCCCCGTGGCAAATGCACACTCTGATCTGAACGGAGTCCTGCCCCGTGGCATCTTCCCCTCAGATCTGAGCAGGGTCCTGCCCCGTGGCATCTTCCCCTCTGATCTGAACAGTGTCATACACCGTTGCATCTTCACCCTCTGATCTGAACAGCCTACTGCCCCGTACCATCTTCCCGTCTGATCCGAACAGAGTCCTGCCCCGTGGCATCTTTCCCTCTGATCTGAACAGCATCCTGCACAGTGTCATTTTACCCTCTGATCTGAACAGTCCCCTGCCCCGTGGTATCTGCACCCTCTGATGTGAACAGTGTCCTGCCCCGTGGCATCTTCCCGTCAGATCTGAACAGCGTCCTGCCCCGTTGCATCTTCCCCTCTGAACTGAACAGTGTCCTGCTCCGTGGCATATTCACCCTCTGATCCCAACAGCATTCTGCCCCTTGGCATCTTCACCTCTGATCTGAACAGTGTCCTGCCCCGTGGCATCTTGCCCTCTGATGTGAACAGTGTCCTGCCCCGTGGCATCTTCCCTTCTGATCTGAACAGCATCCTGCCCCGTGGCATCTTCTCCCTCAGATCTGAACAGTGTCCTGCCTCGTGGCATCTTCCCTTCTGATCTGAACAGCATCCTGCCCCGTGGCATCTTCCCCTCTGATCTGAGCAAGCTCCTGCCCCGTGGCATCTTCCCCTCTGATCTGAACAGCTTCCTGCCCTGTTGCATCTTCACCCTCTGATCTGAACAGCCTACTGCCCCGTGGCATCTTCCCCTCTGATCCGAACAGAGTCCTGCACCGTGGCATCATTCCCTCTGATCTGAACAGCATCCTGCACAGTGGCATTTTACCCTCTGATCTGAACAGTCCCCTGCCCCGTGGTATCTGCACCCTCTGATGTGAACAGTGTCCTGCCCCGTGGCATTTTACCCTATGATCTGAACAGTCTCCTGCCCCGTGGTATCTGCACCCTCTGATGTGAACAGTGTCCTGCCCCGTGGCATTTTACCCTCTGATCTGAACAGTCTCCTGCCCCGTGGCATCTTCTCCCTCTGATCTGAACAGCGTCCTGCCCCGTGGCATCATGCCCTCTGATCTGAACAGCATCCTGCCTCGTGGCATCTTCCCCTCTGATCTGAATAGTGTCCTGCCCCGTGGCATCTTCACCCTCTGATCAGAACAGCGTCCTGCCTCGTGGCATCTTGCCCTCTGATCTGAACAGCATCCTGCCCTGTGGCATCTTCACCCTCTGATCTGAACAGTGTCCTGCTCCATGGCATCTTCCCCTCTGATCTGAACAGCTTCCTGCCCTGTTGCATCTTCACCCTCTGATCTGAACAGCCTACTGCCCCGTGGCATCTTCCCCTCTGATCTGAACAGTGTCCTGCCCCATGGCATCTTCCTCTCTGATCCGAACAGCATCCTGCCCCGTGGCATCTTCTCCTCTAATCTGAACAGTGTCCTGCCCCGTGGCATCTTCTCCTCTAATCTGAACAGTATACTGCCCCGTGGCATCTTCCTCTCTGATCCGAACAGCATCCTGCCCCGTGGCATCTTCCTCTCTGATCCGAACAGCATCCTACCCTGTGGCATCTTCCTCTCTGATCCGAACAGCATCCTGCCCCGTGGCATCTTCCTCTCTGATCCGAACAGCATCCTGCCCCGTGGCATTTTACCCTCTGACCTGAACAGTCTCCTGCCCCGTGGTATCTGCACCCTCTGACCTGAACAGTGTCCTGCACCGTGGCATCTTCTCCCTCTGATCTGAACAGCATCCTGCCCCGTGGCATCATGCCCTCTGATCTGAACAGCATCTTGCACCGTGGCATCTTCCCTTCTGATCTGAACAGTGTTCTGCCCCGTGGCATCTTCCCCTCTGATCTGAACAGCTTCCTGCCCCGTTGCATCTTCCCCTCTGAACTGAACAGTGTCCTGCTCCGTGGCATATTCACCCTCTGATCCCAACAGCATTCTGCCCCGTGGCATCTTCACCTCTGATCTGAACAGTGTCCTGCCCCGTGGCATCTTCTCCCTATGATCTGAACAGCATCCTGCCCCGTGGCATCTTCCCCTCTGAACTGAACAGCATCCTGCCCCGTGGCATCTTCCCCTCTGAACTGAACAGCATCCTGCCCCGTGGCATCTTCACCTCTGATCTGAACAGTGTCCTGCTCCATGGCATCTTCACCCTCTGATCTGAACAGTCTCCTGCCCAGTGGCAACTTCACCCTCTGATCAGAACAGTGTCCTGCCCCGTGGCATCTTCTCCCTCTGATCTGAACAGCGTCCTGCCCCGTGGCATCTTGCCCTCTGATGTGAACAGTGTCCTGCCCCGTGGCATCTTCCCCACTAATCTGAACAGTGTCCTGTCCCGTGGCATCTTCTCCCTCAGATCTGAACAGCGTCCTGCCTTGTGGCATCTTCCCTTCTGATCTGAACAGAATCCTGCCCCGTGGCATCTTCCCCTCTGATTTGAACAGTGTCCTGCCCCGTGGCATCCTCCATTCTGATCCGAACAGCATCCTGCCCTGTGGCATCTTCACCCTCTGATCTAAACAGTATACTGCCCCGTGGCAAATGCACACTCTGATCTGAACGGAGTCCTGCCCCGTGGCATCTTCACCCTCTGATCTGAACAGTGTACTGCCCCGTGGCATCTTCCCCTCAGATCTGAGCAGGGTCCTGCCCCGTGGCATCTTCCCCTCTGATCTGAACAGTGTCATACACCCTTGCATCTTCACCCTCTGATCTGAACAGCCTACTGCCCCGTACCATCTTCCCCTCTGATCCGAACAGAGTCCTGCCCCGTGGCATCTTTCCCTCTGATCTGAACAGCATCCTGCACAGTGTCATTTTACCCTCTGATCTGAACAGTCCCCTGCCCCGTGGTATCTGCACCCTCTGATGTGAACAGTGTCCTGCCCCGTGGCATCTTCCCGTCAGATCTGAACAGCGTCCTGCCCCGTTGCATCTTCCCCTCTGAACTGAACAGTGTCCTGCTCCGTGGCATATTCACCCTCTGATCCCAACAGCATTCTGCCCCGTGGCATCTTCACCTCTGATCTGAACAGCATCCTGCCCCGTGGCATCTTTTCCTCTGATCTGAACAGTGTCCTGCCCCGTGGCATCTTGCCCTCTGATGTGAACAGTGTCCTGCCCCGTGGCATCTTCCCTTCTGATCTGAACAGAATCCTGCCCCGTGGCATCTTCTCCCTCAGATCTGAACAGTGTCCTGCCTCGTGGCATCTTCCCTTCTGATCTGAACAGCATCCTGCCCCGTGGCATCTTCCCCTCTGATCTGAGCAAGCTCCTGCCCCGTGGCATCTTCCCCTCTGATCTGAACAGCTTCCTGCCCTGTTGCATCTTCACCCTCTGATCTGAACAGCCTACTGCCCCGTGGCATCTTCCCCTCTGATCCGAACAGAGTCCTGCACCGTGGCATCATTCCCTCTGATCTGAACAGCATCCTGCACAGTGGCATTTTACCCTCTGATCTGAACAGTCCCCTGCCCCGTGGTATCTGCACCCTCTGATGTGAACAGTGTCCTGCCCCGTGGCATTTTACCCTATGATCTGAACAGTCTCCTGCCCCGTGGTATCTGCACCCTCTGATGTGAACAGTGTCCTGCCCCGTGGCATTTTACCCTCTGATCTGAACAGTCTCCTGCCCCGTGGCATCTTCTCCCTCTGATCTGAACAGCGTCCTGCCCCGTGGCATCATGCCCTCTGATCTGAACAGCATCCTGCCTCGTGGCATCTTCCCCTCTGATCTGAACAGTGTCCTGCCCCGTGGCATCTTCACCCTCTGATCTGAACAGCATCCTGCCTCGTGGCATCTTCCCCTCTGATCAGAACAGCGTCCTGCCTCGTGGCATCTTGCCCTCTGATCTGAACAGCATCCTGCCCTGTGGCATCTTCACCCTCTGATCTGAACAGTGTCCTGCTCCATGGCATCTTCCCCTCTGATCTGAACAGCTTCCTGCCCCGTGGCATCTTCACCTCTGATCTGAACAGTGTCCTGCCCCATGGCATCTTCCTCTCTGATCCGAACAGCATCCTGCCCCGTGGCATCTTCTCCTCTAATCTGAACAGTGTCCTGCCCCGTGGCATCTTCCTCTCTGATCCGAACAGCATCCTGCCCCGTGGCATCTTCCTCTCTGATCCGAACAGCATCCTACCCTGTGGCATCTTCCTCTCTGATCCGAACAGCATCCTGCCCCGTGGCATCTTCTCCTCTAATCTGAACAGTGTCCTGCCCCGTGGCATCTTCTCCTCCGATCCGAACAGCATCCTGCCCCGTGGCATCTTCCTCTCTGATCCGAACAGCATCCTGCCCCGTGGCATCTTCTCCTCTAATCTGAACAGTGTCCTGCCCCGTGGCATCTTCTCCTCTGATCCGAACAGCATCCTTCCCCGTGGCATCTTCCTCTCTGATCCGAACAGCATCCTGCCCCATGGCATCTTCTCCTCTGATCCGAACAGCATCCTGCCCCGTGGCATCTTCCTCTCTGATCCGAACAGCATCCTGCCCCGTGGCATCTTCTCCTCTAATCTGAACAGTGTCCTGCCCCGTGGCATCTTCTCCTCTGATCCGAACAGCATCCTGCCCCGTGGCATCTTCCTCTCTGATCCGAACAGCATCCTGCCCCGTGGCATCTTCTCCTCTAATCTGAACAGTGTCCTGCCCCGTGGCATCTTCTCCTCTGATCCGAACAGCATCCTGCCCCATGGCATCTTCCTCTCTGATCAGAACAGTATACTTCCCCGTGCAATCTTCACCCTCTGATCTGAACAGTGTACTGCCCCGTGGCATCTTCCCCTCTGATCTGAGCAGGGTCCTGCCCCGTGGCATCTTCCCCTCTGATCTGAACAGCCTACTGCCCCGTGGCATCTTCCCCTCTGATCTGAACAGACCCCTGCCCCGTGGTATCTGCACCCTCTGATGTGAACAGTGTCCTGCCCCGTGGCATTTTACCCTATGATCTGAACAGTCTCCTGCCCCGTGGTATCTGCACCCTCTGATGTGAACAGTCTCCTGCCCCGTGGCATCTTCTCCCTCTGATCTGAACAGCGTCCTGCCCCGTGTCATCATGCCCTCTGATCTGAACAGCATCCTGCCTCGTGGCATCTTCCCCTCTGATCTGAACAGTGTCCTGCCCCGTGGCATCTTCACCCTCTGATCTGAACAGCGTCCTGCCTCGTGGAATCTTGCCCTCTGATCTGAACAGCATCCTGCCCCGTGGCATCATGCCCTCCGATCTGAACAGCATCCTGCCTCGTGGCATCTTCCCCTCTGATCTGAACAGTGTTCTGCCCCGTGGCATCTTCCCCTCTGATCTGAACAGCGTCCTGCCCCGTTGCATCGTCCCCTCTGAACTGAACAGTGTCCTGCTCCGTGGCATATTCACCCTCTGATCCCAACAGCATTCTGCCCCGTGGCATCTTCACCTCTGATCTGAACAGCATCCTGCCCCGTGGCATCTTCACCTCTGATCTGAACAGCATCCTGCCCCGTGGCATCTTCCCCACTGATCTGAACAGTCTCCTGCCCCGTGGCTTCTTCCCCTCTGATCTGAACAGTGTCCTGCCCCGTGGCATCTTGCGCTCTGATCTGAACAGCGTCCTGCCTCGTGGCATCTTCACCTCTGATGTGAACAGTGTCCTGCCCCGTGGCATCTTCCCCTCTGATCTGAACAGTCTCCTGCCCCGTTGCATCTTCACCTCTGATCCGAACAGCGTCCTCCCCGTGGCATCTTGCGCTCTGATCTGAACAATGTCCTGCCCCGTGGCATCTTCCCCTCGGATCAGAACAGTGTCCTGCCCCGTGGCATCTTCCCCTCTGATCTGAACAGTGTCCAACCCCTTGGCATCTTCTGCCTCTGAACTGAACAGTGTCCTGCCCCGTGGCATCTTCACACTCTGATCTGATCAGTGTCCTGCCTCGTGGCATCTTCACCCTCTGATCTGAACAGAGTCCTTCCCCGTGGCATCTTCCCCTCTGATCTGAACAGTGTCCAACCCCTTGGCATCTTCTGCCTCTGAACTGAACAGTATCCTGCCCCGTGGCATTTTCTGCCTATGAACTGAACAGTATCCTGCCCCGTGGCATCTTCCCCTCTGATCTCAACAGCGTCCAGCACCGTGGCATCTTCCCCTCTGATCTGAACAGTGTCCTACCCCTTGGCATCTTCTGCCTCTGAACTGAACAGTATCCTGCCCCGTGGCATCTTCACCCTCTGATCTGAACAGTGTCCTGCCCCGTGGCATCTTCCTCTCTGATCCGAACAGAATCCTGCCCCGTGGCATCTTCTCCTCTGATCCGAACAGCATCCTGCCCCGTGGCATCTTCTCCTCTAATCTAAACAGTGTCCTGCCCCGTGGCATCTTCTCCTCTGATCCGAACAGCATCCTGCCCTGTGGCATCTTCCTCTCTGATCCGAACAGCATCCTGCCCCGTGGCATCTTCTCCTCTAATCTGAACAGTGTCCTGCCCCGTGGCATCTTCCTCTCTGATCAGAACAGTATACTTCCCCGTGGCATTTTCACCCTCTGATCTGAACAGTGTACTGCCCCGTGGCATCTCCCCCTCTGATCTGAGCAGTGTCCTGCCCCGTGGCATCTTCCCCTCTGATCTGAACAGCTTCCTGCCCTGTTGCAACTTCACCCTCTGATCTGAACAGCCTACTGCCCCGTGGCATCTTCCCCTCTGATCTGAACAGTCCCCTGCCCCGTGGTATCTGCACCTTCTGATGTGAACAGTGTCCTGCCCCGTGGCATCTTCCCCCTCTGATCAGAACTGCGTCCTGCCTCGTGGCATCTTCACCCTCTGATCTGAACAATGCCCTGCCCCATGGCATCTTCCCCCTCTGATCTGAACAGTGTCCTGCCCCGTGGCATCTTCACCCTCTGATCTGAACAATGCCCTGCCCCGTGGCCTCGTCCCCTCTGATCTGAACAGTGTCCTGCCCCGTGGCATCTCCCCCTCTGATCAGAACAGCATCCTGCCCAGTGGCATGTTCCCCTCTGATCCAAACAGCATCATGCCCCGTCGCATCTGCCCCTCTGATCTTAACAGTGTCCTACCCCATGGCATCTTCACCCTCTGATCAGAACAGTGTCCTGCCCCGTGGCATCTTTCCCTCTGATCTGAACAGCATCCTGCACCGTGGAATCTTTCCCTCTAATCTGAACAGTGTCCTGCCCCGTGGCATTTTACCCTATTATCTGAACAGTCTCCTGCCCCGTGACATCTTCTCCCTCTGATCTGAACAGCATCCAGCCCCGTGGCATCTTTCCCTCTGATCTGAACAGCATCCTGCCTCGTGGCATCTTTCCCTCTGATCTGAACGGTGTCCTGCCCCGTGGCATTTTACCCTATGATCTGAACAGTCTCCTGCCCCGTGGTATCTGCACCCTCTGACCTGAACAGTGTCCTGCCTCGTGGCATCTTGCCCTCTGATCTTAACAGAATCCTTACTGGTGGCATCTTCCCCTCTGATCTGAACAGCATCCTGCCCTGTGGCATCTTCACCCTCTGATCTGAACAGTGTCCTGCCTCGTGGCATCTTCACCCTCTCATCTGAACAAAGCCCTGCCCCGTTGCATCTTCACCCTCTGATCTGAACAGTGTCCTGCCCCGTGGCATCTTCACCCTCTGATCTGAACAATGCCCTGCCCCATGGCATCTTCCCCCTCTGATCTGAACAGTGTCCTGCCCCGTGGCATCTTCACCCTCTGATCTGAACAATGCCCTGCCCCGTTGCATCTTCCCCCTCTGATCTGAACAAAGCCCTGCCCCGTTGCATCTTCCCCCTCTGATCTGAACAGTGTCCTGCCCCGTGGCCTCGTACCCTCTGATCTGAACAGTGTCCTGCCCCGTGGCATCTTCCCCTCTGATCTGAACTGTGTCCTGCCCCATGGCATCTTCCCCTCTGTTCTGAACAGCATCCTGCCCCGTGGCATCTTCCCCTCTTTTCTGAACAGTGTCCTGCCCCGTGGCATCTTCCCCTCTGATCTGAACGGTGTCCTGCCCCGTGGCATCTTCCCCTCAGATCTGAACAGGGTCCTGCCCCGTGGCATCTTCACCCTCTGATCTGAACAGTGTCCTGCCCCGTGGCATCTTTACCCTCTGATCTGAACAGTGTCCTGCCCCGTGGCAACTTCTCCCTCTGATCTGAACAGTGTCCTGCCCCGTGGCATCTTCACCCTCTGATCTTAACAGTGTCCTGCCCCGTGGCATCTTCCCCTCGGATCTGAACACTGTCCTGCCCCGTGGCATCTTCCCCTCGGATCTGAACTGTGTCCTGCCCCGTGGCATCTTCACCCTCTGATCTGAACAGTGTCCTGCCCCGTGACATCTTCCCCTCTGATCTGAACAGCATCCTGCCCCGTGGCATCTTCCCCTCTAATTTGAACAGCATCCAGCCCCGTGACATCTTCCCCTCTGATCTGAACAGCGTCCTACCCCGTGGCATCTTCCCCACTAATCTGAACAACGTCCTGCCCCGTGGCATATTCCCCTCTGATCCAAACAGCATCCTGCCCCTTCGCATCTCCCCCTCTCATCTGAACAGTGTCCTGACCCGTGGCTTCTTCCCCTCTGATCTGAACAGCATCCTGCCCCTTCGCATCTCCCCCTCTGATCTGAACAGTGTCCTGCCCCGTGGCATCTTCCCCTCTGATCTGAACAGTGTCCTGCCCCGTGGCATCTTCACCCTCTGATCTGAACAGTGTCCTGCCCCGTGGCATCTTCACCCTCTGATCTGAACACTGTCCTGCCCCGTGGCATCTTCCCCTCTGTTCTGAACAGTGTCCTGCCCCGTGGCATCTTCCCCTCTGATCTGAACAGTGTCCTGCCCCGTGGCATCTTCCCCTCAGATCTGAACAGTGTCCTGCCCCGTGGCATCTTCACCCTCTGATCTGAACAAAGCCCTGCCCCGTTGCATCTTCACCCTCTGATCTGAACAGTGTCCTGCCCCGTGGCATCTTCACCCTCTGATCTGAACAATGCCCTGCCCCATGGCATCTTCCCCCTCTGATCTGAACAGTGTCCTGCCCCGTGGCATCTTCACCCTCTGATCTGAACAATGCCCTGCCCCGTTGCATCTTCCCCCTCTGATCTGAACAAAGCCCTGCCCCGTTGCATCTTCCCCCTCTGATCTGAACAGTGTCCTGCCCCGTGGCCTCGTCCCCTCTGATCTGAACAGTGTCCTGCCCCGTGGCATCTTCCCCTCTGATCTGAACTGTGTCCTGCCCCATGGCATCTTCCCCTCTGTTCTGAACAGCATCCTGCCCCGTGGCATCTTCCCCTCTGTTCTGAACAGTGTCCTGCCCCGTGGCATCTTCCCCTCTGATCTGAACGGTGTCCTGCCCCGTGGCATCTTCCCCTCAGATCTGAACAGGGTCCTGCCCCGTGGCATCTTCACCCTCTGATCTGAACAGTGTCCTGCCCCGTGGCATCTTTACCCTTTGATCTGAACAGTGTCCTGCCCCGTGGCAACTTCTCCCTCTGATCTGAACAGTGTCCTGCCCCGTGGCATCTTCACCCTCTGATCTTAACAGTGTCCTGCCCCGTGGCATCTTCCCCTCGGATCTGAACACTGTCCTGCCCCGTGGCATCTTCCCCTCGGATCTGAACTGTGTCCTGCCCCGTGGCATCTTCACCCTCTGATCTGAACAGTGTCCTGCCCCGTGACATCTTCCCCTCTGATCTGAACAGCATCCTGCCCCGTGGCATCTTCCCCTCTAATTTGAACAGCATCCTGCCCCGTGACATCTTCCCCTCTGATCTGAACAGCGTCCTACCCCGTGGCATCTTCCCCACTAATCTGAACAACGTCCTGCCCCGTGGCATATTCCCCTCTGATCCAAACAGCATCCTGCCCCTTCGCATCTCCCCCTCTCATCTGAACAGTGTCCTGCCCCGTGGCTTCTTCCCCTCTGATCTGAACAGCATCCTGCCCCTTCGCATCTCCCCCTCTGATCTGAACAGTGTCCTGCCCCGTGGCATCTTCCCCTCTGATCTGAACAGTGTCCTGCCCCGTGGCATCTTCACCCTCTGATCTGAACAGTGTCCTGCCCCGTGGCATCTTCACCCTCTGATCTGAACACTGTCCTGCCCCGTGGCATCTTCCCCTCTGTTCTGAACAGTGTCCTGCCCCGTGGCATCTTCCCCTCTGATCTGAACAGTGTCCTGCCACGTGGCATCTTCCCCTCAGATCTGAACAGTGTCCTGCCCCGTGGCATCTTCCCCTCAGATCTGAACCGTCTCCTGCCCCGTGGCATCTTCACCTCTTTAGCTGAACCGTGTCCTGCCCTGTGGCATCGACTCCTCTGATCTGAACAGCGTCCTGCCCCGTACCATCTTCTCCCTCAATTCTGAACAGCGTCCTTCCCCTTGGCATCTTCTCCCTCTGATCTGAACAGCATCCTGCCCCGTGGCATCTTCCCCTCTGATCTGAACAGCGTCCTGCCCCGTGGCTTCTTAACCTCTGATCTGAACAGCGTCCTGCCCCGTGGCTTCTTCCCCTCTGATCTGAACAGCGTCCTGCCCCGTGGCTTCTTCCCCTCTGATCTGAACAGGGTCCTGCCCCGTGGCATCTTCACCCTCTGATCTGAACAGTGTCCTGCCCCGTGGCATCTTTACCCTCTGATCTGAACAGTGTCCTGCCCCGTGGCAACTTCTCCCTCTGATCTGAACAGTGTCCTGCCCCGTGGCATCTTCCCCTCGGATCTGAACACTGTCCTGCCCCGTGGCATCTTCCCCTCGGATCTGAACTGTGTCCTGCCCCGTGGCATCTTCACCCTCTGATCTGAACAGTGTCCTGCCCCGTGACATCTTCCCCTCTGATCTGAACAGCATCCTGCCCCGTGGAATCTTCCCCTCTAATTTGAACAGCATCCTGCCCCGTGACATCTTCCCCTCTGATATGAACTGAGTCCTACCCCGTGGCATCTTCCCCACTAATCTGAACAACGTCCTGCCCCGTGGCATATTCCCCTCTGATCCAAACAGCATCCTGCCCCTTCGCATCTCCCCCTCTCATCTGAACAGTGTCCTGCCCCGTGGCTTCTTCCCCTCTGATCTGAACAGCATCCTGCCCCTTCGCATCTCCCCCTCTGATCTGAACAGTGTCCTGCCCCGTGGCATCTTCCCCTCTGATCTGAACAGTGTCCTGCCCCGTGGCATCTTCACCCTCTGATCTGAACAGTGTCCTGCCCCGTGGCATCTTCACCCTCTGATCTGAACACTGTCCTGCCCCGTGGCATCTTCCCCTCTGTTCAGAACAGTGTCCTGCCCCGTGGCATCTTCCCCTCTGATCTGAACAGTGTCCTGCCCCGTAGCATCTTCCCCTCAGATCTGAACAGTGTCCTGCCCCGTGGCATCTTCCCCTCAGATCTGAACCGTCTCCTGCCCCGTGGCATCTTCACCTCTTTAGCTGAACCGTGTCCTGCCCTGTGGCATCTACTCCTCTGATCTGAACAGCGTCCTGCCCCGTAGCATCTTCTCCCTCAATTCTGAACAGCGTCCTTCCCCTTGGCATCGTCTCCCTCTGATCTGAACAGCATCCTGCCCCGTGGCATCTTCCCCTCTGATCTGAACAGTGTCCTGCCCCGTGGCATCTTCCCATCGGATCTGAGCAGTGTCCTGCCCCGTGGCATCTTCCCCTCTGATCTGAACTGTGTCCTGCCCCGTGGCATCTTCACCCTCTGATCTGAACAGTGTCCTGCCCCGTGACATCTTCCCCTCTGATCTGAACAGCATCCTGCCCCGTGGCATCTTCCCCTCTAATTTGAACAGCATCCTGCCCCGTGACATCTTCCCCTCTGATCTGAACAGCGTCCTACCCCGTGGCATCATCCCCACTAATCTGAACAACGTCCTGCCCCGTGGCATATTCCCCTCTGATCCAAACAGCATCCTGCCCCTTCGCATCTCCCCCTCTCATCTGAACAGTGTCCTGCCCCGTGGCTTCTTCCCCTCTGATCTGAACAGCATCCTGCCCCTTCGCATCTCCCCCTCTGATCTGAACAGTGTCCTGCCCCGTGGCATCTTCCCCTCTGATCTGAACAGTGTCCTGCCCCGTGGCATCTTCACCCTCTGATCTGAACAGTGTCCTGCCCCGTGGCATCTTCACCCTCTGATCTGAACACTGTCCTGCCCCGTGGCATCTTCCCCTCTGTTCTGAACAGTGTCCTGCCCCGTGGCATCTTCCCCTCTGATCTGAACAGTGTCCTGCCCCGTGGCATCTTCCCCTCAGATCTGAACAGTGTCCTGCCCCGTGGCATCTTCCCCTCAGATCTGAACCGTCTCCTGCCCCGTGGCATCTTCACCTCTTTAGCTGAACCGTCTCCTGCCCCGTGACATCTTCCCCTCTGATCTGAACAGCATCCTGCCCCGTGGCATCTTCCCCTCTAATTTGAACAGCATCCTGCCCCGTGACATCTTCCCCTCTGATCTGAACAGCGCCCTACCCCGTGGCATCTTCCCCACTAATCTGAACAACGTCCTGCCCCGTAGCATATTCCCCTCTGATCCAAACAGCATCCTGCCCCTTCGCATCTCCCCCTCTCATCTGAACAGTGTCCTGCCCCGTGGCTTCTTCCCCTCTGATCTGAACAGCATCCTGCCCCTTCGCATCTCCCCCTCTGATCTGAACAGTGTCCTGCCCCGTGGCATCTTCCCCTCTGATCTGAACAGTGTCCTGCCCCGTGGCATCTTCACCCTCAGATCTGAACAGTGTCCTGCCCCGTGGCATCTTCCCCTCAGATCTGAACCGTCTCCTGCCCCGTGGCATCTTCACCTCTTTAGCTGAACCGTGTCCTGCCCTGTGGCATCTACTCCTCTGATCTGAACAGCGTCCTGCCCCGTAGCATCTTCTCATTCAATTCTGAACAGCGTCCTTCCCCTTGGCATCTTCTCCCTCTGATCTGAACAGCATCCTGCCCCGTGGCATCTTCCCCTCTGATCTGAACAGTGTCCTGCCCCGTGGCATCTTCCCATCGGATCTGAGCAGTGTCCTGACCCGTGGCATCTTCCCCTCTGATCTGAACAGTGTCCTGCCCCGTGGCATCTTCACCCTCTGATCTGAACAGTGTCCTGCCCCATGGCATCTTCACCCTCTGATCTGATCAGTGTCCTGCCCCGTGGCATCTTCCCCTCTGATCTGAACAGTGTCCTGCCCCGTGGCATCTTCCATTCTGATCCGAACAGCATCCTGCCCCGTGGCTTCTTCCCCTCTGATCTGAACTGTGTCCTGCCCCATGGCATCTTCCCCTCTGTTCTGAACAGCATCCTGCCCCGTGGCATCTACCCCTCTGTTCTGAACACTGTCCTGCCCCGTGGCATCTTCCCCTCAGATCTGAACAGGGTCCTGCCCCGTGGCATCTTCACCCTCTGATCTGAACAGTGTCCTGCCATGTGGCATCTTTACCCTCTGATCTGAACAGTGTCCTGCCCCGTGGCAACTTCTCCCTCTGATCTGAACAGTGTCCTGCCCCGTGGCATCTTCACCCTCTGATCTTAACAGTGTCCTGCCCCGTGGCATCTTCCCCTCGGATCTGAACACTGTCCTGCCCCGTGGCATCTTCCCCTCGGATCTGAACTGTGTCCTGCCCCGTGGCATCTTCACCCTCTGATCTGAACAGTGTCCTGCCCCGTGACATCTTCCCCTCTGATCTGAACAGCATCCTGCCCCGTGGCATCTTCCCCTCTAATTTGAACAGCATCCTGCCCCGTGACATCTTCCCCTCTGATCTGAACAGCGTCCTACCCCGTGGCATCTTCCCCACTAATCTGAACAACGTCCTGCCCCGTGGCATATTCCCCTCTGATCCAAACAGCATCCTGCCCCTTCGCATCTCCCCCTCTCATCTGAACAGTGTCCTGCCCCGTGGCTTCTTCCCCTCTGATCTGAACAGCATCCTGCCCCTTCGCATCTCCACCTCTGATCTGAACAGTGTCCTGCCCCGTGGCATCTTCCCCTCTGATCTGATCAGTGTCCTGCCCCGTGGCATCTTCATCCTCTGATCTGAACAGTGTCCTGCCCCGTGGCATCTTCACACTCTGATCTGAACACTGTCCTGCCCCGTGGCATCTTCCCCTCTGTTCTGAACAGTGTCCTGCCCCGTGGCATCTTCCCCTCTGATCTGAACAGTGTCCTGCCCCGTGGCATCTTCCCCTCAGATCTGAACAGTGTCCTGCCCCGTGGCATCTTCCCCTCAGATCTGAACCGTCTCCTGCCCCGTGGCATCTTCACCTCTTTAGCTGAACCGTGTCCTGCCCTGTGGCATCTACTCCTCTGATCTGAACAGCGTCCTGCCCCGTAGCATCTTCTCCCTCAATTCTGAACAGCGTCCTTCCCCTTGGCATCTTCTCCCTCTGATCTGAACAGCATCCTGCCCCGTGGCATCTTCCCCTCTGATCTGAACAGCGTCCTGCCCCGTGGCTTCTTAACCTCTGCTCTGAACAGCGTCCTGCCCCGTGGCTTCTTCCCCTCTGATCTGAACAGCGTCCTGCCCCGTGGCTTCTTCCCCTCTGATCTGAACAGCGTCCTGCCCCGTGGCATCTTCACCCTCTGATCTGAACAGTGTCCTGCCCCGTGGCATCTTTACCCTCTGATCTGAACAGTGTCCTGCCCCGTGGCAACTTCTCCCTCTGATCTGAACAGTGTCCTGCCCCGTGGCATCTTCACCCTCTGATCTTAACAGTGTCCTGCCCCGTGGCATCTTCCCCTCGGATCTGAACACTGTCCTGCCCCGTGGCATCTTCCCCTCGGATCTGAACTGTGTCCAGCCCCGTGGCATCTTCACCCTCTGATCTGAACAGTGTCCTGCCCCGTGACATCTTCCCCTCTGATCTGAACAGCATCCTGCCCCGTGGCATCTTCCCCTCTAATTTGAACAGCATCCTGCCCCGTGACATCTTCCCCTCTGATATGAACAGCGTCCTACCCCGTGGCATCTTCCCCACTAATCTGAACAACGTCCTGCCCCGTGGCATATTCCCCTCTGATCCAAACAGCATCCTGCCCCTTCGCATCTCCCCCTCTCATCTGAACAGTGTCCTGCCCCGTGGCTTCTTCCCCTCTGATCTGAACAGCATCCTGCCCCTTCGCATCTCCCCCTCTGATCTGAACAGTGTCCTGCCCCGTGGCATCTTCCCCTCTGATCTGAACAGTGTCCTGCCCTGTGGCATCTTCACCCTCTGATCTGAACAGTGTCCTGCCCCGTGGCATCTTCACCCTCTGATCTGAACACTGTCCTGCCCCGTGGCATCTTCCCCTCTGTTCTGAACAGTGTCCTGCCCCGTGGCATCTTCCCCTCTGATCTGAACAGTGTCCTGCCCCGTGGCATCTTCCCCTCAGATCTGAACAGTGTCCTGCCCCGTGGCATCTTCCCCTCAGATCTGAACCGTCTCCTGCCCCGTGGCATCTTCACCTCTTTAGCTGAACCGTGTCCTGCCCTGTGGCATCTACTCCTCTGATCTGAACAGCGTCTTGCCCCGTAGCATCTTCTCCCTCAATTCTGAACAGCGTCCTTCCCCTTGGCATCGTCTCCCTCTGATCTGAACAGCATCCTGCCCCGTGGCATCTTCCCCTCTGATCTGAACAGTGTCCTGCCCCGTAGCATCTTCACCCTCTGATCTGAACAGTGTCCTGCCCCGTGGCATCGTCTCCCTCTGATCTGAACAGTGTCCTGCCCCGTGGCATCTTCACCCTCTGATCTTAACAGTGTCCTGCCCCGTGGCATCTTCCCCTCTGATCTGAACAGTGTCCTGCCCCGTGGCATCTTCACCCTCTGATCTGAACAGTGTCCTGCCCCGTGGCATCTTCACCTCTGATCTGAACAGCGCCCTACCCCGTGGCATCTTCCCCACTAATCTGAACAACGTCCTGCCCCGTGGCATATTCCCCTCTGATCCAAACAGCATCCTGCCCCTTCGCATCTCCCCCTCTCATCTGAACAGTGTCCTGCCCCGTGGCTTCTTCCCCTCTGATCTGAACAGCATCCTGCCCCTTCGCATCTCCCCCTCTGATCTGAACAGTGTCCTGCCCCGTGGCATCTTCCCCTCTGATCTGAACAGTGTCCTGCCCCGTGGCATCTTCACCCTCTGATCTGAACAGTGTCCTGCCCCGTGGCATCTTCACCCTCTGATCTGAACACTGTCCTGCCCCGTGGCATTTCCCCTCTGTTCTGAACAGTGTCCTGCCCCGTGGCATCTTCCCCTCTGATCTGAACAGTGTCCTGCCCCGTGGCATCTTCCCCTCAGATCTGAACAGTGTCCTGCCCCGTGGCATCTTCCCCTCAGATCTGAACCGTCTCCTGCCCCGTGGCATCTTCACCTCTTTAGCTGAACCGTGTCCTGCCCTGTGGCATCTACTCCTCTGATCTGAACAGCGTCCTGCCCCGTAGCATCTTCTCCCTCAATTCTGAACAGCGTCCTTCCCCTTGGCATCTTCTCCCTCTGATCTGAACAGCATCCTGCCCCGAGGCATCTTCCCCTCTGATCTGAACAGCGTCCTGCCCCGTGGCTTCTTAACCTCTGATCTGAACAGCGTCCTGCCCCGTGGCTTCTTCCCCTCTGATCTGAACAGCGTCCTGCCCCGTGGCTTCTTCCCCTCTGATCTGAACAGGGTCCTGCCCCGTGGCATCTTCACCCTCTGATCTGAACAGTGTCCTGCCCCGTGGCATCTTTACCCTCTGATCTGAACAGTGTCCTGCCCAGTGGCAACTTCTCCCTCTGATCTGAACAGTGTCCTGCCCCGTGGCATCTTCACCCTCTGATCTTAACAGTGTCCTGCCCCGTGGCATCTTCCCCTCGGATCTGAACACTGTCCTGCCCCGTGGCATCTTCCCCTCGGATCTGAACTGTGTCCTGCCCCGTGGCATCTTCACCCTCTGATCTGAACAGTGTCCTGCCCCGTGACATCTTCCCCTCTGATCTGAACAGCATCCTGCCCCGTGGCATCTTCCCCTCTGATCTGAACAGCGCCCTACCCCGTGGTATCTTCCCCACTAATCTGAACAACGTCCTGCCCCGTGGCATATTCCCCTCTGATCCAAACAGCATCCTGCCCCTTCGCATCTCCCCCTCTCATCTGAACAGTGTCCTGCCCCGTGGCTTCTTCCCCTCTGATCTGAACAGCATCCTGCCCCTTCGCATCTCCCCCTCTGATCTGAACAGTGTCCTGCCCCGTGGCATCTTCCCCTCTGATCTGAACAGTGTCCTGCCCCGTGGCATCTTCACCCTCTGATCTGAACAGTGGCCTGCCCCGTGGCATCTTCACCCTCTGATCTGAACACTGTCCTGCCCCGTGGCATCTTCCCCTCTGTTCTGAACAGTGTCCTGCCCCGTGGCATCTTCCCCTCTGATCTGAACAGTGTCCTGCCCCGTGGCATCTTCCCCTCAGATCTGAACAGTGTCCTGCCCCGTGGCATCTTCCCCTCAGATCTGAACCGTCTCCTGCCCCGTGGCATCTTCACCTCTTTAGCTGAACCGTGTCCTGCCCTGTGGCATCTACTCCTCTGATCTGAACAGCGTCCTGCCCCGTAGCATCTTCTCCCTCAATTCTGAACAGCGTCCTTCCCCTTGGCATCTTCACCCTCTGATCTGAACAGTGTCCTGCCCCGTGGCATCTTCTCCCTCTGATCTGAACAGCATCCTGCCCCGTGGCATCTTCCCCTCTGATCTGAACAGTGTCCTGCCCCGTGGCATCTTCCCATCGGATCTGAGCAGTGTCCTGCCCCGTGGCATCTTCCCCTCTGATCTGAACAGTGTCCTGCCCCGTGGCATCTTCACCCTCTGATCTGAACAGTGTCCTGCCCCATGGCATCTTCACCCTCTGATCTGATCAGTGTCCTGCCCCGTGGCATCTTCCCCTCTGATCTGAACAGTGTCCTGCCCCGTGGCATCTTCCATTCTGATCCGAACAGCATCCTGCCCCGTGGCTTCTTCCCCTCTGATCTGAACTGTGTCCTGCCCCATGGCATCTTCCCCTCTGTTCTGAACAGCATCCTGCCCCGTGGCATCTTCCCCTCTGTTCTGAACAGTGTCCTGCCCCGTGGCATCTTCCCCTCTGATCTGAACGGTGCCCTGCCCCGTGGCATCTTCCCCTCAGATCTGAACAGGGTCCTGCCCCGTGGCATCTTCACCCTCTGATCTGAACAGTGTCCTGCCCCGTGGCATCTTTACCCTCTGATCTGAACAGTGTCCTGCCCCGTGGCAACTTCTCCCTCTGATCTGAACAGTGTCCTGCCCCGTGGCATCTTCACCCTCTGATCTTAACAGTGTCCTGCCCCGTGGCATCTTCCCCTCGGATCTGAACACTGTCCTGCCCCGTGGCATCTTCCCCTCGGATCTGAACTGTGTCCTGCCCCGTGGCATCTTCACCCTCTGATCTGAACAGTGTCCTGCCCCGTGACATCTTCCCCTCTGATCTGAACAGCATCCTGCCCCGTGGCATCTTCCCCTCTAATTTGAACAGCATCCTGCCCCGTGACATCTTCCCCTCTGATCTGAACAGCGTCCTACCCCGTGGCATCTTCCCCACTAATCTGAACAACGTCCTGCCCCGTGGCATATGCCCCTCTGATCCAAACAGCATCCTGCCCCTTCGCATCTCCCCCTCTCATCTGAACAGTGTCCTGCCCCGTGGCTTCTTCCCCTCTGATCTGAACAGCATCCTGCCCCTTCGCATCTCCCCCTCTGATCTGAACAGTGTCCTGCCCCGTGGCATCTTCCCCTCTGATCTGAACAGTGTCCTGCCCGTGGCATCTTCACCCTCTGATCTGAACAGTGTCCTGCCCCGTGGCATCTTCACCCTCTGATCTGAACACTGTCCTGCCCCGTGGCATCTTCCCCTCTGTTCTGAACAGTGTCCTGCCCCGTGGCATCTTCCCCTCTGATCTGAACAGTGTCCTGCCCCGTGGCATCTTCCCCTCAGATCTGAACAGTGTCCTGCCCCGTGGCATCTTCCCCTCAGATCTGAACCGTCTACTGCCCCGTGGCATCTTCACCTCTTTAGCTGAACTGTGTCCTGCCCTGTGGCATCTACTCCTCTGATCTGAACAGCGTCCTGCCCCGTAGCATCTTCTCCCTCAATTCTGAACAGCGTCCTTCCCCTTGGCATCTTCTCCCTCTGATCTGAACAGCATCCTGCCCCGTGGCATCTTCCCCTCTGATCTGAACAGCGTCCTGCCGCGTGGCTTCTTAACCTCTGATCTGAACAGCGTCCTGCCCCGTGGCTTCTTCCCCTCTGATCTGAACAGCGTCCTGCCCCGTGGCTTCTTCCCCTCTGATCTGAACAGGGTCCTGCCCCGTGGCATCTTCACCCTCTGATCTGAACAGTGTCCTGCCCCGTGGCATCTTTACCCTCTGATCTGAACAGTGTCCTGTCCCGTGGCAACTTCTCCCTCTGATCTGAACAGTGTCCTGCCCCGTGGCATCTTCACCCTCTGATCTTAACAGTGTCCTGCCCCGTGGCATCTTCCCCTCGTATCTGAACACTGTCCTGCCCCGTGGCATCTTCCCCTCGGATCTGAACTGTGTCCTGCCCCGTGGCATCTTCACCCTCTGATCTGAACAGTGTCCTGCCCCGTGACATCTTCCCCTCTGATCTGAACAGCATCCTGCCCCGTGGCATCTTCCCCTCTAATTTGAACAGCATCCTGCCCCGTGACATCTTCCCCTCTGATATGAACAGCGTCCTACCCCGTGGCATCTTCCCCACTAATCTGAACAACGTCCTGCCCCGTGGCATATTCCCCTCTGATCCAAACAGCATCCTGCCCCTTCGCATCTCCCCCTCTCATCTGAACAGTGTCCGGCCCCGTGGCTTCTTCCCCTCTGATCTGAACAGCATCCTGCCCCTTCGCATCTCCCCCTCTGATCTGAACAGTGTCCTGCCCCGTGGCATCTTCCCCTCTGATCTGAACAGTGTCCTGCCCCGTGGCATCTTCACCCTCTGATCTGAACAGTGTCCTGCCCCGTGGCATCTTCACCCTCTGATCTGAACACTGTCCTGCCCCGTGGCATCTTCCCCTCTGTTCTGAACAGTGTCCTGCCCCGTGGCATCTTCCCCTCTGATCTGAACAGTGTCCTGCCCCGTGGCATCTTCCCCTCAGATCTGAACAGTGTCCTGCCCCGTGGCATCTTCCCCTCAGATCTGAACCGTCTCCTGCCCCGTGGCATCTTCACCTCTTTAGCTGAACCGTGTCCTGCCCTGTGGCATCTACTCCTCTGATCTGAACAGCGTCCTGCCCCGTAGCATCTTCTCCCTCAATTCTGAACAGCGTCCTTCCCCTTGGCATCGTCTCCCTCTGATCAGAACAGCATCCTGCCCCGTGGCATCTTCCCCTCTGATCTGAACAGTGTCCTGCCCCGTGGCATCTTCCCATCGGATCTGAGCAGTGTCCTGCCCCGTGGCATCTTCCCATCGGATCTGAGCAGTGTCCTGCCCCGTGGCATCTTCCCCTCTGATCTGAACTGTGTCCTGCCCCGTGGCATCTTCACCCTCTGATCTGAACAGTGTCCTGCCCCGTGACATCTTCCCCTCTGATCTGAACAGCATCCTGCCCCGTGGCATCTTCCCCTCTAATTTGAACAGCATCCTGCCCCGTGACATCTTCCCCTCTGATCTGAACAGCGTCCTACCCCGTGGCATCATCCCCACTAATCTGAACAACGTCCTGCCCCGTGGCATATTCCCCTCTGATCCAAACAGCATCCTGCCCCTTCGCATCTCCCCCTCTCATCTGAACAGTGTCCTGCCCCGTGGCTTCTTCCCCTCTGATCTGAACAGCATCCTGCCCCTTCGCATCTCCCCCTCTGATCTGAACAGTGTCCTGCCCCGTGGCATCTTCCCCTCTGATCTGAACAGTGTCCTGCCCCGTGGCATCTTCACCCTCTGATCTGAACAGTGTCCTGCCCCGTGGCATCTTCACCCTCTGATCTGAACACTGTCCTGCCCCGTGGCATCTTCCCCTCTGTTCTGAACAGTGTCCTGCCCCGTGGCATCTTCCCCTCTGATCTGAACAGTGTCCTGCCCCGTGGCATCTTCCCCTCAGGTCTGAACAGTGTCCTGCCCCGTGGCATCTTCCCCTCAGATCTGAACAGTGTCCTGCCCCGTGGCATCTTCACCTCTTTAGCTGAACCGTGTCCTGCCCTGTGGCATCTACTCCTCTGATCTGAACAGCGTCCTGCCCCGTAGCATCTTCTCCCTCAATTCTGAACAGCGTCCTTCCCCTTGGCATCTTCTCCCTCTGATCTGAACAGCATCCTGCCCCGTGTCATCTTCCCCTCTGATCTGAACAGCGTCCTGCCCCGTGGCTTCTTAACCTCTGATCTGAACAGCGTCCTGCCCCGTGGCTTCTTCCCCTCTGATCTGAACAGCGTCCTGCCCCGTGGCTTCTTCCCCTCTGATCTGAACAGGGTCCTGCCCCGTGGCATCTTCACCCTCTGATCTGAACAGTGTCCTGCCCCGTGGCATCTTTACCCTCTGATCTGAACAGTGTCCTGCCCCGTGGCAACTTCTCCCTCTGATCTGAACAGTGTCCTGCCCCGTGGCATCTTCACCCTCTGATCTTAACAGTGTCCTGCCCCGTGGCATCTTCCCCTCGGATCTGAACACTGTCCTGCCCCGTGGCATCTTCCCCTCGGATCTGAACTGTGTCCTGCCCCGTGGCATCTTCACCCTCTGATCTGAACAGTGTCCTGCCCCGTGACATCTTCCCCTCTGATCTGAACAGCATCCTGCCCCGTGGCATCTTCCCCTCTAATTTGAACAGCATCCTGCCCCGTGACATCTTCCCCTCTGATCTGAACAGCGCCCTACCCCGTGGCATCTTCCCCACTAATCTGAACAACGTCCTGCCCCGTGGCATATTCCCCTCTGATCCAAACAGCATCCTGCCCCTTCGCATCTCCCCCTCTCATCTGAACAGTGTCCTGCCCCATGGCATCTTCCCCTCTGATCTGAACAGTGTCCTGCCCCGTGGCATCTTCACCCTCTGATCTGAACAGTGTCCTGCCCCGTGGCATCTTCCCCTCTGTTCTGAACAGTGTCCTGCCCCGTGGCATCTTCCCCTCTGATCTGAACAGTGTCCTGCCCCGTGGCATCTTCACCCTCTGATCTGAACACTGTCCTGCCCCGTGGCATCTTCCCCTCTGTTCTGAACAGTGTCCTGCCCCGTGGCATCTTCCCCTCTGATCTGAACAGTGTCCTGCCCCGTGGCATCTTCCCCTCAGGTCTGAACAGTGTCCTGCCCCGTGGCATCTTCCCCTCAGATCTGAACAGTGTCCTGCCCCGTGGCATCTTCACCTCTTTAGCTGAACCGTGTCCTGCCCTGTGGCATCTACTCCTCTGATCTGAACAGCGTCCTGCCCCGTAGCATCTTCTCCCTCAATTCTGAACAGCGTCCTTCCCCTTGGCATCTTCTCCCTCTGATCTGAACAGCATCCTGCCCCGTGGCATCTTCCCCTCTGATCTGAACAGCGTCCTGCCCCGTGGCTTCTTAACCTCTGATCTGAACAGCGTCCTGCCCCGTGGCTTCTTCCCCTCTGATCTGAACAGCGTCCTGCCCCGTGGCTTCTTCCCCTCTGATCTGAACAGGGTCCTGCCCCGTGGCATCTTCACCCTCTGATCTGAACAGTGTCCTGCCCCGTGGCATCTTTACCCTCTGATCTGAACAGTGTCCTGCCCCGTGGCAACTTCTCCCTCTGATCTGAACAGTGTCCTGCCCCGTGGCATCTTCACCCTCTGATCTTAACAGTGTCCTGCCCCGTGGCATCTTCCCCTCGGATCTGAACACTGTCCTGCCCCGTGGCATCTTCCCCTCGGATCTGAACTGTGTCCTGCCCCGTGGCATCTTCACCCTCTGATCTGAACAGTGTCCTGCCCCGTGACATCTTCCCCTCTGATCTGAACAGCATCCTGCCCCGTGGCATCTTCCCCTCTAATTTGAACAGCATCCTGCCCCGTGACATCTTCCCCTCTGATCTGAACAGCGCCCTACCCCGTGGCATCTTCCCCACTAATCTGAACAACGTCCTGCCCCGTGGCATATTCCCCTCTGATCCAAACAGCATCCTGCCCCTTCGCATCTCCCCCTCTCATCTGAACAGTGTCCTGCCCCGTGGCTTCTTCCCCTCTGATCTGAACAGCATCCTGCCCCTTCGCATCTCCCCCTCTGATCTGAACAGTGTCCTGCCCCATGGCATCTTCCCCTCTGATCTGAACAGTGTCCTGCCCCGTGGCATCTTCACCCTCTGATCTGAACAGTGTCCTGCCCCGTGGCATCTTCCCCTCTGTTCTGAACAGTGTCCTGCCCCGTGGCATCTTCCCCTCTGTTCTGAACAGTGTCCTGCCCCGTGGCATCTTCCCCTCTGATCTGAACAGTGTCCTGCCCCGTGGCATCTTCCCCTCAGATCTGAACAGTGTCCTGCCCCGTGGCATCTTCCCCTCAGATCTGAACCGTCTCCTGCCCCGTGGCATCTTCACCTCTTTAGCTGAACCGTGTCCTGCCCTGTGGCATCTACTCCTCTGATCTGAACAGCGTCCTGCTCCGTAGCATCTTCTCCCTCAATTCTGAACAGCGTCCTTCCCCTTGGCATCTTCTCCCTCTGATCTGAACAGCATCCTGCCCCGTGGCATCTTCCCCTCTGATCTGAACAGTGTCCTGCCCCGTGGCATCTTCCCATCGGATCTGAGCAGTGTCCTGCCCCGTGGCATCTTCCCCTCTGATCTGAACAGTGTCCTGCCCCGTGGCATCTTCACCCTCTGATCTGAACAGTGTCCTGCCCCATGGCATCTTCACCCTCTGATCTGATCAGTGTCCTGCCCCGTGGCATCTTCCCCTCTGATCTGAACAGTGTCCTGCCCCGTGGCATCTTCCATTCTGATCCGAACAGCATCCTGCCCCGTGGCATCTTCTCCTCTGACCTGAACAGTGTCCTGCCCCGTGGCATCTTCACCCTCTGATCTGAACAGTGTCCTACCCCGTGGCATCTTCCCCTCTGATCTGAGCAGTGTCCTGCCCGTGGCATCTTCCCCGCTGAACTGAACAGTGTCCTGCCCCGTGGCATCTTCCCCTCTGATCTGAGCAGTGTCCTGCCCGTGGCATCTTCCCCGCTGATCTGAACAGTGTCCTGCCCCGTGGCATCTTCACCCACTGATCTGAACAGTGTCCTGCCCCGTTGCATCTTCACCCTCTGATCTGAACAGTGTCCTGCCCCGTGGCATCTTCACCCTCTGATCTGAACAATGCCCTGCCCCATGGCATCTTCCCCCTCTGATCTGAACAGTGTCCTGCCCCGTGGCATCTTCACCCTCTGATCTGAACAGTGCCCTGCCCCGTGGCCTCGTCCCCTCTGATCTGAACAGTGTCCTGCCCCGTGGCATCTCCCCCTCTTATCAGAACAGCATCCTGCCCCGTCGCATCTGCCCCTCTGATCTGAACAGTGTCCTGCCCCGTGGCATCTTCCCCTCTGATCTGAACAGTGTCCTACCCCATGGCATCTTCACACTCTGATCAGAACCGTGTCCTGCCCCGTGGCATCTTCCCCTCTTTAGCTGAACCGTGTCCGGCCCTGTGGCATCTTCTCCTCTGATCTGAACAGCATCCTGCCTTGTGGCATCTTCTCCTCTGACCTGAACAGTGTCCTGCCCCGTGGCATCTTCACCCTCTGATCTGAACAGTGTCCTGCCCCGTGGCATCTTCCCCTCTGATCTGAACAGTGTCCTGCCCCGTGGCATCTCCCCCTCTCATCAGAACAGCATCCTGCCCCGTCGCATCTTCCCCTCTGATCTGAACAGTGTCCTACCCCATGGCATCTTCACACTCTGATCAGAACCGTGTCCTGCCCCGTGGCATCTTCCCCTCTTTAGCTGAACCGTGTCCGGCCCTGTGGCATCTTCTCCTCTGATCTGAACAGCATCCTGCCTTGTGGCATCTTCTCCTCTGACCTGAACAGTGTCCTGCCCCGTGGCATCTTCACCCTCTGATCTGAACAGTGTCCTGCCCCGTGGCATCTTCCCCTCTGATCTGAGCAGTGTCCTGCCTGTGGCATCTTCCCCTCTGATCTGAGCAGTGTCCTGCCCCGTGGCATCTTCCCCGCTGAACTGAACAGTGTCCTGCCCCGTGGCATCTTCACCCTCTGATCTGAACAACGTCCTGCCCCGTGGCATCTTCACCCTCTGATCTGAACAGTGTCCTGCCCCGTGGCTTCTTCCCCTTTGATCTGAACAGCGTCCTGCCCCGTGGCTTCTTCCCCTCTGATCTGAACAGTGTCCTGCCCCGTGGCATCTTCCCATCGGATCTGAGCAGTGTCCTACCCCGTGGCATCTTCCCCTCTGATCTGAACAGGGTCCTGCCCCGTGGCATCTTCACCCTCTGATCTGAACAGTGTCGTGCCCAATGGCATCTTCACCCTCTGATCTGATCAGTGTCCTGCCCCGTGGCATCTTCCCCTCTGATCTGAACAGTGTCCTGCCCCGTGGCATCTTCCATTCTGATCCGAACAGCATCCTGCCCCGTGGCATCTTCTCCTCTGACCTGAACAGTGTCCTGCCCCGTGGCATTTTCACCCTCTGATCTGAACAGTGTCCTGCCCCGTGGCATCTTCACCCTCTGATCTGAACAATGCCCTGCCCCATGGCATCTTCCCCCTCTGATCTGAACAGTGTCCTGCACCGTGGCATCTTCACCCTCTGAGCTGAACAGTGTCCTGCCCCGTGGCATCTTCCCCCTTTTATCTGAACAGTGTCCTGCCCCGTGGCATCTTCCCCCTTTTATCTGAGCAGCGTCCTGCCCCGTGGCTTCTTCCCCTCTGATCTGAACAGTGTCCTGCCCCGTGGCGTCTTCCCCTCTGATCTGAACAGTGTCCTGCCCCGTGGCGTCTTCCCCTCTGATGTGAACAGTGTCTTGCCCCGTTGCGTCTTCCCCTCTGATCTGAACAGTGTCCTGCCCCGTGGCATCTTCCCCTCTGATCTGAACAGTGTCCTGCCCCGTGGCATCTTCCCATCGGATCTGAGCAGTGTCCTGCCCCGTGGCATCTTCACCTCTGATCAGAACAGTGTCCTGCCCCGTGGCATCTTCACCTCTGATCAGAACAGTGTCCTGCCCCGTGGCTTCTTCCCCTCTGATCTGAACAGCATCCTGCCCCGTGGCATCTTCCACTCTGATCTGAACAGCGTACTGCCCCGTGGCTTCTTCCCCTCTGATCTGAACAGCGTCCTGCCCAGTGGCTTCTTCCCCTCTGATCTGAACAGCGTCCTGCCCAGTGGCTTCTTCCCCTCTGATCTGAACAGTGTCCTGCCCCGTGGCATCTTCACCCTCTGATCTGAACAGTGTCCTGCCCCGTTGCATCTTCACCCTCTGATCTGAACAGTGTCCTGCCCCATGGCATCTTCACCCTCTGATCTGATCAGTGTCCTGCCCCGTGGCATCTTCCCCTCTGATCTGAACAGTGTCCTGCCCCGTGGCATCTTCCATTCTGATCCGAACAGCATCCTGCCCCGTGGCATCTTCTCCTCTGACCTGAACAGTGTCCTGCCCCGTGGCATCTTCACCCTCTGATCTGAACAGTGTCCTACCCCGTGGCATCTTCCCCTCTGATCTGAGCAGTGTCCTGCCCGTGGCATCTTCCCCGCTGAACTGAACAGTGTCCTGCCCCGTGGCATCTTCCCCTCTGATCTGAGCAGTGTCCTGCCCGTGGCATCTTCCCCGCTGATCTGAACAGTGTCCTGCCCCGTGGCATCTTCACCCACTGATCTGAACAGTGTCCTGCCCCGTTGCATCTTCACCCTCTGATCTGAACAGTGTCCTGCCCCGTGGCATCTTCACCCTCTGATCTGAACAATGCCCTGCCCCATGGCATCTTCCCCCTCTGATCTGAACAGTGTCCTGCCCCGTGGCATCTTCACCCTCTGATCTGAACAGTGCCCTGCCCCGTGGCCTCGTCCCCTCTGATCTGAACAGTGTCCTGCCCCGTGGCATCTCCCCCTCTTATCAGAACAGCATCCTGCCCCGTCGCATCTGCCCCTCTGATCTGAACAGTGTCCTGCCCCGTGGCATCTTCCCCTCTGATCTGAACAGTGTCCTACCCCATGGCATCTTCACACTCTGATCAGAACCGTGTCCTGCCCCGTGGCATCTTCCCCTCTTTAGCTGAACCGTGTCCGGCCCTGTGGCATCTTCTCCTCTGATCTGAACAGCATCCTGCCTTGTGGCATCTTCTCCTCTGACCTGAACAGTGTCCTGCCCCGTGGCATCTTCACCCTCTGATCTGAACAGTGTCCTGCCCCGTGGCATCTTCCCCTCTGATCTGAACAGTGTCCTGCCCCGTGGCATCTCCCCCTCTCATCAGAACAGCATCCTGCCCCGTCGCATCTTCCCCTCTGATCTGAACAGTGTCCTACCCCATGGCATCTTCACACTCTGATCAGAACCGTGTCCTGCCCCGTGGCATCTTCCCCTCTTTAGCTGAACCGTGTCCGGCCCTGTGGCATCTTCTCCTCTGATCTGAACAGCATCCTGCCTTGTGGCATCTTCTCCTCTGACCTGAACAGTGTCCTGCCCCGTGGCATCTTCACCCTCTGATCTGAACAGTGTCCTGCCCCGTGGCATCTTCCCCTCTGATCTGAGCAGTGTCCTGCCTGTGGCATCTTCCCCTCTGATCTGAGCAGTGTCCTGCCCCGTGGCATCTTCCCCGCTGAACTGAACAGTGTCCTGCCCCGTGGCATCTTCACCCTCTGATCTGAACAACGTCCTGCCCCGTGGCATCTTCACCCTCTGATCTGAACAGTGTCCTGCCCCGTGGCTTCTTCCCCTTTGATCTGAACAGCGTCCTGCCCCGTGGCTTCTTCCCCTCTGATCTGAACAGTGTCCTGCCCCGTGGCATCTTCCCATCGGATCTGAGCAGTGTCCTACCCCGTGGCATCTTCCCCTCTGATCTGAACAGGGTCCTGCCCCGTGGCATCTTCACCCTCTGATCTGAACAGTGTCCTGCCCAATGGCATCTTCACCCTCTGATCTGATCAGTGTCCTGCCCCGTGGCATCTTCCCCTCTGATCTGAACAGTGTCCTGCCCCGTGGCATCTTCCATTCTGATCCGAACAGCATCCTGCCCCGTGGCATCTTCTCCTCTGACCTGAACAGTGTCCTGCCCCGTGGCATTTTCACCCTCTGATCTGAACAGTGTCCTGCCCCGTGGCATCTTCACCCTCTGATCTGAACAATGCCCTGCCCCATGGCATCTTCCCCCTCTGATCTGAACAGTGTCCTGCACCGTGGCATCTTCACCCTCTGAGCTGAACAGTGTCCTGCCCCGTGGCATCTTCCCCCTTTTATCTGAACAGTGTCCTGCCCCGTGGCATCTTCCCCCTTTTATCTGAGCAGCGTCCTGCCCCGTGGCTTCTTCCCCTCTGATCTGAACAGTGTCCTGCCCCGTGGCGTCTTCCCCTCTGATCTGAACAGTGTCCTGCCCCGTGGCGTCTTCCCCTCTGATGTGAACAGTGTCTTGCCCCGTTGCGTCTTCCCCTCTGATCTGAACAGTGTCCTGCCCCGTGGCATCTTCCCCTCTGATCTGAACAGTGTCCTGCCCCGTGGCATCTTCCCATCGGATCTGAGCAGTGTCCTGCCCCGTGGCATCTTCACCTCTGATCAGAACAGTGTCCTGCCCCGTGGCATCTTCACCTCTGATCAGAACAGTGTCCTGCCCCGTGGCTTCTTCCCCTCTGATCTGAACAGCATCCTGCCCCGTGGCATCTTCCACTCTGATCTGAACAGCGTACTGCCCCGTGGCTTCTTCCCCTCTGATCTGAACAGCGTCCTGCCCAGTGGCTTCTTCCCCTCTGATCTGAACAGCGTCCTGCCCAGTGGCTTCTTCCCCTCTGATCTGAACAGTGTCCTGCCCCGTGGCATCTTCACCCTCTGATCTGAACAGTGTCCTGCCCCGTTGCATCTTCACCCTCTGATCTGAACAGTGTCCTGCCCCGTGGCATCTTCACCCTCTGATCTGAACAATGCCCTGCCCCGTGGCATCTTCACCCTCTGATCTGAACAGTGCCCTGCCCCGTGGCCTCGTCCCCTCTGATCTGAACAGTGTCCTGCCCCGTGGCATCTCCCCCTCTGATCAGAACAGCATCCTGCCCCGTCGCATCTGCCCCTCTGATCTGAACAGTGTCCTGCCCCGTGGCATCTTCCCCTCTGATCTGAACAGTGTCCTACCCCATGGCATCTTCACCCTCTGATCAGAACCGTGTCCTGCCCCGTGACATCTTCCCCTCTTTAGCTGAACCGTGTCCGACCCTGTGGCATCTTCTCCTCTGATCTGAACAGCATCCTGCCTTGTGGCATCTTCTCCTCTGACCTGAACAGTGTCCTGCCCCGTGGCATCTTCACCCTCTGATCTGAACAGTGTCCTGCCCCGTGGCTTCTTCCCCTCTGATCTGAGCAGGGTCCTGCCCGTGGCATCTTCCCCGCTGAACTGAACAGTGTCCTGCCCCGTGGCATTGTCCCCTCTGATCTGAACAACGTCCTGCCCCGTGGCATCTTCACCCTCTGATCTGAACAGCGTCCTGCCCCGTGGCTTCTTCCCCTCTGATCTGAACAGCGTCCTGCCCCGTGGCTTCTTCCCCTCTGATCTGAACAGTGTCCTGCCCCGTGGCATCTTCCCATCGGATCTGAGCAGTGTCCTGCCCCGTGGCATCTTCCCCTCTGATCTGAACAGTGTCCTGCCCCGTGGCATCTTCACCCTCTGATCTGAACAGTGTCCTGCCCCATGGCATCTTCACCCTCTGATCTGATCAGTGTCCTGCCCCGTGGCATCTTCCCCTCTGATCTGAACAGTGTCCTGCCCAGTGGCATCTTCCATTCTGATCCGAACAGCATCCTGCCCCGTGGCATCTTCTCCTCTGATCTGAACAGTGTCCTGCCCCGTGGCATCTTCCCCCTTTTAGCTGAACAGTGTCCTGCCCCGTGGCATCTTCACCCTCTGATCTGAACAGTGTCCTGCCCCGTGGCATCTTCCCCTCTGATCTGAGCAGTGTCCTGCCCGTGGCATCTTCCCCTCTGATCTGAGCAGTGTCCTGCCCGTGGCATCTTCCCCGTTGAACTGAACAGTGTCCTGCCCCGTGGCATTGTCCCCTCTGATCTGAACAACGTCCTGCCCCGTGGCATCTTCACCCTCTGATCTGAACAGCGTCCTGCCCCGTGGCTTCTTCCCCTCTGATCTGAACAGCGTCCTGCCCAGTGGCTTCTTCCCCTCTGATCTGAACAGTGTCCTGCCCCGTGGCATCTTCACCCTCTGATCTGAACAGTGTCCTGCCCCGTTGCATCTTCACCCTCTGATCTGAACAGTGTCCTGCCCCGTGGCATCTTCACCCTCTGATCTGAACAATGCCCTGCCCCGTGGCATCTTCACCCTCTGATCTGAACAGTGCCCTGCCCCGTGGCCTCGTCCCCTCTGATCTGAACAGTGTCCTGCCCCGTGGCATCTCCCCCTCTGATCAGAACAGCATCCTGCCCCGTCGCATCTGCCCCTCTGATCTGAACAGTGTCCTGCCCCATGGCATCTTCACCCTCTGATCTGATCAGTGTCCTGCCCCGTGGCATCTTCCCCTCTGATCTGAACAGTGTCCTGCCCCGTGGCATCTTCCATTCTGATCCGAACAGCATCCTGCCCCGTGGCATCTTCTCCTCTGATCCGAACAGCATCCTGCCCCGTGGCATCTTCTCCTCTGATCTGAACAGTGTCCTGCCCCGTGGCATCTTCCCCCTTTTATCTGAACAGTGTCCTGCCCCGTGGCATCTTCCCCCTTTTATCTGAGCAGCGTCCTGCCCGGTGGCTTCTTCCCCTCTGATCTGAACAGTGTCCTGCCCCGTGGCGTCTTCCCCTCTGATCTGAACAGTGTCCTGCCCCGTGGCGTCTTCCCCTCTGATGTGAACAGTGTCTTGCCCCGTGGCGTCTTCCCCTCTGATCTGAACAGTGTCCTGCCCCGTGGCATCTTCCCCTCTGATCTGAACAGTGTCCTGCCCCGTGGCATCTTCCCATCGGATCTGAGCAGTGTCCTGCCCCGTGGCATCTTCACCTCTGATCAGAACAGTGTCCTGCCCCGTGGCATCTTCACCTCTGATCAGAACAGTGTCCTGCCCCGTGGCTTCTTCCCCTCTGATCTGAACAGCATCCTGCCCCGTGGCATCTTCCACTCTGATCTGAACAGCGTACTGCCCCGTGGCTTCTTCCCCTCTGATCTGAACAGCGTCCTGCCCAGTGGCTTCTTCCCCTCTGATCTGAACAGCGTCCTGCCCAGTGGCTTCTTCCCCTCTGATCTGAACAGTGTCCTGCCCCGTGGCATCTTCACCCTCTGATCTGAACAGTGTCCTGCCCCGTTGCATCTTCACCCTCTGATCTGAACAGTGTCCTGCCCCGTGGCATCTTCACCCTCTGATCTGAACAATGCCCTGCCCCATGGCATCTTCCCCCTCTGATCTGAACAGTGTCCTGCCCCGTGGCATCTTCACCCTCTGATCTGAACAGTGCCCTGCCCCGTGGCCTCGTCCCCTCTGATCTGAACAGTGTCCTGCCCCGTGGCATCTCCCCCTCTGATCAGAACAGCATCCTGCCCCGTCGCATCTGCCTCTCTGATCTGAACAGTGTCCTGCCCCGTGGCATCTTCCCCTCTGATCTGAACAGTGTCCTACCCCATGGCATCTTCACCCTCTGATCAGAACCGTGTCCTGCCCCGTGGCATCTTCCCCGCTGATCTGAACAGCATCCTGCCCCGTGGCATCTTCTCCTCTGATCTGAACAGCATCCTGCCTTGTGGCATCTTCTCCTCTGACCTGAACAGTGTCCTGCCCCGTGGCATCTTCACCCTCTGATCTGAACAGTGTCCTGCCCCGTGGCATCTTCCCCTCTGATCTGAGCAGTGTCCTGCCCGTGGCATCTTCCCCTCTGATCTGAGCAGTGTCCTGCCCGTGGCATCTTCCCCGCTGAACTGAACAGTGTCCTGCCCCGTGGCATTGTCCCCTCTGATCTGAACAACGTCCCGCCCCGTGGCATCTTCACCCTCTGATCTGAACAGCGTCCTGCCCCGTGGCTTCTTCCCCTCTGATCTGAACAGCGTCCTGCCCCGTTGCTTCTTCCCCTCTGATCTGAACAGTGTCCTGCCCCGTGGCATCTTCCCATCGGATCTGAGCAGTGTCCTGCCCCGTGGCATCTTCCCCTCTGATCTGAACAGTGTCCTGCCCCGTGGCATCTTCACCCTCTGATCTGAACAGTGTCCTGCCCCATGGCATCTTCACCCTCTGATCTGATCAGTGTCCTGCCCCGTGGCATCTTCCCCTCTGATCTGAACAGTGTCCTGCCCCGTGGCATCTTCCATTCTGATCCGAACAGCATCCTGCCCCGTGGCATCTTCTCCTCTGACCTGAACAGTGTCCTGCCCCGTGGCATCTTCACCCTCTGATCTGAACAGTGTCCTGCCCCGTGGCATCTTCCCCTCTGATCTGAGCAGTGTCCTGCCCGTGGCATCTTCACCCTCTGATCTGAACAGTGTCCTGCCCCGTTGCATCTTCACCCTCTGATCTGAACAGTGTCCTGCCCGTGGCATCTTCCCCGCTGAACTGAACAGTGTCCTGCCCCGTGGCATCTTACCCTCTGATCTGAGCAGTGTCCTGCCCGTGGCATCTTCACCCTCTGATCTGAACAGTGTCCTGCCCCGTTGCATCTTCACCCTCTGATCTGAACAGTGTCCTGCCCCGTGGCATCTTCACCCTCTGATCTGAACAATGCCCTGCCCCATGGCATCTTCCCCCTCTGATCTGAACAGTGTCCTGCCCCGTGGCATCTTCACCCTCTGATCTGAACAGTGCCCTGCCCCGTGGCCTCGTCCCCTCTGATCTGAACAGTGTCCTGCCCCGTGGCATCTCCCCCTCTCATCAGAACAGCATCCTGCCCCGTCGCATCTTCCCCTCTGATCTGAACAGTGTCCTACCCCATGGCATCTTCACACTCTGATCAGAACCGTGTCCTGCCCCGTGGCATCTTCCCCTCTTTAGCTGAACCGTGTCCGGCCCTGTGGCATCTTCTCCTCTGATCTGAACAGCATCCTGCCTTGTGGCATCTTCTCCTCTGACCTGAACAGTGTCCTGCCCCGTGGCATCTTCACCCTCTGATCTGAACAGTGTCCTGCCCCGTGGCATCTTCCCCTCTGATCTGAGCAGTGTCCTGCCTGTGGCATCTTCCCCTCTGATCTGAGCAGTGTCCTGCCCCGTGGCATCTTCCCCGCTGAACTGAACAGTGTCCTGCCCCGTGGCATCTTCACCCTCTGATCTGAACAACGTCCTGCCCCGTGGCATCTTCACCCTCTGATCTGAACAGTGTCCTGCCCCGTGGCTTCTTCCCCTTTGATCTGAACAGCGTCCTGCCCCGTGGCTTCTTCCCCTCTGATCTGAACAGTGTCCTGCCCCGTGGCATCTTCCCATCGGATCTGAGCAGTGTCCTACCCCGTGGCATCTTCCCCTCTGATCTGAACAGGGTCCTGCCCCGTGGCATCTTCACCCTCTGATCTGAACAGTGTCCTGCCCCATGGCATCTTCACCCTCTGATCTGATCAGTGTCCTGCCCCGTGGCATCTTCCCCTCTGATCTGAACAGTGTCCTGCCCCGTGGCATCTTCCATTCTGATCCGAACAGCATCCTGCCCCGTGGCATCTTCTCCTCTGACCTGAACAGTGTCCTGCCCCGTGGCATCTTAACCCTCTGATCTGAACAGTGTCCTGCCCCGTGGCATCTTCCCCTCTGATCTGAGCAGTGTCCTGCCCGTGGAATCTTCCCCGCTGAACTGAACAGTGTCCTGCCCCGTGGCATCTTCCCCTCTGATCTGAACAGTGTCCTGCCCCGTGGCATTATCGCCTCAGATCTGAACAACGTCCTGCCCCGTGGCATCTTCCCCCTTTTATCTGAACAACGTCCTGCCCCGTGGCATATTCCCCTCTGATCTCATCAGTGTCCTGCCCCGTGGCTTCTTCCCCTCTCATCTGAACAGCATCCTGCCCCGTGGAATCTTCCCCTCTGATCTGAACAGCGTCCTGCCCCGTGGCTTCTTCCCCTGTGATCTGAACAGCATCCTGCCCCTTCGCATCTCCCCCTCTGATCTGAACAGTGTCCTGCCCCGTGGCATCTTCCCCTCTGATCTGAACAGTGTCCTGCCCCGTGGCATCTTCACCCTCTGATCAGAAAAGTGTCCTGCCCCGTGGCATCTTCCCCTCTGATCTGAACAGCGTCCTGCCCCGTGGCTTCTTCCCCTCTGATCTGAACAGCGTCCTGCCCCGTGGCTTCTTCCCCTCTGATCTGAACAGCATCCTGCCCCGTGGCATCTTCCCCTCTGATCTGAACAGCGTCCTGCCCCGTGGCTTCTTCCCCTCTGATCTGAACAGCGTCCTGCCCCGTGGCTTCTTCCCCTCTGATCTGAACAGCGTCCTGCCCAGTGGCTTCTTCCCCTCTGATCTGAACAGTGTCCTGCCCCGTGGCATCTTCCCATCGGATCTGAGCAGTGTCCTGCCCCGTGGCATCTTCACCCTCTGATCAGAACAGTGTCCTGCCCCGTGGCATCTTCACCCTCTGATCTGATCAGTGTCCTGCCCCGTGGCATCTTCCCCTCTGATCTGAACAGTGTCCTGCCCCGTGGCATCTTCCCCCTTTTATCTGAGCAGCGTCCTGCCCCTTGGCTTCTTCCGCTCTGATCTGAACACTGTCCTGCCCCGTGGCATCTTCCCCTCTGATCTGAACAGTGTCCTGCCCCGTGGCATTTTCCATTCTGATCTGAACAGCATCCTGCCCCGTGGCGTCTTCCCCTCTGATCTGAACAGTGTCCTGCCCCGTGACATCTTCACACTTTGATCTGAACTGTGTCCTGCTCCGTGGCATCTTCCCCTCTGTTCTGAACAGTGTCCTGCGCCGTGGCATCTTCCCCTCTGTTCTGAAAAGCATCCTGCCCCGTGGCATCTTCACCCTCTGTTCTGAACATTGTCCTGCCCCGTGGCATCTTCCCCTCTGATCTGAACTGTGTCCTGCCCCGTGGCATCTTCCCGTCTGTTCTGAACAGCATCCTGCCCCGTGGCATCTTCACCCTCTGTTCTGAACATTGTCCTGCCCCGTGGCATCTTCCACTCTGATCTGAACTGTGTCCTGCCCCGTGGCATCTTCCCCTCTGATCTGAACAGCATCCTGCCCTGTGGCATCTTCCCCTTTTATCTGAGCAGCGTCCTGCCCCGTGGCTTCTTCCCCCTTTTATCTGAACAGTGTCCTGCCCCGTGGCATCTAACCCCTTTTATCTGAACAGTGTCCTGCCCCGTGGCTTCTTCCCCTCTGATCTGAACAGTGTCCTGCCCCGTGGCATCTTCCCCGTTTTATCTGAACAGTGTCCTGCCCCGTGGCATCTTCCCCCTTTTATCTGAGCAGAGTCCTGCCCCGTGGCTTCTTCCCCTCTGATCTGAACAGTGTCCTGCCTCGTGGCGTCTTCCCCTCTGATCTGAACAGTGTCCTGCCCCGTGGCGTCTTCCCCTCTGATGTGAACAGTGTTCTGCCCCGTGGCGTCTTCCCCTCTGATCTGAACAGGGTCCTGCCCCGTGGCATCTTCACCCTCTGATCTGAACATTGTCCGGCCCCGTGGCATCTTCACCCTCTGATCTGAACTGTGTCCTGCCCCGTGGCATCTTCACCCTCTGATCTTAACAGTGTCCTGCCCCATGGCATCTTCCCCTCGGATCTGAACACTGTCCTGCACCGTGGCACCTTCCCCTCGGATCTGAACAGTGTCCTGCCCCGTGACGTCTTCCCCTCTGATCTGAACAGCATCCTGCCCCGTGGCATCTTCCCCTCTGATCTGAACAGCGTCCTGCCCCGTGGCTTCTTCCCCTCTGATCTGAACAGCATCCTGCCCCTTCGCATCTCCCCCTCTGATCTGAACAGTGTCCTGCCCCGTGGCATCTTCACCCTCTGATCAGAACAGTGTCCTGCCCCGTGGCATCTTCACCCTCTGATCTGAACAGCGTCCTGCCCCGTGGCTTCTTCCCCTCTGATCTGAACAGCGTCCTGCCCCGTGGCTTCTTCCCCTCTGATCTGAACAGCGTCCTGCCCAGTGGCTTCTTCCCCTCTGATCTGAACAGCGTCCTGCCCCGTGGCTTCTTCCCCTCTGATCTGAACAGCATCCTGCCCCTTCGCATCTCCCCCTCTGATCTGAACAGTGTCCTGCCCCGTGGCATCTTCCCCTCTGATCTGAACAGTGTCCTGCCCCGTGGCATCTTCACCCTCTGATCAGAAAAGTGTCCTGCCCCGTGGCATCTTCCCCTCTGATCTGAACAGCGTCCTGCCCCGTGGCATCTTCACCCTCTGATCTGAACAGTGTCCTGCCCCGTGGCATCTTCCCCTCTGATCTGAGCAGTGTCCTGCCCGTGGCATCTTCCCCTCTGATCTGAGCAGTGTCCTGCCCGTGGCATCTTCCCCTCTGATCTGAACAGTGTCCTGCCCCGTGGCATTGTCCCCTCTGATCTGAACAACGTCCTGCCCGTGGCATCTTCCCCGCTGAACTGAACAGTGTCCTGCCCCGTGGCATTGTCCCCTCTGATCTGAACAACGTCCTGCCCCGTGGCATCTTCACCCTCTGATCTGAACAGTGTCCTGCCCAGTGGCTTCTTCCCCTCTGATCTGAACAGCGTCCTGCCCCGTGGCTTCTTCCCCTCTGATCTGAACAGTGTCCTGCCCCGTGGCATCTTCCCATCGGATCTGAGCAGTGTCCTACCCCGTGGCATCTTCCCCTCTGATCTGAACAGTGTCCTGCCCCGTGGCATCTTCACCCTCTGATCTGAACAGTGTCCTGCCCCATGGCATCTTCACCCTCTGATCTGATCAGTGTCCTGCCCCGTGGCATCTTCCCCTCTGATCTGAACAGTGTCCTGCCCCGTGGCATCTTCTCCTCTGACCTGAACAGTGTCCTGCCCCGTGGCATCTTAACCCTCTGATCTGAACAGTGTCCTGCCCCGTGGCATCTTCCCCTCTGATCTGAGCAGTGTCCTGCCCGTGGCATCTTCCCCGCTGAACTGAACAGTGTCCTGCCCCGTGGCATTGTCCCCTCTGATCTGAACAGTGTCCTGCCCCGTGGCTTCTTCCCCTCTGATCTGAACAGCATCCTGCCCCGTGGAATCTTCCCCTCTGATCTGAACAGCGTCCTGCCCCGTGGCTTCTTCCCCCTTTTATCTGAACAACGTCCTGCCCCGTGGCATATTCCCCTCTGATCTGATCAGTGTCCTGCCCCGTGGCTTCTTCCCCTCTGATCTGAACAGCATCCTGCCCCGTGGAATCTTCCCCTCTGATCTGAACAGCGTCCTGCCCCGTGGCTTCTTCCCCTCTGATCTGAACAGCATCCTGCCCCTTCGCATCTCCCCCTCTGATCTGAACAGTGTCCTGCCCCGTGGCATCTTCCCCTCTGATCTGAACAGTGTCCTGCCCCGTGGCATCTTCACCCTCTGATCAGAAAAGTGTCCTGCCCCGTGGCATCTTCCCCTCTGATCTGAACAGCGTCCTGCCCCGTGGCTTCTTCCCCTCTGATCTGAACAGCGTCCTGCCCCGTGGCTTCTTCCACTCTGATCTGAACAGCATCCTGCCCCGTGGCATCTTCCCCTCTGATCTGAACAGCGTCCTGCCCCGTGGCTTCTTCCCCTCTGATCTGAACAGCGTCCTGCCCCGTGGCTTCTTCCCCTCTGATCTGAACAGCGTCCTGCCCAGTGGCTTCTTCCCCTCTGATCTGAACAGTGTCCTGCCCCGTGGCATCTTCCCATCGGATCTGAGCAGTGTCCTGCCCCGTGGCATCTTCACCCTCTGATCAGAACAGTGTCCTGCCCCGTGGCATCTTCACCCTCTGATCTGATCAGTGTCCTGCCCCGTGGCATCTTCCCCTCTGATCTGAACAGTGTCCTGCCCCGTGGCATCTTCCCCCTTTTATCTGAGCAGCGTCCTGCCCCTTGTCTTCTTCCGCTCTGATCTGAACACTGTCCTGCCCCGTGGCATCTTCCCCTCTGATCTGAACAGTGTCCTGCCCCGTGGCATTTTCCATTCTGATCTGAACAGCATCCTGCCCCGTGGCGTCTTCCCCTCTGATCTGAACAGTGTCCTGCCCCGTGACATCTTCACCCTTTGATCTGAACTGTGTCCTGCTCCGTGGCATCTTCCCCTCTGTTCTGAACAGTGTCCTGCGCCGTGGCATCTTCCCCTCTGTTCTGAAAAGCATCCTGCCCCGTGGCATCTTCACCCTCTGCTCTGAACATTGTCCTGCCCCGTGGCATCTTCCCCTCTGATCTGAACTGTGTCCTGCCCCGTGGCATCTTCCCGTCTGTTCTGAACAGCATCCTGCCCCGTGGCATCTTCACCCTCTGTTCTGAACATTGTCCTGCCCCGTGGCATCTTCCACTCTGATCTGAACTGTGTCCTGCCCCGTGGCATCTTCCCCTCTGATCTGAACAGCATCCTGCCCTGTGGCATCTTCCCCTTTTATCTGAGCAGCGTCCTGCCCCGTGGCTTCTTCCCCTCTGATCTGAACAGTGTCCCGCCCCGTGGCATCTTCCCCCTTTTATCTGAACAGTGTCCTGCCCCGTGGCATCTTCCCCCTTTTATCTGAACAGTGTCCTGCCCCGTGGCTTCTTCCACTCTGATCTGAACAGTGTCCTGCCCCGTGGCATCTTCCCCCTTTTATCTGAACAGTGTCCTGCCCCGTGGCTTCTTCCCATCTGATCTGAACAGTGTCCTGCCCCGTGGCATCTTCCTCGTTTTATCTGAACAGTGTCCTGCCCCGTGGCATCTTCCCCCTTTTATCTGAGCAGCGTCCTGCCCCGTGGCGTCTTCCCCTCTGATCTGAACAGTGTCCTGCCCCGTGGCGTCTTCCCCTCTGATGTGAACAGTGTTCTGCCCCGTGGCGTCTTCCCCTCTGATCTGAACAGGGTCCTGCCCCGTGGCATCTTCACCCTCTGATCTGAACATTGTCCTGCCCCGTGGCATCTTCACCCTCTGATCTGAACTGTGTCCTGCCCCGTGGCATCTTCACCCTCTGATCTTAACAGTGTCCTGCCCCGTGGCATCTTCCCCTCGGATCTGAACAGTGTCCTGCCCCGTGACGTCTTCCCCTCTGATCTGAACAGCATCCTGCCCCGTGGCATCTTCCCCTCTGATCTGAACAGCGTCCTGCCCCGTGGCTTCTTCCCCTCTGATCTGAACAGCATCCTGCCCCTTCGCATCTCCCCCTCTGATCTGAACAGTGTCCTGCCCCGTGGCATCTTCACCCTCTGATCAGAACAGTGTCCTGCCCCGTGGCATCTTCACCCTCTGATCTGAACAGCGTCCTGCCCCGTGGCTTCTTCCCCTCTGATCTGAACAGCGTCCTGCCCCGTGGCTTCTTCCCCTCTGATCTGAACAGCGTCCTGCCCAGTGGCTTCTTCCCCTCTGATTTGAACAGCGTCCTGCCCCGTGGCTTCTTCCCCTCTGATCTGAACAGCATCCTGCCCCTTCGCATCTCCCCCTCTGATCTGAACAGTGTCCTGCCCCGTGGCATCTTCCCCTCTGATCTGAACAGTGTCCTGCCCCGTGGCATCTTCACCCTCTGATCAGAAAAGTGTCCTGCCCCGTGGCATCTTCCCCTCTGATCTGAACAGCGTCCTGCCCCGTGGCTTCTTCCCCTCTGATCTGAACAGCGTCCTGCCCCGTGGCATCTTCCCCTCTGATCTGAACTGTGTCCTGCCCCGTGGCATCTTCACCCTCTGATCTGAACAGTGTCCTGCCCCGTGGCATCTTCCCCTCTGATCTGAACAGCGTCCTGCCCCGTGGCTTCTTCCCCTCTGATCTGAACAGCGTCCTGCCCCGTGGCTTCTTCCCCTCTGATCTGAACAGCGTCCTGCCCAGTGGCTTCTTCCCCACTGATCTGAACAGTGTCCTGCCCCGTGGCATCTTCCCATCGGATCTGAGCAGTGTCCTGCCCGTGGCATCTTCACCCTCTGATCAGAACAGTGTCCTGCCCCGTGGCATCTTCACCCTCTGATCTGATCAGTGTCCTGCCCCGTGGCATCTTCCCCTCTGATCTGAACAGTGTCCTGCCCCGTGGCATCTTCCCCCTTTTATCTGAGCAGCGTCCTGCCCCTTGGCTTCTTCCGCTCTGATCTGAACACTGTCCTGCCCCGTGGCATCTTCCCCTCTGATCTGAACATTGTCCTGCCCCGTGGCATCTTCACCCTCTGATCTGAACTGTGTCCTGCCCCGTGGCATCTTCACCCTCTGATCTTAACAGTGTCCTGCCCCGTGGCATCTTCCCCTCGGATCTGAACACTGTCCTGCACCGTGGCACCTTCCCCTCGGATCTGAACAGTGTCCTGCCCCGTGACGTCTTCCCCTCTGATCTGAACAGCATCCTGCCCCGTGGCATCTTCCCCTCTGATCTGAACAGCGTCCTGCCCCGTGGCTTCTTCCCCTCTGATCTGAACAGCATCCTGCGCCTTCGCATCTCCCCCTCTGATCTGAACAGTGTCCTGCCCCGTGGCATCTTCACCCTCTGATCAGAACAGTGTCCTGCCCCGTGGCATCTTCACCCTCTGATCTGAACAGCGTCCTGCCCCGTGGCTTCTTCCCCTCTGATCTGAACAGTGTCCTGCCCCGTGGCATCTTCACCCTCTGATCAGAAAAGTGTCCTGCCCCGTGGCATCTTCCCCTCTGATCTGAACAGCGTCCTGCCCCGTGGCTTCTTCCCCTCTGATCTGAACAGCGTCCTGCCCCGTGGCATCTTCCCCTCTGATCTGAACTGTGTCCTGCCCCGTGGCATCTTCACCCTCTGATCTGAACAGTGTCCTGCCCCGTGGCATCTTCCCCTCTGATCTGAACAGCGTCCTGCCCCGTGGCTTCTTCCCCTCTGATCTGAACAGCGTCCTGCCCCGTGGCTTCTTCCCCTCTGATCTGAACAGCGTCCTGCCCAGTGGCTTCTTCCCCACTTATCTGAACAGTGTCCTGCCCCGTGGCATCTTCCCATCGGATCTGAGCAGTGTCCTGCCCCGTGGCATCTTCACCCTCTGATCAGAACAGTGTCCTGCCCCGTGGCATCTTCACCCTCTGATCTGATCAGTGTCCTGCCCCGTGGCATCTTCCCCTCTGATCTGAACAGTGTCCTGCCCCGTGGCATCTTCCCCCTTTTATCTGAGCAGCGTCCTGCCCCTTGGCTTCTTCCGCTCTGATCTGAACACTGTCCTGCCCCGTGGCATCTTCCCCTCTGATCTGAACAGGGTCCTGCCCCGTGGCATTTTCAATTCTGATCCGAACAGCATCCTGCCCCGTGGCGTCTTCCCCTCTGATCTGAACAGTGTCCAGCCCCGTGACATCTTCACCCTTTGATCTGAACTGTGTCCTGCTCCGTGGCATCTTCCCCTCTGTTCTGAACAGTGTCCTGCGCCGTGGCATCTTCCCCTCTGTTCTGAAAAGCATCCTGCCCCGTGGCATCTTCACCCTCTGTTCTGAACATTGTCCTGCCCCGTGGCATCTTCCCCTCTGATCTGAACTGTGTCCTGCCCCGTGGCATCTTCCCGTCTGTTCTGAACAGCATCCTGCCCCGTGGCATCTTCACCCTCTGTTCTGAACATTGTCCTGCCCCGTGGCATCTTCCACTCTGATCTGAACTGTGTCCTGCCCCGTGGCATCTTCCCCTCTGATCTGAACAGCATCCTGCCCTGTGGCATCTTCCCCTTTTATCTGAGCAGCGTCCTGCCCCGTGGCTTCTTCCCCTCTGATCTGAACAGTGTCCCGCCCCGTGGCATCTTCCCCCTTTTATCTGAACAGTGTCCTGCCCCGTGGCATCTTCCCCCTTTTATCTGAACAGTGTCCTGCCCCGTGGCTTCTTCCCCTCTGATCTGAACAGTGTCCTGCCCCGTGGCATCTTCCCCCTTTTATCTGAACAGTGTCCTGCCCCGTGGCTTCTTCCCATCTGATCTGAACAGTGTCCTGCCCCGTGGCATCTTCCCCGTTTTATCTGAACAGTGTCCTGCCCCGTGGCATCTTCCCCCTTTTATCTGAGCAGCGTCCTGCCCCGTGGCTTCTTCCCCTCTGATCTGAACAGTGTCCTGCCCCGTGGCGTCTTCCCCTCTGATCTGAACAGTGTCCTGCCCCGTGGCGTCTTCCCCTCTGATGTGAACAGTGTTCTGCCCCGTGGCGTCTTGCCCTCTGATCTGAACAGGGTCCTGCCCCGTGGCATCTTCCCCTCTGATCTGAACATTGTCCTGCCCCGTGGCATCTTCACCCTCTGATCTGAACTGTGTCCTGCCCCGTGGCATCTTCACCCTCTGATCTTAACAGTGTCCTGCCCCGTGGCATCTTCCCCTCGGATCTGAACACTGTCCTGCCCCGTGGCACCTTCCCCTCGGATCTGAACAGTGTCCTGCCCCGTGACGTCTTCCCCTCTGATCTGAACAGCATCCTGCCCCGTGGCATCTTCCCCTCTGATCTGAACAGCGTCCTGCCCCGTGGCTTCTTCCCCTCTGATCTGAACAGCATCCTGCCCCTTCGCATCTCCCCCTCTGATCTGAACAGTGTCCTGCCCCGTGGCATCTTCACCCTCTGATCAGAACAGTGTCCTGCCCCGTGGCATCTTCACCCTCAGATCTGAACAGCGTCCTGCCCCGTGGCTTCTTAACCTCTGATCTGAACAGCGTCCTGCCCCGTGGCTTCTTCCCCTCTGATCTGAACAGCGTCCTGCCCAGTGGCTTCTTCCCCTCTGATCTGAACAGTGTCCTGCCCCGTGGCATCTTCCCATCGGATCTGAGCAGTGTCCTGCCCCGTGGCATCTTCACCCTCTGATCAGAACAGTGTCCTGCCCCGTGGCATCTTCCCCTCTGATCTGAACGGTGTCCTGCCCCGTGGCATCTTCCCCTCTTATCTGAACAGTGTCCTGCCCCGTGGCATCTTCCCCCTTTTATCTGAGCAGCGTCCTGCCCCGTGGCTTCTTCCCCTCTGATCTGAACAGTGTCCCGCACCGTGGCATCTTCCCCCTTTTATCTGAACAGTGTCCTGCCCCGTGGCATCTTCCCCCTTTTATCTGAACTGTGTCCTGCGCCGTGGCTTCTTCCCCTCTGATCTGAACAGTGTCCTGCCCCGTGGCATCTTCCCCCTTTTATCTGAGCAGCGTCCTGCCCCGTGGCTTCTTCCCCTCTGATCTGAACAGTGTCCTGCCCCGTGGCATCTTCTCCGTTTTATCTGAACAGTGTCCTGCCCCGTGGCATCTTCCCCCTTTTATCTGAGCAGCGTCCTGCCCCGTGGCTTCTTCCCCTCTGATCTGAACAGTGTCCTGCCCCGTGGCGTCTTCCCCTCTGATCTGAACAGTGTCCTGCCCCGTGGCGTCTTCCCCTCTGATGTGAACAGTGTTCTGCCCCGTGGCGTCTTCCCCTCTGATCTGAACAGGGTCCTGCCCCGTGGCATCTTCCCCTCTGATCTGAACAGTGTCCTGCCCCGTGGCAACTTCTCCCTCTGATCTGAACAGTGTCCTGCCCCATGGCATCTTCACCCTCTGATCTTAACAGTGTCCTGCCCCGTGGCATCTTCCCCTCGGATCTGAACACTGTCCTGCCCCGTGGCATCTTCCCCGTTTTATCTGAACAGTGTCCTGCCCCGTGGCATCTTCCCCCTTTTATCTGAGCAGCGTCCTGCCCCGTGGCATCTTCCCCTCTGATCTGAACAGTGTCCTGCCCCGTGGCATCTTCCCCCTTTTATCTGAGCAGCGTCCTGCCCCTTGGCTTCTTCCGCTCTGATCTGAACACTGTCCTGCCCCGTGGCATCTTCCCCTCTGATCTGAACAGGGTCCTGCCCCGTGGCATTTTCCATTCTGATCCGAACAGCATCCTGCCCCGTGGCGTCTTCCCCTCTGATCTGAACAGTGTCCTGCCCCGTGACATCTTCACCCTTTGATCTGAACTGTGTCCTGCTCCGTGGCATCTTCCCCTCTGTTCTGAACAGTGTCCTGCGCCGTGGCATCTTCCCCTCTGTTCTGAAAAGCATCCTGCCCCGTGGCATCTTCACCCTCTGTTCTGAACATTGTCCTGCCCCGTGGCATCTTCCCCTCTGATCTGAACTGTGTCCTGCCCCGTGGCATCTTCCCGTCTGTTCTGAACAGCATCCTGCCCCGTGGCATCTTCACCCTCTGTTCTGAACATTGTCCTGCCCCGTGGCATCTTCCACTCTGATCTGAACTGTGTCCTGCCCCGTGGCATCTTCCCCTCTGATCAGAACAGCATCCTGCCCTGTGGCATCTTCCCCTTTTATCTGAGCAGCGTCCTGCCCCGTGGCTTCTTCCCCTCTGATCTGAACAGTGTCCCGCCCCGTGGCATCTTCCCCCTTTTATCTGAACAGTGTCCTGCCCCGTGGCATCTTCCCCCTTTTATCTGAACAGTGTCCTGCCCAGTGGCTTCTTCCCCTCTGATCTGAACAGTGTCCTGCCCCGTGGCATCTTCCCCCTTTTATCTGAACAGTGTCCTGCCCCGTGGCTTCTTCCCATCTGATCTGAACAGTGTCCTGCCCCGTGGCATCTTCCCCGTTTTATCTGAACAGTGTCCAGCCCCGTGGCATCTTCCCCCTTTTATCTGAGCAGCGTCCTGCCCCGTGGCTTCTTCCCCTCTGATCTGAACAGGGTCCTGCCCCGTGGCGTCTTCCCCTCTGATCTGAACAGTGTCCTGCCCCGTGGCGTCTTCCCCTCTGATGTGAACAGTGTTCTGCCCCGTGGCGTCTTCCCCTCTGATCTGAACAGGGTCCTGCCCCGTGGCATCTTCACCCTCTGATCTGAACATTGTCCTGCCCCGTGGCATCTTCACCCTCTGATCTGAACTGTGTCCTGCCCCGTGGCATCTTCACCCTCTGATCTTAACAGTGTCCTGCCCCGTGGCATCTTACCCTCGGATCTGAACACTGTCCTGCCCCGTGGCACCTTCCCCTCGGATCTGAACAGTGTCCTGCCCCGTGACGTCTTCCCCTCTGATCTGAACAGCATCCTGCCCCGTGGCATCTTCCCCTCTGATCTGAACAGCGTCCTGCCCCGTGGCTTCTTCCCCTCTGATCTGAACAGCATCCTGCCCCTTCGCATCTCCCCCTCTGATCTGAACAGTGTCCTGCCCCGTGGCATCTTCACCCTCTGATCAGAACAGTGTCCTGCCCCGTGGCATCTTCACCCTCAGATCTGAACAGCGTCCTGCCCCGTGGCTTCTTCCCCTCTGATCTGAACAGCGTCCTGCCCCGTGGCTTCTTCCCCTCTGATCTGAACAGCGTCCTGCCCAGTGGCTTCTTCCCCTCTGATCTGAACAGTGTCCTGCCCCGTGGCATCTTCCCATCAGATCTGAGCAGTGTCCTGCCCCGTGGCATCTTCACCCTCTGATCAGAACAGTGTCCTGCCCCGTGGCATCTTCCCCTCTGATCTGAACGGTGTCCTGCCCCGTGGCATCTTCCCCTCTGATCTGAACAGTGTCCTGCCCCGTGGCATCTTCCCCTTTTATCTGAGCAGCGTCCTGCCCCGTGGCTTCTTCCCCTCTGATCTGAACAGTGTCCCGCACCGTGCCTTCTTCCCCCTTTTATCTGAACAGTGTCCTGCCCCGTGGCATCTTCCCCCTTTTATCTGAACAGTGTCCTGCCCCGTGGCTTCTTCCCATCTGATCTGAACAGTGTCCTGCCCCGTGGCATCTTCCCCGTTTTATCTGAACAGTGTCCAGCCCCGTGGCATCTTCCCCCTTTTATCTGAGCAGCGTCCTGCCCCGTGGCTTCTTCCCCTCTGATCTGAACAGGGTCCTGCCCCGTGGCGTCTTCCCCTCTGATCTGAACAGTGTCCTGCCCCGTGGCGTCTTCCCCTCTGATGTGAACAGTGTTCTGCCCCGTGGCGTCTTCCCCTCTGATCTGAACAGGGTCCTGCCCCGTGGCATCTTCACCCTCTGATCTGAACATTGTCCTGCCCCGTGGCATCTTCACCCTCTGATCTGAACTGTGTCCTGCCCCGTGGCATCTTCACCCTCTGATCTTAACAGTGTCCTGCCCCGTGGCATCTTACCCTCGGATCTGAACACTGTCCTGCCCCGTGGCACCTTCCCCTCGGATCTGAACAGTGTCCTGCCCCGTGACGTCTTCCCCTCTGATCTGAACAGCATCCTGCCCCGTGGCATCTTCCCCTCTGATCTGAACAGCGTCCTGCCCCGTGGCTTCTTCCCCTCTGATCTGAACAGCATCCTGCCCCTTCGCATCTCCCCCTCTGATCTGAACAGTGTCCTGCCCCGTGGCATCTTCACCCTCTGATCAGAACAGTGTCCTGCCCCGTGGCATCTTCACCCTCAGATCTGAACAGCGTCCTGCCCCGTGGCTTCTTCCCCTCTGATCTGAACAGCGTCCTGCCCCGTGGCTTCTTCCCCTCTGATCTGAACAGCGTCCTGCCCAGTGGCTTCTTCCCCTCTGATCTGAACAGTGTCCTGCCCCGTGGCATCTTCCCATCAGATCTGAGCAGTGTCCTGCCCCGTGGCATCTTCACCCTCTGATCAGAACAGTGTCCTGCCCCGTGGCATCTTCCCCTCTGATCTGAACGGTGTCCTGCCCCGTGGCATCTTCCCCTCTGATCTGAACAGTGTCCTGCCCCGTGGCATCTTCCCCCTTTTATCTGAGCAGCGTCCTGCCCCGTGGCTTCTTCCCCTCTGATCTGAACAGTGTCCCGCACCGTGGCATCTTCCCCCTTTTATCTGAACAGTGTCCTGCCCCGTGGCATCTTCCCCCTTTTATCTGAACAGTGTCCTGCCCCGTGGCTTCTTCCCCTCTGATCTGAACAGTGTCCTGCCCCGTGGCATCTTCCCCCTTTTATCTGAGCAGCGTCCTGCCCCGTGGCTTCTTCCCCTCTGATCTGAACAGTGTCCTGCCCCGTGGCGTCTTCCCCTCTGATGTGAACAGTGTCCTGCCCCGTGGCGTCTTCCCCTCTGATGTGAACAGTGTCCTGCCCCGTGGCGTCTTCCCCTCTGATCTGAACAGTGTCCTGCCCCGTGGCATCTTCCCCCTTTTATCTGAGCAGCGTCCTGCCCCGTGGCTTCTTCCGCTCTGATCTGAACACTGTCCTGCCCCGTGGAATCTTCCCCTCTGATCTGAACAGTGTCCTGCCCCGTGGCATCTTCCATTCTGATCCGAACAGCATCCTGCCCCGTGGCGTCTTCCCCTCTGATCTGAACAGTGTCCTGCCCCGTGACATCTTCACCCTTTGATCTGAACTGTGTCCTGCCCCGTGGCTTCTTCCTCTCTGATCTGAACATCGTCCTGCCCCGTGGCTTCTTCCCCTCTGATCTGAACAGCATCCTGCCCCGTTGCATCTTCCCCTCTTATCTGAACGGCGTCCTGCCCCGTGGCTTCTTCCCCTCTGATCTGAACAGCGTCCTGCCCCGTGGCTTCTTCCCCTCTGATCTGAACAGCGTCCTGCCCAGTGGTTTCTTCCCCTCTGATCTGAACAGTGTCCTGCCCCGTGGCATCTTCCCATCGGATCTGAGCAGTTTCCTGCCCCGTGGCATCTTCACCCTCTGATCAGAACAGTGTCCTGCCCCGTGGCATCTTCCCCTCTGATCTGAACGGTGTCCTGCCCCGTGGCATCTTCCCCTCTGATCTGAACAGTGTCCTGCCCCGTGGCATCTTCCCCCTTTTATCTGAGCAGCGTCCTGCCCCGTGGCTTCTTCCCCTCTGATCTGAACAGTGTCCCGCCCCGTGGCATCTTCCCCCTTTTATCTGAACAGTGTCCTGCCCCGTGGCATCTTCCCCCTTTTATCTGAACAGTGTCCTGCCCCGTGGCATCTTCCCCTCTGATCTGAACTGTGTCCTGCCCCGTGGCATCTTCCCCTCTGTTCTGAACAGCATCCTGCCCCGTGGCATCTTCCCCTCTGTTCTGAACAGTGTCCTGCCCCGTGGCATCTTCCCCTCATATCTGAACAGGGTCCTGCCCCGTGGCATCTTCACCCTCTGATCTGAACATTGTCCTGCCCCGTGGCATCTTCACCCTGTGATCTGCACAGTGTCCTGCCCCGTGGCATCTTTACCCTCTGATCTGAACAGTGTCCTGCCCCGTGGCATCTTCACCCTCTGATCTTAACAGTGTCCTGCCCCGTGGCATCTTCCCCTCGGATCTGAACACTGTCCTGCCCCGTGGCATCTTCCACTCGGATCTGAACAGTGTCCTGCCCCGTGGCATCTTCACCCTCTGATCTGAACAGTGTCCTGCCCCGTGACATCTTCCCCTCTGATCTGAACAGCATCCTGCCCCGTGGCATCTTCCCCTCTAATTAGAACAGCATCCTGCCCCGTGACATCTTCCCCTCTGATCTGAACAGCGTCCTACCCCGTGGCATCTTCCCCACTAATTTGAACAACGTCCTGCCCCGTGGCATATTCCACACTGATCCAAACAGCATCCTGCCCCGGGGCATCTTCCCCTCAGATCTGAACAGGGTCCTGCCCCGTGGCATCTTCACCCTCTGATCTGAACATTGTCCTGCCCCGTGGCATCTTCACCCTCTGATCTGAACAGGGTCCTGCCCCGTGGCATCTTCACCCTCTGATCTGAACATTGTCCTACCCCGTGGCATCTTCACCCTCTGATGTGAACAGTGTCCTGCCCCGTGGCATCTTCACCCTCTGATCTTAACAGTGTCCTGCCCCGTGGCATCTTCCCCTCGGATCTGAACACTGTCCTGCCCCGTGGCACCTTCCCCTCGGATCTGAACAGTGTCCTGCCCCGAGACATCTTCCCCTCTGATCTGAACAGCATCCTGCCCCGTGGGATCTTCCCCTCTGATCTGAACAGTGTCCTACCCCGTAGCATCTTCCCCACTAATCTGAACAAAGGTCCTGCCCCGTGGCATATTCCCCTCTGATCCAAACAGCATCCTGCCCCTTCGCATCTCCCCCTCTGATCTGAACAGTGTCCTGCCCCGTGGCTTCTTCCCCTCTGATCTGAACAGCATCCTGCCCCTTCGCATCTCCCCCTCTGATCTGAACAGTGTCCTGCCCCATGGCATCTTCCTCTCTGATCTGAACAGTGTCCTGCCCCGTGGCATCTTCACCCTCTGATCTGAACAGTGTCCTGCCCCGTGACATCTTCACCCTTTGATCTGAACACTGTCCTGCCCCGTGGCATCTTCACCCTCTGATCTGAACAGTGTCCTGCCCCGTGGCATCTTCACCCTTTAATCTGAACACTGTCCTGCCCCGTGGCATCTTCCCCTATGTTCTGAACAGTGTCCTGCCCCGTGGCATCTTCCCCTCTAATCTGAACAGTGTCCTGCCCCGTGGCATCTTCCCCTCAGATCTGAACAGTGTCCTGCCCCGTGGCATCTTCCCCTCAGATCTGAACCGTCTCCTGCCACGTGGCATCTTCCCCTCTTTAGCTGAACCGTGTTCTGCCCAGTGGCATCTACTCCTCTGATCTGAACAGCGTCCTGCCCCGTGGCTTCTTCCCCTCTGATCTGAACAGAGTCCTTCCCCATGGCATCTTCCCCTCTGATCTGAACAGCATCCTGCCCCGTGGCATCTTCCCCTCTGATCTGAACAGCGTCCTGCCCCGTGGCTTCTTCCCCTCTGATCTGAACAGCGTCCTACCCCGTGGCTTCTTCCCCTCTGATCTGAACAGTGTCCTGCCCCGTGGCATCTTCCCATCGGATCTGAGCAGTGTCCTGCCCGGTGGCATCTTCACCCTCTGATCTGAACAGTGTCATGCCCCGTGGCATCTTCACCCTCTGATCTGATCAGTGTCCTGCCCCGTGGCATCTTCCCCTCTGATCTGAACAGTGTCCTGCCCCGTGGCATCTTCCCCCTTTTATCTGAAGAGCGTCCTGCCCCGTGGCTTCTTCCCCTCTGATCTGAACAGTGTCCCGCCCCGTGGCATCTTCCCCCTTTTATCTGAACAGTGTCCTGCCCCGTGGCATCTTCCCCCTTTTATCTGAACAGTGTCCTGCCCCGTGGCTTCTTCCCCTCTGATCTGAACAGTGTCCTGCCCCGTGGCATCTTCCCCCTTTTATCTGAACAGTGTCCTGCCCCGTGGCTTCTTCCCCTCTGATCTGAACAGTATCCTGCCCCATGGCGTCTTCCCCTCTGATGTGAACAGTGTCCTGCCCCGTGGCGTCTTCCCCTCTGATCTGCACAGTGTCCTGCCCCGTGGCATCTTCCCCCTTTTATCTGAGCAGCGTCCTGCCCCGTGGCTTCTTCCCCTCTGATCTGAACACTGTCCTGCCCCGTGGCATCTTCCCCTCTGATCTGAACCGTGTCCTGCCCCGTGGCAGCTTCCATTCTGATCCGAACAGCATCCTGCCCCGTGGCGTCTTCCCCTCTAATCTTAACAGGGTCCTGCCCCGTGACATCTTCCCCTCTAATTTGAACAGCATCCTGCCCCGTGACATCTTCCCCTCTGATCTGAACAGCGTCCTACCCCGTGGCATCTTCCCCACTAATCTGAACAACGTCCTGCCCCGTGGCATATTCCCCTCTGATCCAAACAGCATCCTGCCCCGTGGCATCTTCCCCTCAGATCTGAACAGGGTCCTGCCCCGTGGCATCTTCACCCTCTGATCTGAACATTGTTCTGCCCCGTGGCATCTTCACCCTCTGATCTGAACAGTGTCCTGCCCCGTGGCATCTTCACCCTCTGATCTTAACAGTGTCCTGCCCCGTGGCATCTTCCCCTCGGATCTGAACACTGTCCTGCCCCGTGGCACCTTCCCCTCGGATCTGAACAGTGTCCTGCCCCATGGCATCTTCCCCTCTGTTCTGAACAGCATCCTGCCCCGTGGCATCTTCACCCTCTGTTCTGAACATTGTCCTGCCCCGTGGCATATTCCCCTCTGATCTGAACTGTGTCCTGCCCCGTGGCATCTTCCCCTCTGTTCTGAACAGCATCCTGCCCCGTGGCATCTTCACCCTCTGTTCTGAACATTGTCCTGCCCCGTGGCATCTTCCCCTCCGATCTGAACTGTGTCCTGCCCCGTGGCATCTTCCCCTCTGATCTGAACAGCATTCTGCCCAGTGGCATCTTCCCCTCTGTTCTGAACAGTGTCCTGCCCCGTGGCATCTTCCCCTCTGATCTGAACTGTGTCCTGCCCCGTGGCATCTTCCCCTCTGATCTGAACAGCATTCTGCCCAGTGGCATCTTCCCCTCTGTTCTGAACATTGTCCTGCCCCGTGGCATCTTCCCCTCCGATCTGAACAGTGTCCTGCCCCGTGGCATCTTCCCCTCTGATCTGAACGGTGTCCTGCCCCGTGGCATCTTCCCCTCTGATCTGAACTGTGTCCTGCCCCGTGGCATCTTCCCCTCTGATCTGAACATTGTCCTGCCCCGTGGCATCTTCACCCTGTGATCTGAACAGTGTCCTGCCCCGTGGCATCTTTACCCTCTGATCTGAACAGTGTCCTGCCCCGTGGCATCTTCACCCTCTGATCAGAACAGTGTCCTGCCCCGTGGCATCTTCCCCTCGGATCTGAACACTGTCCTGCCCCGTGGCATCTTCCCCTCGGATCTGAACAGTGTCCTGCCCCGTGGCATCTTCACCCTCTGATCTGAACAGTGTCCTGCCCCGTGACATCTTCCCCTCTGATCTGAACAGCATCCTGCCCCGTGGCATCTTCCCCTCTAATTTGAACAGCATCCTGCCCCGTGACATCTTACCCTCTGATCTGAACAGCGTCCTACCCCGTGGCATCTTCCCCACTAATCTGAACACTGTCCTGCCCCGTGGCATCTTCCCCTATGTTCTGAACAGTGTCGTGCCCCGTGGCATCTTCCCCTCTAATCTGAACAGTGTCCTGCCCCGTGGCATCTTCCCCTCAGATCTAAACAGTGTCCTGCCCCGTGGCATCTTCCCCTCAGATCTGAACCGTCTCCTGCCACGTGGCATCTTCCCCTCTTTAGCTGAACCGTGTTCTGCCCTGTGGCATCTACTCCTCTGATCTGAACAGCGTCCTGCCCCGTGGCATCTTACCCTCTGATCTGAACAGCATCCTGCCCCGTGGCATCTTCCCCTCTGATCTGAACAGCGTCCTGCCCCGTGGCTTCTTCCCCTCTGATCTGAACAGCGTCCTGCCCCGTGGCTTCTTCCCCTCTGATCTGAACAGTGTCCTGCCCCGTGGCATCTTCCCATCGGATCTGAGCAGTGTCCTGCCCGGTGGCATCTTCACCCTCTGATCTGAACAGTGTCATGCCCCGTGGCATCTTCACCCTCTGATCTGATCAGTGTCCTGCCCCGTGGCATCTTCCCCTCTGATCTGAACAGTGTCCTGCCCCGTGGCATCTTCCCCCTTTTATCTGAAGAGCGTCCTGCCCCGTGGCTTCTTCCCCTCTGATCTGAACAGTGTCCCGCCCCGTGGCATCTTCCCCCTTTTATCTGAACAGTGTCCTGCCCCGTGGCATCTTCCCCCTTTTATCTGAACAGTGTCCTGCCCCGTGGCTTCTTCCCCTCTGATCTGAACACTGTCCTGCCCCGTGGCATCTTCCCCCTTTTATCTGAACAGTGTCCTGCCCCGTGGCTTCTTCCCCTCTGATCTGAACAGTATCCTGCCCCATGGCGTCTTCCCCTCTGATGTGAACAGTGTCCTGCCCCGTGGCGTCTTCCCCTCTGATCTGCACAGTGACCTGCCCCGTGGCATCTTCCCCCTTTTATCTGAGCAGCGTCCTGCCCCGTGGCTTCTTCCCCTCTGATCTGAACACTGTCCTGCCCCGTGGCATCTTCCCCTCTGATCTGAACCGTGTCCTGCCCCGTGGCAGCTTCCATTCTGATCCGAACAGCATCCTGCCCCGTGGCGTCTTCCCCTCTAATCTGAACAGTGTCCTGCCCCGTGACATCTTCCCCTCTAATTTGAACAGCATCCTGCCCCGTGACATCTTCCCCTCTGATCTGAACAGCGTCCTACCCCGTGGCATCTTCCCCACTAATCTGAACAACGTCCTGCCCCGTGGCATATTCCCCTCTGATCCAAACAGCATCCTGCCCCGTGGCATCTTCCCCTCAGATCTGAACAGGGTCCTGCCCCGTGGCATCTTCACCCTCTGATCTGAACATTGTCCTGCCCCGTGGCATCTTCACCCTCTGATCTGAACAGTGTCCTGCCCCGTGGCATCTTCACCCTCTGATCTTAACAGTGTCCTGCCCCGTGGCATCTTCCCCTCGGATCTGAACACTGTCCTGCCCCGTGGCACCTTCCCCTCGGATCTGAACAGTGTCCTGCCCCATGGCATCTTCCCCTCTGTTCTGAACAGCATCCTGCCCCGTGGCATCTTCACCCTCTGTTCTGAACATTGTCCTGCCCCGTGGCATCTTCCCCTCTGATCTGAACTGTGTCCTGCCCCGTGGCATCTTCCCCTCTGTTCTGAACAGCATCCTGCCCCGTGGCATCTTCACCCTCTGTTCTGAACATTGTCCTGCCCCGTGGCATCTTCCCCTCCGATCTGAACACTGTCCTGCCCCGTGGCACCTTCCCCTCGGATCTGAACAGTGTCCTGCCCCATGGCATCTTCCCCTCTGTTCTGAACAGCATCCTGCCCCGTGGCATCTTCACCCTCTGTTCTGAACATTGTCCTGCCCCGTGGCATCTTCCCCTCTGATCTGAACTGTGTCCTGCCCCGTGGCATCTTCCCCTCTGTTCTGAACAGCATCCTGCCCCGTGGCATCTTCACCCTCTGTTCTGAACAGTGTCCTGCCCCGTGGCATCTTCCCCTCTGATCTGAACGGTGTCCTGCCCCGTGGCATCTTCCCCTCTGATCTGAACTGTGTCCTGCCCCGTGGCATCTTCCCCTCTGATCTGAACATTGTCCTGCCCCGTGGCATCTTCACCCTGTGATCTGAACAGTGTCCTGCCCCGTGGCATCTTTACCCTCTGATCTGAACAGTGTCCTGCCCCGTGGCATCTTCACCCTCTGATCAGAACACTGTCCTGCCCCGTGGCATCTTCCCCTCGGATCTGAACACTGTCCTGCCCCGTGGCATCTTCCCCTCGGATCTGAACAGTGTCCTGCCCCGTGGCATCTTCACCCTCTGATCTGAACAGTGTCCTGCCCCGTGACATCTTCCCCTCTGATCTGAACAGCATCCTGCCCCGTGGCATCTTCCCCTCTAATTTGAACAGCATCCTGCCCCGTGACATCTTACCCTCTGATCTGAACAGCGTCCTACCCCGTGGCATCTTCCCCACTAATCTGAACAACGTCCTGCCCCGTGGCATATTCCCCTCTGATCCAAACAGCATCCTGCCCCGTGGCATCTTCCCCTCAGATCTGAACAGGGTCCTGCCCCGTGGCATCTTCACCCTCTGATCTGAACATTGTCCTGCCCCGTGGCATCTTCACCCTGTGATCTGAACAGTGTCCTGCCCCGTGGCATCTTTACCCTCTGATCTGAACAGTGTCCTGCCCCGTGGCATCTTCACCCTCTGATCTGAACAGTGTCCTGCCCCGTGGCATCTTCACCCTCTGATCTTAACAGTGTCCTGCCCCGTGGCATCTTCCCCTCGGATCTGAACACTGTCCTGCCCCGTGGCATCTTCCCCTCGGATCTGAACAGTGTCCTGCCCCGTGGCATCTTCACCCTCTGATCTTAACAGTGTCCTGCCCCGTTGCATCTTCCCCTCGGATCTGAACACTGTCCTGCCCCGTGGCATCTTCCCCTCTGATCTGAACAGCATCCTGCCCCGTGGCATCTTCCCCTCTGACCTGAACAGCGTCCTACCCCGTGGCATCTTCCCCACTAATCTGAACAACGTCCTGCCCCGTGGCATATTCCCCTCTGATCCAAACAGCATCCTGCCTTTTCGCATCTCCCCCTCTGATCTGAACAGTGTCCTGCCCCATGGCATCTTCCCCTCCGATCTGAACTGTGTCCTGCCCCGTGGCATCTTCCCCTCTGATCTGAACAGCATTCTGCCCCATGGCATCTTCCCCTCTGTTCTGAACAGTGTCCTGCCCCGTGGCATCTTCCCCTCTGATCTGAACGGTGTCCTGCCCCGTGGCATCTTCCCCTCTGATCTGAACTGTGTCCTGCCCCGTGGCATCTTCCCCTCTGATCTGAACATTGTCCTGCCCCGTGGCATCTTCACCCTGTGATCTGAACAGTGTCCTGCCCCGTGGCATCTTTACCCTCTGATCTGAACAGTGTCCTGCCCCGTGGCATCTTCACCCTCTGATCTGAACAGTGTCCTGCCCCGTGGCATCTTCCCCTCGGATCTGAACACTGTCCTGCCCCGTGGCATCTTCCCCTCGGATCTGAACAGTGTCCTGCCCCGTGGCATCTTTACCCTCTGATCTGAACAGTGTCCTGCCCCGTGACATCTTCCCCTCTGATCTGAACAGCATCCTGCCCCGTGGCATCTTCCCCTCTAATTTGAACAGCATCCTGCCCCGTGACATCTTACCCTCTGATCTGAACAGCGTCCTACCCCGTGGCATCTTCCCCACTAATCTGAACAACGTCCTGCCCCGTGGCATATTCCCCTCTGATCCAAACAGCATCCTGCCTTTTCGCATCTCCCCCTCTGATCTGAACAGTGTCCTGCCCCGTCGCTTCTTCCCCTCTGATCTGAACAGCATCCTGCCCCTTCGCATCTCCCCCTCTGATCTGAACAGTGTCCTGCCCCGTGACATCTTCACCCTTTGATCTGAACACTGTCCTGCACCGTGGCATCTTCACCCTCTGATCTGAACACTGTCCTGCCCCGTGGCATCTTCACCCTTTTATCTGAACACTGTCCTGCCCCGTGGCATCTTCCCCTCTGTTCTGAACAGTGCCCTGCCCTGTGGCATCTTCCCCTCTGATCTGAACAGTGTCCTGCCCCGTGGCATCTTCACCCTCTGATCTGAACAGTGTCCTGCCCCGTGGCATCTTCCCCTCGGATCTGAACACTGTCCTGCCCCGTGGCATCTTCCCCTCGGATCTGAACAGTGTCCTGCCCCGTGGCATCTTCACCCTCTGATCTGAACAGTGTCCTGCCCCGTGACATCTTCCCCTCTGATCTGAACAGCATCCTGCCCCGTGGCATCTACCCCTCTAATTTGAACAGCATCCTGCCCCGTGACATCTTACCCTCTGATCTGAACAGCGTCCTACCCCGTGGCATCTTCCCCACTAATCTGAACAACGTCCTGCCCCGTGGCATATTCCCCTCTGATCCAAACAGCATCCTGCCTTTTCGCATCTCCCCCTCTGATCTGAACAGTGTCCTGCCCCGTGGCTTCTTCCCCTCTGATCTGAACAGCATCCTGCCCCTTCGCATCTCCCCCTCTGATCTGAACAGTGTCCTGCCCCGTGACATCTTCACCCTTTGATCTGAACACTGTCCTGCACCGTGGCATCTTCACCCTCTGATCTGAACACTGTCCTGCCCCGTGGCATCTTCACCCTTTTATCTGAACACTGTCCTGCCCTGTGGCATCTTCCCCTCTGATCTGAACAGTGTCCTGCCCCGTGGCATCTTCACCCTCTGATCTGAACAGTGTCCTGCCCCGTGGCATCTTCCCCTCGGATCTGAACACTGTCCTGCCCTGTGGCATCTTCCCCTCTGATCTGAACAGCATCCTGCCCCGTGGCATCTTCCCCTCTAATTTGAACAGCATCCTGCCCCGTGACATCTTACCCTCTGATCTGAACAGCGTCCTACCCCTTGGCATCTTCCCCACTAATCTGAACAACGTCCTGCCCCGTGGCATATTCCCCTCTGATCCAAACAGCATCCTGCCCCGTGGCATCTTCCCCTCAGATCTGAACAGGGTCCTGCCCCGTGGCATCTTCACCCTCTGATCTGAACATTGTCCTGCCCCGTGGCATCTTCACCCTCTGATCTTAACAGTGTCCTGCCCCGTGGCATCTTCCCCTCGGATCTGAACAGTGTCCTGCCCCGTGGCATCTTCACACTCTGATCTTAACAGTGTCCTGCCCCGTGGCATCTTCCCCTCGGATCTGAACACTGTCCTGCCCCGTGGCATCTTCCCCTCTGATCTGTACAGCATCCTGCCCCGTGGCATCTTCCCCTCTGACCTGAACAGCGTCCTACCCCGTGGCATCTTCCCCACTAATCTGAACAACGTCCTGCCCCGTGGCATATTCCCCTCTGATCCAAACAGCATCCTGCCTTTTCGCATCTCCCCCTCTGATCTGAACAGTGTCCTGCCCCGTGGCTTCTTCCCCTCTGATCTGAACAGCATCCTGCCCCTTCGCATCTCCCCCTCTGATCTGAACAGTGTCCTGCCCCGTGACATCTTCACCCTTTGATCTGAACACTGTCCTGCACCGTGGCATCTTCACCCTCTGATCTGAACACTGTCCTGCCCCGTGGCATCTTCACCCTTTTATCTGAACACTGTCCTGCCCCGTGGCATCTTCCCCTCTGTTCTGAACAGTGCCCTGCCCTGTGGCATCTTCCCCTCTGATCTGAACAGTGTCCTGCCCCGTGGCATCTTCCCCTCAGATCTGAACAGTGTCCTGCCCCGTGGCATCTTCCCCTCTGATCTGAACTGTGTCCTGCCCCGTGGCATCTTCCCCTCTGTTCTGAACAGCATCCTGCCCCGTGGCATCTTCACCCTCTGTTCTGAACATTGTCCTGCCCCGTGGCATCTTCCACTCTGATCTGAACTGTGTCCTGCCCCGTGGCATCTTCCCCTCTGATCTGAACAGCATCCTGCCCTGTGGCATCTTCCCCTCTGTTCTGAACACTGTCCTGCCCCGTGGCATCTTCCCCTCTGATCTGAACTGTGTCCTGCCCGGTGGCATCTTCCCCTCTGTTCTGAACAGCATCCAGGCCCGTGGCATCTTCCCCTCTGTTCTGAACAGTGTCCTGCCCCGTGGCATCTTCCCCTCATATCTGAACAGGGTCCTGCCCCGTGGCATCTTCACCCTCTGATCTGAACATTGTCCTGCCCCGTGGCATCTTCACCCTGTGATCTGAACAGTGTCCTGCCCCGTGGCATCTTTACCCTCTGATCTGAACAGTGTCCTGCCCCGTGGCATCTTCACCCTCTGATCTTAACAGTGTCCTGCCCCGTGGCATCTTCCCCTCGGATCTGAACACTGTCCTGCCCCGTGGCATCTTCCCCTCGGATCTGAACAGTGTCCTGCCCCGTGGCATCTTCACCCTCTGATCTGAACAGTGTCCTGCCCCGTGACATCTTCCCCTCTGATCTGAACAGCATCCTGCCCCGTGGCATCTTCCCCTCTAATTTGAACAGCATCCTGCCCCGTGACATCTGCCCCTCTGATCTGAACAGCGTCCTACCCCGTGGCATCTTCCCCACTAATCTGATCAACGTCCTGCCCCGTGGCATATTCCCCTCTGATCCAAACAGCATCCTACCCCGTGGCATCTTCCCCTCAGATCTGAACATTGTCCTGCCCCGTGGCATCTTCACCCTCTGATCTGAACAGGGTCCTGCCCCGTGGCATCTTCACCCTCTGATCTGAACATTGTCCTGCCCCGTGGCATCTTCACCCTCTGATCTGAACAGGGTCCTGCCCCGTGGCATCTTCACCCTCTGATCTGAACATTGTCCTACCCCGTGGCATCTTCACCCTCTGATCTGAACATTGTCCTGCCCCGTGGCATCTTCACCCTCTGATCTTAACAGTGTCCTGCCCCGTGGCATCTTCCCCTCGGATCTGAACACTGTCCTGCCCCGTGGCACCTTCCCCTCGGATCTGAACAGTGTCCTGCCCCGTGACATCTTCCCCTCTGATCTGAACAGCATCCTGCCCCGTGGCATCTTCCCCTCTGATCTGAACAGTGTCCTACCCCGTGGCATCTTCCCCACTAATCTGAACAACGTCCTGCCCCGTGGCATATTCCCCTCTGATCCAAACAGCATCCTGCCCCTTCGCATCTCCCCCTCTGATCTGAACAGTGTCCTGCCCCGTGGCTTCTTCCCCTCTGATCTGAACAGCATCCTGCCCCTTCGCATCTCCCCCTCTGATCTGAACAGTGTCCTACCCGTGGCATCTTCCCCTCTGATCTGAACAGTGTCCTGCCCCGTGGCATCTTCACCCTCTGATCTGAACAGTGTCCTGCCCCGTGACATCTTCACACTTTGATCTGAACACTGTCCTGCCCCGTGGCATCTTCACCCTCTGATCTGAACAGTGTCCTGCCCCGTGGCATCTTCACCCTTTGATCTGAACACTGTCCTGCCCCGTGGCATCTTCCCCTATGTTCTGAACAGTGTCCTGCCCCGTGGCATCTTCCCCTCTGATCTGAACAGTGGCCTGCCCCGTGGCATTTTCCCCTCAGATCTGAACAGTGTCCTGCCCCGTGGGATCTTCCCCAGAGATCTGAACCGTCTCCTGCCCCGTGACATCTTCCCCTCTTTAGCTGAACCGTGTTCTGCCCTGTGGCATCTACTCCTCTGATCTGAACAGCGTCCTGCCCCGTAGCATCTTCTCCCTCTGATCTGAACAGCGTCCTTCCCCATGGCATCTTCCCCTCTGATCTGAACAGCATCCTGCCCCGTGGCATCTTCCCCTCTGATCTGAACAGCGTCCTGCCCCGTGGCTTCTTCCCCTCTGATCTGAACAGCGTCCTGCCCCGTGGCTTCTCCCCTCTGATCTGAACAGTGTCCTGCCCCGTGGCGTCTTCCCCTCTGATCTGAACAGTGTCCTGCCTTGTGGCGTCTTCCCCTCTGATGTGAACAGTGTCCTGCCCCGTGGCGCCTTCCCCTCTGATCTGCACTGTGTCCTGCCCCGTGGCATCTTCCCTTTTTATCTGAGCAGCGTCCTGCCCCGTGGCTTCTTCCCCTCTGATCTGAACACTGTCCTGCCCCGTGGCATCTTCCCCTCTGATCTGAACCGTGTCCTGCCCCGTGGCATCTTCCATTCTGATCCGAACAGCATCCTGCCCCGTGGCGTCTTCCCCTCTGATCTGAACAGTGTCCTGCCCCGTGACATCTTCACCCTTTGATCTCAACGGTGTCCTGCCCCGTGGCATCTTCCCCTCTGTTCTGAACAGTGTCCTGCCCCATGGCATCTTCCCCTCTGTTCTGAACAGCATCCTGCCCCGTGGCATCTTCACCCTCTGTTCTGAACATTGTCCTGCCCCGTGGCATCTTCCCCTCTGATCTGAACTGTGTCCTGCCCCGTGGCATCTTCCCCTTTGTTCTGAACAGCATCCTGCCCCGTGGCATCTTCACCCTCTGTTCTGAACATTGTCCTGCCCCGTGGCATCTTCCACTCTGATCTGAACTGTGTCCTGCCCCGTGGCATCTTCCCCTCTGATCTGAACGGTGTCCTGCCCCGTGGCATCTTCCCCTCTGATCTGAACTGTGTCCTGCCCCGTGGCATCTTCCCCTCTGATTGAACATTGTCCTGCCCCGTGGCATCTTCACCCTGTGATCTGAACAGTGTCCTGCCCCGTGGCATCTTTACCCTCTGATATGAACAGTGTCCTGCCCCGTGGCATCTTCACCCTCTGATCTTAACACTGTCCTGCCCCGTGGCATCTTCCCCTCGGATCTGAACACTGTCCTGCCCCGTGGCATCTTCCCCTCGGATCTGAACAGTGTCCTGCCCCGTGGCATCTTCACCCTCTGATCTGAACGGTGTCCTGCCCCGTGACATCTTCCCCTCTGATCTGAACAGCATCCTGCCCCGTGGCATCTTCCCCTCTAATTTGAACAGCATCCTGCCCCGTGACATCTTCCCCTCTGATCTGAACAGCGTCCTACCCCGTGGCATCGTCCCCACTAATCTGAACAACGTCCTGCCCCGTGGCATATTCCCCTCTGATCTAAACAGCATCCTGCCCCGTGGCATCTTCCCCTCAGATCTGAACAGGGTCCTGCCCCGTGGCATCTTCACCCTCTGATCTGAACATTGTCCTGCCCCGTGGCATCTTCACCCTGTGATCTGAACAGTGTCCTGCCCCGTGGCATCTTTACCCTCTGATCTGAACAGTGTCCTGCCCCGTGGCATCTTCACCCTCTGATCTGAACAGTGTCCTCCCCGTGGCATCTTCACCCTCTGATCTTAACAGTGTCCTACCCCGTGGCATCTTCCCCTCGGATCTGAACACTGTCCTGCCCCGTGGCATCCTCCCCTCGGATCTGAACAGTGTCCTGCCCCGTGGCATCTTCACCCTCTGATCTTAACAGTGTCCTGCCCCGTGGCATCTTCCCCTCGGATCTGAACACTGTCCTGCCCCGTGGCATCTTCCCCTCTGATCTGAACAGCATCCTGCCCCGTGGCATCTTCCCCTCTGATCTGAACAGCGTCCTACCCCGTGGCATCTTCCCCACTAATCTGAACAACGTCCTGCCCCGTGGCATATTCCCCTCTGATCCAAACAGCATCCTGCCTTTTCGCATCTCCCCCTCTGATCTGAACAGTGTCCTGCCCCTGGCTTCTTCCCCTCTGATCTGAACAGCATCCTGCCCCTTCGCATCTCCCCCTCTGATCTGAACAGTGTCCTGCCCCGTGGCATCTTCCCCTCTGATCTGAACAGTGTCCTGCCCCGTGACATCTTCACCCTTTGATCTGAACACTGTCCTGCCCCGTGGCATCTTCACCCTCTGATCTGAACAGTGTCCTGCCCCGTGGCATCTTCACCCTTTGATCTGAACACTGTCCTGCCCCGTGGCATCTTCCCCTCTGTTCTGAACAGTGTCCTGCCCCGTGGCATCTTCCCCTCTGATCTGAACAGTGTCCTGCCCCGTGGCATCTTCCCCTCAGATCTGAACAGTGTCCTGCCCCGTGGCATCTTCCCCTCAGATCTGAACCGTCACCTGCCCCGTGGCATCTTCCCCTCTTTAGCTGAACCGTGTCCTGCCCCGTAGCATCTTCTCCCTCTGATCTGAACAGCGTCCTTCCCCTTGGCATCTTCTCCCTCTGATCTGAACAGCATCCTTACTGCTGGCATCTCCCCCTCTGATCTGAACAGCATCCTGCCCCGTGGCATCTTTACACTCTGATCAGAACAGCGTCCTGCCTCGTGGCATCTTCCCCTTTGATCCGAACAGCGTCCTTCCCCGTGGCATCTTCCCCTCTGATCCGAACAGCGTCCTGCCCCGTGGCATCTTCCCCACTGATCTGAACAGCCTCCGGCCCCGTGGCATCTTCCCCTCTGTTCTGAACATTGTCCTGCCCCGTGGCATCTTCCCCTCTGATCTGAACTGTGTCCTGCCCCGTGGCATCTTCCCCTCTGTTCTGAACAGCATCCTGCCCCGTGGCATCTTCACCCTCTGTTCTGAACATTGTCCTGCCCCGTGGCATCTTCCCCTCTGATCTGAACTGTGTCCTGCCCCGTGGCATCTTCCCCTCTGATCTGAACGGTGTCCTGCCCCGTGGCATCTTCCCCTCTGATCTGAACTGTGTCCTGCCCCGTGGCATCTTCCCCTCTGATTGAACATTGTCCTGCCCCGTGGCATCTTCACCCTGTGATATGAACAGTGTCCTGCCCCGTGGCATCTTCCCCTCGCATCTGAACACTGTCCTTCCCCGTGGCATCTTCCCCTCGGATCTGAACAGTGTCCTGCCCCGTGGCATCTTCACCCTCTGATCTGAACAGTGTCCTGCCCCGTGACATCTTCCCCTCTGATCTGAACAGCATCCTGCCCCGTGGCATCTTCCCCTCTAATTTGAACAGCATCCTGCACCGTGGCATCTTCCCCTCAGATCTGAACAGGGTCCTGCCCCGTGGCATTTTCACCCTCTGATCTGAACATTGTCCTGCCCCGTGGCATCTTCACCCTGTGATCTGAACAGTGTCCTGCCCCGTGGCATCTTTACCCTCTGATCTGAACAGTGTCCTGCCCCGTGGCATCTTCACCCTCTGATCTGAACAGTGTCCTGCCCCGTGGCATCTTCCCCTCGGATCTGAACACTGTCCTGCCCCGTGGCATCTTCCCCTCGGATCTGAACAGTGTCCTGCCCCGTGGCATCTTCACCCTCTGATCTTAACAGTGTCCTGCCCCGTGGCATCTTCCCCTCGGATCTGAACACTGTCCTGCCCCGTGGCATCTTCCCCTCTGATCTGAACAGCATCCTGCCCCGTGGCATCTTCCCCTCTGATCTGAACAGCGTCCTACCCCGTGGCATCTTCCCCACTAATCTGAACAACGTCCTGCCCCGTGGCATATTCCCCTCTGATCCAAACAGCATCCTGCCTTTTCGCATCTCCCCCTCTGATCTGAACAGTGTCCTGCCCCGTGGCTTCTTCCCCTCTGATCTGAACAGCATCCTGCCCCTTCGCATCTCCCCCTCTGATCTGAACAGTGTCCTGCCCCGTGGCATGTTCCCCTCTGATCTGAACACTATCCTACCCCGTGGCATCTTCACCCTCTGATCTGAACAGTGTCCTGCCCCGTGGCATCTTCACCCTTTGATCTGAACACTGTCCTGCCCCGTGGCATCTTCCCCTCTGTTCTGAACAGTGTCCTGCCCCGTGGCATCTTCCCCTCTGATCTGAACAGTGTCCTGCCCCGTGGCATCTTCCCCTCAGATCTGAACAGTGTCCTGCCCCGTGGCATCTTCCCCTCAGATCTGAACCGTCTCCTGCCCCGTGGCATCTTCCCCTCTTTAGCTGAACCGTGTCCTGCCCCGTAGCATCTTCTCCCTCTGATCTGAACAGCGTCCTTCCCCTTGGCATCTTCTCCCTCTGATCTGAACAGCATCCTTACTGGTGGCATCTCCCCCTCTGATCTGAACAGCATCCTGCCCCGTGGCATCTTTACACTCTGATCAGAACAGCGTCCTGCCTCGTGGCATCTTCCCCTTTGATCCGAACAGCGTCCTGCCCCGTGGCATCTTCCCCTCTGATCCGAACAGCGTCCTGCCCCGTGGCATCTTCCCCACTGATCTGAACAGCCTCCTGCCCCGTGGCATCTTCCCCTCGGATCTGAACACTGTCCTGCCCCGTGGCATCTTCCCCTCGGATCTGAACAGTGTCCTGCCCCGTGGCATCTTCACCCTCTGATCTTAACAGTGTCCTGCCCCGTGGCATCTTCCCCTCGGATCTGAACACTGTCCTGCCCCGTGGCATCTTCCCCTCTGATCTGAACAGCATCCTGCCCCGTGGCATCTTCCCCTCTGATCTGAACAGCGTCCTACCCCGTGGCATCTTCCCCACTAATCTGAACAACGTCCTGCCCCGTGGCATATTCCCCTCTGATCCAAACAGCATCCTGCCTTTTCGCATCTCCCCCTCTGATCTGAACAGTGTCCTGCCCCGTGGCTTCTTCCCCTCTGATCTGAACAGCATCCTGCCCCTTCGCATCTCCCCCTCTGATCTGAACAGTGTCCTGCCCCGTGGCATGTTCCCCTCTGATCTGAACACTATCCTACCCCGTGGCATCTTCACCCTCTGATCTGAACAGTGTCCTGCCCCGTGGCATCTTCACCCTTTGATCTGAACACTGTCCTGCCCCGTGGCATCTTCCCCTCTGTTCTGAACAGTGTCCTGCCCCATGGCATCTTCCCCTCTGATCTGAACAGTGTCCAGCCCCGTGGCATCTTCCCCTCAGATCTGAACAGTGTCCTGCCCCGTGGCATCTTCCCCTCAGATCTGAACCGTCTCCTGCCCCGTGGCATCTTCCCCTCTTTAGCTGAACCGTGTCCTGCCCCGTAGCATCTTCTCCCTCTGATCTGAACAGCGTCCTTCCCCTTGGCATCTTCTCCCTCTGATCTGAACAGCATCCTTACTGGTGGCATCTCCCCCTCTGATCTGAACAGCATCCTGCCCCGTGGCATCTTTACACTCTGATCAGAACAGCGTCCTGCCTCGTGGCATCTTCCCCTTTGATCCGAACAGCGTCCTGCCCCGTGGCATCTTCCCCTCTGATCCGAACAGCGTCCTGCCCCGTGGCATCTTCCCCACTGATCTGAACAGCCTCCTGCCCCGTGGCATCTTCCCCTCTGATCTGAACAACGTCCTGCCCTGTGGCATCTTCCCCTCTGATCTGAACAGTGTCCTGCCCCGTGACATCTTCACTCTTTGATCTGAACACTGTCCAGCCCTGTGGCATCTTCTCCCTCTGATCTGAACAGTGTCCAGCCCCGTGGCATCTTCACCCTCTGATCTTAACAGTGTCCTGCCCCGTGGCATCTTCCCCTCGGATCTGAACAGTGTCCTGCCCTTTGGCATCTTCACCCTGTGATCTGAACAGTATCCTGCCCCGTGGCATCTTCACCCTCTGATCTGAACAGTATCATGCCCCGTGGCATCTTCACCCTCTGATCTGAACAGTGTCCTGCCCCGTGGCATCTTCACCCTTTGATCTGAACACTGTCCTGCCCCGTGGCATCTTCCCCTATGTTCTGAACAGTGTCCTGCCCCGTGGCATCTACTCCTCTGATCTGAACAGCGTCCTGCCCCGTAACATCTTCTCCCTCTGATCTGAACAGCGTCCTTCCCCATTGCATCTTCCCCTCTGATCTGAACAGCATCCTGCCCCGTGGCATCTTCCCCTCTGATCTGAACAGCGTCCTGCCCCGTGGCTTCTTCCCCTCTGATCTGAACAGCGTCCTGCCCCGTGGCTTCTTCCCCTCTGATCTGAACAGTGTCCTGCCCCGTGGCATCTTCCCATCGGATCTGAGCAGTGTCCTGCCACGTGGCATCTTCACCCTCGGATCTGAACAGTGTCCTGCCCCGTGGCATCTTCACCCTCTGATCTGATCAGTGTCCTGCCCCGTGGCATCTTCCCCTCTGATCTGAACACTGTCCTGCCCCGTGGCATCTTCCCCTCGGATCTGAACAGTGTCCTGCCCCGTGGCATCTTCACCCTCTGATCTTAACAGTGTCCTGCCCCGTGGCATCTTCCCCTCTGATCTGAACACTGTCCTGCCCCGTGGCATCTTCCCCTCTGATCTGAACAGCATCCTGCCCCGTGGCATCTTCCCCTCTGATCTGAACAGCGTCCTACCCCGTGGCATCTTCCCCACTAATCTGAACAACGTCCTGCCCCGTGGCATATTCCCCTCTGATCCAAACAGCATCCTGCCTTTTCGCATCTCCCCCTCTGATCTGAACAGTGTCCTGCCCCGTGGCTTCTTCCCCTCTGATCTGAACAGCATCCTGCCCCTTCGCATCTCACCCTCTGATCTGAACAGTGTCCAGCCCCGTGGCATCTTCCCCTCTGATCTGAACAGTGTCCTGCCCCGTGACATCTTCACCCTTTGATCTGAACACTGTCCTGCCCCGTGGCATCTTCACCCTCTGATCTGAACAGTGTCCTGCCCCGTGGCATCTTCACCCTTTTATCTGAACACTGTCCTGCCCCGTGGCATCTTCCCCTCTGTTCTGAACAGTGTCCTGCCCCGTGGCATCTTCCCCTCTGATCTGAACAGTGTCCTGCCCTGTGGCATCTTCCCCTCAGATCTGAACAGTGTCCTGCCCCGTGGCATCTTCCCCTCTGATCTGAACTGTGTCCTGCCCCGTGGCATCTTCCCCTCTGTTCTGAACAGCATCCTGCCCCGTGGCATCTTCACCCTCTGTTCTGAACATTGTCCTGCCCCGTGGCATCTTCCACTGTGATCTGAACTGTGTCCTGCCCCGTGGCATCTTCCCCTCTGATCTGAACAGCATCCTGCCCTGTGGCATCTTCCCCTCTGTTCTGAACAGTGTCCTGCCCCGTGGCATCTTCCCCTCTGATCTGAACGGTGTCCTGCCCCGTGGCATCTTCCCCTCTGATCTGAACTGTGTCCTGCCCCGTGGCATCTTCCCCTCTGTTCTGAACAGCATCCTGCCCCGTGGCATCTTCCCCTCTGTTCTGAACAGTGTCCTGCCCCGTGGCATCTTATCCTCATATCTGAACAGGGTCCTGCCCCGTGGCATCTTCACCCTCTGATCTGAACATTGTCCTGCCCCGTGGCATCTTCACCCTGTGATCTGAACAGTGTCCTGCCCCGTGGCATCTTTACCCTCTGATCTGAACAGTGTCCTGCCCCGTGGCATCTTCACCCTCTGATCTTAACAGTGTCCTGCCCCGTGGCATCTTCCCCTCTGATCTGAACAGTGTCCTGCCCCGTGACATCTTCACTCGTTGATCTGAACACTGTCCTGCCCCGTGGCATCTTCCCCTCTAATCTGAACAGTGTCCTGCCCCTTGGCATCTTCACCCTGTGATCTGAACAGTATCCTGCCCCGTGGCATCTTCACCCTCTGATCTGAACAGTGTCCTGCCCCGTGACATCTTCCCCTCTGATCTGAACAGCATCCTGCCCCGTGGCATCATCCCCTCTAATTTGAACAGCATCCTGCCCCGTGACATCTTCCCCTCTGATCTGAACAGCGTCCTACCCCGTGGCATCTTCCCCACTAATCTGAACAACGTCCTGCCCCGTGGCATATTCCCCTCTGATCCAAACAGCATCCTGCCCCGTGGCATCTTCCCCTCAAATCTGAACAGGGTCCTGCCCCGTGGCATCTTCACCCTCTGATCTGAACATTGTCCTGCCCCGTGGCATCTTCACCCTCTGATCTGAACAGGGTCCTGCCCCGTGGCATCTTCACCCTCTGATCTGAACATTGTCCTACCCCGTGGCATCTTCACCCTCTGATGTGAACAGTGTCCTGCCCCGTGGCATCTTCACACTCTGATCTTAACAGTGTCCTGCCCCGTGGCCTCTTCCCCTCTGATCTGAACAGCATCCTGCCCCGTGGCATCTTCCCCTCTGATCTGAACAGTGTCCTGCCCCGTGACATCTTCACTCTTTGATCTGAACAGTGTCCTGCCCCGTGGCATCTTCCCATCGGATCTGAGCAGTGTCCTGCCCCGTGGCATCTACTCCTCTGATCTGAACAGCGTCCTGCCCCGTAGCATCTTCTCCCTCTGATCTGAACAGCGTCCTTCCCCATGGCATCTTCCCCTCTGATCTGAACAGCATCCTGCCCCGTGGCATCTTCCCCTCTGATCTGAACAGCGTCCTGCCCCGTGGCTTCTTCCCCTCTGATCTGAACAGCGTCCTGCCCCGTGGCTTCTTCCCCACTGATCTGAACAGTGTCCTGCCCCGTGGCATCTTCCCATCGGATCTGAGCAGTGTCCTGCCACGTGGCATCTTCACCCTCGGATCTGAACAGTGTCCTGCCCCGTGGCATCTTCACCCTCTGATCTGATCAGTGTCCTGCCCCGTGGCATCTTCCCCTCTGATCTGAACACTGTCCTGCCCCGTGGCATCTTCCCCTCGGATCTGAACAGTGTCCTGCCCCGTGACATCTTCACCCTTTGATCTGAACACTGTCCTGCCCCGTGGCATCTTCACCCTCTGATCTGAACAGTGTCCTGCCCCGTGGCATCTTCACCCTTTGATCTGTACACTGTCCTGCCCCGTGGCATCTTCCCCTCTGTTCTGAACAGTGTCCTGCCCCGTGGCATCTTCCCCTCTGATCTGAACAGTGTCCTGCCCTGTGGCATCTTCCCCTCAAATCTGAACAGTGTCCTGCCCCGTGGCATCTTCCCCTCTAATCTGAACTGTGTCCTGCCCCGTGGCATCTTCCCCTCTGTTCTGAACAGCATCCTGCCCCGTGGCATCTTCACCCTCTGTTCTGAACATTGTCCTGCCCCGTGGCATCTTCCACTCTGATCTGAACTGTGTCCTGCCCCGTGGCATCTTCCCCTCTGATCTGAACAGCATCCTGCCCTGTGGCATCTTCCCCTCTGTTCTGAACAGTGTCCTGCCCCGTGGCATCTTCCCCTCTGATCTGAACGGTGTCCTGCCCCGTGGCATCTTCCCCTCTGATCTGAACTGTGTCCTGCCCCGTGGCATCTTCCCCTCGGATCTGAACAGCCTCCTGCCCCGTGGCAACTTCCCCTCTGATCGGAACAGTGTCCTGCCCCGTGACATCTTCACTCTTTGATCTGAACACTGTCCTGTCCCGTGGCATCTTCCCCTCTGATCTGAACAGTGTCCTGCCCCGTGACATCTTCACTCTTTGATCTGAACACTGTCCTGCCCCGTGGCATCTTCCCCTATAATCTGAACAGTGTCCTGCCCCTTGGCATCTTCACCCTGTGATCTGAACAGTATCCTGCCCCGTGGCATCTTCACCCTCTGATCTGAACAGTGTCCTGCCCCGTGACATCTTCACTCTTTGATCTGAACACTGTCCTGCCCCGTGGCATCTTCCCCTCTGATCTGAACAGTGTCCTGCCCCGTGACATCTTCACTCGTTGATCTGAACACTGTCCTGCCCCGTGGCATCTTCCCCTCTAATCTGAACAGTGTCCTGCCCCTTGGCATCTTCACCCTGTGATCTGAACAGTATCCTGCCCCGTGGCATCTTCACCCTCTGATCTGAACAGTGTCCTGCCCCGTGACATCTTCCCCTCTGATCTGAACAGCATCCTGCCCCGTGGCATCTTCCCCTCTAATTTGTACAGCATCCTGCCCCGTGACATCTTCCCCTCTGATCTGAACAGCGTCCTACCCCGTGGCATCTTCCCCACTAATCTGAACAACGTCCTGCCCCGTGGCATATTCCCCTCTGATCCAAACAGCATCCTGCCCCGTGGCATCTTCCCCTCAGATCTGAACAGGGTCCTGCCCCGTGGCATCTTCACCCTCTGATCTGAACATTGTCCTGCCCCGTGGCATCTTCACCCTCTGATCTGAACAGGGTCCTGCCCCGTGGCATCTTCACCCTCTGATCTGAACATTGTCCTACCCCGTGGCATCTTCACCCTCTGATGTGAACAGTGTCCTGCCCCGTGGCATCTTCACCCTCTGATCTTAACAGTGTCCTGCCCCGTGGCATCTTCCCCTCGGATCTGAACACTGTCCTGCCCCGTGACATCTTCCCCTCTGATCTGAACAGCATCCTGCCCCGTGGCATCTTCCCCTCTGATCTGAACAGTGTCCTACCCCGTGGCATCTTCCCCACTAATCTGAACAACGTCCTACCCCTTGGCATCTTCACCCTCTGTTCTGAACATTGTCCTGCCCCGTGGCATCTTCCCCTCTGATCTGAACTGTGTCCTGCCCCGTGGCATCTTCCCCTCTGATCTGAACGGTGTCCTGCCCCGTGGCATCTTCCCCTCTGATCTGAACTGTGTCCTGCCCCGTGGCATCTTCCCCTCTGATTGAACATTGTCCTGCCCCGTGGCATCTTCACCCTGTGATCTGAACAGTGTCCTGCCCCGTGGCATTTTTACCCTCTGATCTGAACAGTGTCCTGCCCCGTGGCATCTTCACCCTCTGATCTAAACAGTGTCCTGCCCCGTGGCATCTTCACCCTCTGATCTGAACAGTGCCCTGCCCCGTGGCATCTTCCCCTCGGATCTGAACACTGTCCTGCCCCGTGGCATCTTCCCCTCTGATCTGAACAGTGCCCTGCCCCGTGGCATCTTCCCCTCGGATCTGAACAGTGTCCTGCCCCGTGGCATCTTCACCCTCTGATCTGAACAGTGTCCTGCCCCGTGACATCTTCCCTTCTGATCTGAACAGCATCCTGCCCCGTGGCATTTTCCCCTCTGATTTGAACAGCGTACTGCCCCGTGGCAGCTTCACCCTCGGGTCTGAACAGTGTCCTGCCCCGTGGCATCTTCACCCTCTGATCTGAACAGTGTCCTGCCCCTTGGCATCTTCCCCTCTGATCTGAACAGCATCCTGCCCCGTGGCATCTTCCCCTCTGATCTGAACAGCATCCTGCCCTGTGGCATCTTCGCCCTCTGATCTGAACAGTGTCCTGCCCCTTGGCATCTTCCCCTCTGATCTGAACAGCATCCTGCCCCGTGGCATCTTCACCCTCTGTTCTGAACATTGTCCTGCCCCGTGGCATCTTCACCCTCGGATCTGAACAATGTCCTGCCCCGTGGCATCTTCCCCTCAGATCTGAACAGTGTCCTGCCCCGTGGCATCTTCACCCTCCGATCTGAACAGTATCATGCCCCGTGGCATCTTTACCCTCTGATCTGAACAGTCCTGCCCCGTGGCATCTTCTCCTCTGATCTGAACAGCATCCTGCCCTGTGGCATCTTCACCCTCTGATCTGAACAGTGTCCTGCCCCATGGCATCTTCCCCTCTGTTCTGAACAGCATCCTGCCCCATGGCATCTTCCCCTCTGTTCTGAACAGCGTCCTGCCCCGTGGCATCTTCCCCTCTGTTCTGAACAGTGTCCTGCCCCGTGGCATCTTCCCCTCAGATCTGAACAGTGTCCTGCCCCGTGGCATCTTCCCCTCTAATCCGAACTGTATCATGCTCCGTGGCATCTTTACCCTCTGATCTGAACAGTGTCCTGCCCCGTGGCATCTTCCCCTCTGATTTGAACAGCGTACTGCCCCGTGGCGTCTTCCCCTCTGATCTGAACAGTGTCCTGCCCCGTGGAATCTTCCCCTCTGTTCTGAACAGTGTCCTGCCCCGTGGCATCTTCCCCTCTGTTCTGAACAGCATCCTGCCCCGTGGCATCTTCCCCTCTGATCTGAACAGTGTCCTGCCCCGTGGCAGCTTCACCCTCGGATCTGAACAGAGTCCTGCTCCGTGGCATCTTCCCCTCTGATCTGAACACCCTCCTGCCCCGTGGCATCTTCCCCACTGATCTGAACAACGTCCTTTCCCGTGGCATCTTCCCATCTGTTCTGAACAGTGTCCTGCCCCGTGGCATCTTCCCCTCTGTTCTGAACAGTGTCCTGCCCCATGGCATCTTCCCCTCTGATCTGAACAGTGTCCTGCCCCGTGGCATCTTCCCCTCAGATCTGAACAGTGTCCTGCCCCGTGGCATCTTCCCCTCAGATCTGAACCGTCTCCTGCCCCGTGGCATCTTCCCCTCTTTAGCTGAACCGTGTCCTGCCCTGTGGCATCTACTCCTCTGATCTGAACAGCGTCCTTCCCCTTGGCATCTTCTCCCTCTGATCTGAACAGCATCCTTACTGGTGGCATTTTCCCCTCTGATCTGAACAGCGTCCTGCCCCGTGGCATCTTTACACTCTGATCAGAACAGCGTCCTGCCTCGTGGCATCTTGCCTTCTGATCTGAACAGCATCCTTCCTGGTGGCATCTTCCCCTTTGATCCGAACAGCGTCCTGCCCCGTGGCATCTTCCCCTCTGATCCGAACAGCGTCCTGCCCCGTGGCATCTTCCCCTCTGATCTGAACAACGTCCTGCCCTGTGGCGTATCCCCTCTGATTTGAACAGCGTACTGCCCCGTGACAGCTTCACCCTCAGGTCTGAACAGTGTCCTGCCCCGTGGCATCTTCACACTCTGATCAGAACAGTGTCCTGCCCCGTGGCATCTTCCCCTCTGATCTGAACAGTGTCCTGCCCCGTGACATCTTCACTCTTTGATCTGAACACTGTCCTGCCCCGTGGCATCTTCCCCTCTGATCTGAACAGTGTCCTGCCCCGTGACATCTTCACTCTTTGATCTGAACACTGTCCTGCCCCGTGGCATCTTCCCCTCTAATCTGAACAGTGTCATGCCCCGTGGCATCTTCCCCTCTAATCTGAATAGTGTCCTGCCCCTTGGCATCTTCACCCTGTGATCTGAACAGTGTCCTGCCCCGTGGCATCTTCCCCTCTGATCTGAACAACGTCCTGCCCCGTGGCGTATCCCCTCTGATTTGAACAGCGTACTGCCCCGTGACAGCTTCACCCTCAGGTCTGAACAGTGTCCTGCCCCGTGGCATCTTCACACTCTGATCAGAACAGTGTCCTGCCCCGTGGCATCTTCCCCTCTGATCTGAACAGTGTCCTGCCCCGTGACATCTTCACTCTTTGATCTGAACACTGTCCTGCCCCGTGGCATCTTCCCCTCTGATCTGAACAGTGTCCTGCCCCGTGACATCTTCACTCTTTGATCTGAACACTGTCCTGCCCCGTGGCATCTTGCCCTCTGATCTGAGCAGTGTCCTGCCCCGTGGCATCTTCCCCTCTGATCTGAACAGTGTCCTGCCCCGTGACATCTTCACTCGTTGATCTGAACACTGTCCTGCCCCGTGGCATCTTCCCCTCTAATCTGAACAGTGTCCTGCCCCTTGGCATCTTCACCCTGTGATCTGAACAGTATCCTGCCCCGTGGCATCTTCACCCTCTGATCTGAACAGTGTCCTGCCCCGTGACATCTTCCCCTTGATCTGAACAGCATCCTGCCCCGTGGCATCATCCCCTCTAATTTGAACAGCATCCTGCCCCGTGACATCTTCCCCTCTGATCTGAACAGCGTCCTACCCCGTGGCATCTTCCCCACTAATCTGAACAACGTCCTGCCCCGTGGCATATTCCCCTCTGATCCAAACAGCATCCTGCCCCGTGGCATCTTCCCCTCAAATCTGAACAGGGTCCTGCCCCGTGGCATCTTCACCCTCTGATCTGAACATTGTCCTGCCCCGTGGCATCTTCACCCTCTGATCTGAACAGGGTCCTGCCCCGTGGCATCTTCACCCTCTGATCTGAACATTGTCCTACCCCGTGGCATCTTCACCCTCTGATGTGAACAGTGTCCTGCCCCGTGGCATCTTCACACTCTGATCTTAACAGTGTCCTGCCCCGTGGCCTCTTCCCCTCTGATCTGAACAGCATCCTGCCCCGTGGCATCTTCCCCTCTGATCTGAACAGTGTCCTGCCCCGTGACATCTTCACTCTTTGATCTGAACAGTGTCCTGCCCCGTGGCATCTTCCCATCGGATCTGAGCAGTGTCCTGCCCCGTGGCATCTACTCCTCTGATCTGAACAGCGTCCTGCCCCGTAGCATCTTCTCCCTCTGATCTGAACAGCGTCCTTCCCCATGGCATCTTCCCCTCTGATCTGAACAGCATCCTGCCCCGTGGCATCTTCCCCTCTGATCTGAACAGCGTCCTGCCCCGTGGCTTCTTCCCCTCTGATCTGAACAGCGTCCTGCCCCGTGGCTTCTTCCCCACTGATCTGAACAGTGTCCTGCCCCGTGGCATCTTCCCATCGGATCTGAGCAGTGTCCTGCCACGTGGCATCTTCACCCTCGGATCTGAACAGTGTCCTGCCCCGTGGCATCTTCACCCTCTGATCTGATCAGTGTCCTGCCCCGTGGCATCTTCCCCTCTGATCTGAACACTGTCCTGCCCCGTGGCATCTTCCCCTCGGATCTGAACAGTGTCCTGCCCCGTGACATCTTCACCCTTTGATCTGAACACTGTCCTGCCCCGTGGCATCTTCACCCTCTGATCTGAACAGTGTCCTGCCCCGTGGCATCTTCACCCTTTGATCTGTACACTGTCCTGCCCCGTGGCATCTTCCCCTCTGTTCTGAACAGTGTCCTGCCCCGTGGCATCTTCCCCTCTGATCTGAACAGTGTCCTGCCCTGTGGCATCTTCCCCTCAAATCTGAACAGTGTCCTGCCCCGTGGCATCTTCCCCTCTAATCTGAACTGTGTCCTGCCCCGTGGCATCTTCCCCTCTGTTCTGAACAGCATCCTGCCCCGTGGCATCTTCACCCTCTGTTCTGAACATTGTCCTGCCCCGTGGCATCTTCCACTCTGATCTGAACTGTGTCCTGCCCCGTGGCATCTTCCCCTCTGATCTGAACAGCATCCTGCCCTGTGGCATCTTCCCCTCTGTTCTGAACAGTGTCCTGCCCCGTGGCATCTTCCCCTCTGATCTGAACGGTGTCCTGCCCCGTGGCATCTTCCCCTCTGATCTGAACTGTGTCCTGCCCCGTGGCATCTTCCCCTCGGATCTGAACAGCCTCCTGCCCCGTGGCAACTTCCCCTCTGATCGGAACAGTGTCCTGCCCCGTGACATCTTCACTCTTTGATCTGAACACTGTCCTGTCCCGTGGCATCTTCCCCTCTGATCTGAACAGTGTCCTGCCCCGTGACATCTTCACTCTTTGATCTGAACACTGTCCTGCCCCGTGGCATCTTCCCCTCTAATCTGAACAGTGTCCTGCCCCTTGGCATCTTCACCCTGTGATCTGAACAGTATCCTGCCCCGTGGCATCTTCACCCTCTGATCTGAACAGTGTCCTGCCCCGTGACATCTTCACTCTTTGATCTGAACACTGTCCTGCCCCGTGGCATCTTCCCCTCTGATCTGAACAGTGTCCTGCCCCGTGACATCTTCACTCGTTGATCTGAACACTGTCCTGCCCCGTGGCATCTTCCCCTCTAATCTGAACAGTGTCCTGCCCCTTGGCATCTTCACCCTGTGATCTGAACAGTATCCTGCCCCGTGGCATCTTCACCCTCTGATCTGAACAGTGTCCTGCCCCGTGACATCTTCCCCTCTGATCTGAACAGCATCCTGCCCCGTGGCATCTTCCCCTCTAATTTGTACAGCATCCTGCCCCGTGACATCTTCCCCTCTGATCTGAACAGCGTCCTACCCCGTGGCATCTTCCCCACTAATCTGAACAACGTCCTGCCCCGTGGCATATTCCCCTCTGATCCAAACAGCATCCTGCCCCGTGGCATCTTCCCCTCAGATCTGAACAGGGTCCTGCCCCGTGGCATCTTCACCCTCTGATCTGAACATTGTCCTGCCCCGTGGCATCTTCACCCTCTGATCTGAACAGGGTCCTGCCCCGTGGCATCTTCACCCTCTGATCTGAACATTGTCCTACCCCGTGGCATCTTCACCCTCTGATGTGAACAGTGTCCTGCCCCGTGGCATCTTCACCCTCTGATCTTAACAGTGTCCTGCCCCGTGGCATCTTCCCCTCGGATCTGAACACTGTCCTGCCCCGTGACATCTTCCCCTCTGATCTGAACAGCATCCTGCCCCGTGGCATCTTCCCCTCTGATCTGAACAGTGTCCTACCCCGTGGCATCTTCCCCACTAATCTGAACAACGTCCTACCCCTTGGCATCTTCACCCTCTGTTCTGAACATTGTCCTGCCCCGTGGCATCTTCCCCTCTGATCTGAACTGTGTCCTGCCCCGTGGCATCTTCCCCTCTGATCTGAACTGTGTCCTGCCCCGTGGCATCTTCCCCTCTGATTGAACATTGTCCTGCCCCGTGGCATCTTCACCCTGTGATCTGAACAGTGTCCTGCCCCGTGGCATTTTTACCCTCTGATCTGAAAAGTGTCCTGCCCCGTGGCATCTTCACCCTCTGATCTAAACAGTGTCCTGCCCCGTGGCATCTTCACCCTCTGATCTGAACAGTGCCCTGCCCCGTGGCATCTTCCCCTCGGATCTGAACACTGTCCTGCCCCGTGGCATCTTCCCCTCTGATCTGAACAGTGCCCTGCCCCGTGGCATCTTCCCCTCGGATCTGAACAGTGTCCTGCCCCGTGGCATCTTCACCCTCTGATCTGAACAGTGTCCTGCCCCGTGACATCTTCCCTTCTGATCTGAACAGCATCCTGCCCCGTGGCATTTTCCCCTCTGATTTGAACAGCGTACTGCCCCGTGGCAGCTTCACCCTCGGGTCTGAACAGTGTCCTGCCCCGTGGCATCTTCACCCTCTGATCTGAACAGTGTCCTGCCCCTTGGCATCTTCCCCTCTGATCTGAACAGCATCCTGCCCCGTGGCATCTTCCCCTCTGATCTGAACAGCATCCTGCCCTGTGGCATCTTCGCCCTCTGATCTGAACAGTGTCCTGCCCCTTGGCATCTTCCCCTCTGATCTGAACAGCATCCTGCCCCGTGGCATCTTCACCCTCTGTTCTGAACATTGTCCTGCCCCGTGGCATCTTCCCCTCTGATCTGAACTGTGTCCTGCCCCGTGGCATCTTCCCCTCTGATCTGAACTGTGTCCTGCCCCGTGGCATCTTCACCCTCTGATCTGAACAGTGTCCTGCCCCGTGGCATCTTCCCCTCAGATCTGAACAGTGTCCTGCCCCGTGGCATCTTCCCCTCAGATCTGAACCGTCTCCTGCCCCGTGGCATCTTCCCCTCTTTAGCTGAACCGTGTCCTGCCCTGTGGCATCTTCCCCACTGATCTGAACAGCATCCTGCCCCGTGGCATCTTTACACTCTGATCAGAACAGCGTCCTGCCTCGTGGCATCTTGCCTTCTGATCTGAACAGCATCCTTACTGGTGGCATCTTCCCCTTTGATCCGAACAGCGTCCTGCCCCGTGGCATCTTCCCCTCTGATCCGAACAGCGTCCTGCCCCGTGGCATCTTCCCCTCTGATCTGAACAACGTCCTGCCCCGTGGCATCTTCCCCTCTGATTTGAACAGCGTACTGCCCCGTGGCAGCTTCACCCTCGGGTCTGAACAGTGACCTGCCCCGTGGCATCTTCACCCTCTGATCTGAACAGCATCCTGCCCTGTGGCATCTTCGCCCTCTGATCTGAACAGTGTCCTGCCCCTTGGCATCTTCCCCTCTGATCTGAACTGCATCCTGCCCCGTGGCATCTTTACACTCTGATCAGAACAGCGTCCTGCCTCGTGGCATCTTGCCCTCTGATTTGAACAGCGTACTGCCCCATGGCAGCTTCACCCTCGGATCTGAACAGTGTCCTGCCCCGTGACACCTTCACTCTTTGATCTGAACACTGTCCTGCCCCGTGGCATCTTCCCCTCTAATCTGAACAGTGTCCTGCCCCGTGGCATCTTCACCCTCGGATCTGAACAATGTCCTGCCCCGTGGCATCTTCCCCTCAGATCTGAACAGTGTCCTGCCCCGTGGCATCTTCACCCTCCGATCTGAACAGTATCATGCCCCGTGGCATCTTTACCCTCTGATCTGAACAGTCCTGCCCCGTGGCATCTTCTCCTCTGATCTGAACAGCATCCTGCCCTGTGGCATCTTCACCCTCTGATCTGAACAGTGTCCTGCCCCATGGCATCTTCCCCTCTGTTCTGAACAGCATCCTGCCCCATGGCATCTTCCCCTCTGTTCTGAACAGCGTCCTGCCCCGTGGCATCTTCCCCTCTGTTCTGAACAGTGTCCTGCCCCGTGGCATCTTCCCCTCAGATCTGAACAGTGTCCTGCCCCGTGGCATCTTCCCCTCTAATCCGAACTGTATCATGCTCCGTGGCATCTTTACCCTCTGATCTGAACAACGTCCTGCCCCGTGGCGTCTTCCCCTCTGATCTGAACAGTGTCCTGCCCCGTGGAATCTTCCCCTCTGTTCTGAACAGTGTCCTGCCCCGTGGCATCTTCACCCTCTGTTATGAACATTGTCCTGCCCCGTGGCATCTTTACACTCTGATCAGAACAGCGTACTGCCCCGTGGCATCTTCCCCTCTGATCCGAACAGCGTACTGCCCCGTGGCAGCTTCACCCTCGGATCTGAACAGAGTCCTGCTCCGTGGCATCTTCCCCTCTGATCTGAACACCCTCCTGCCCCGTGGCATCTTCCCCACTGATCTGAACAACGTCCTTTCCCGTGGCATCTTCCCATCTGTTCTGAACAGTGTCCTGCCCCGTGGCATCTTCCCCTCTGTTCTGAACAGTGTCCTGCCCCATGGCATCTTCCCCTCTGATCTGAACAGTGTCCTGCCCCGTGGCATCTTCCCCTCAGATCTGAACAGTGTCCTGCCCCGTGGCATCTTCCCCTCAGATCTGAACCGTCTCCTGCCCCGTGGCATCTTCCCCTCTTTAGCTGAACCGTGTCCTGCCCTGTGGCATCTACTCCTCTGATCTGAACAGCGTCCTTCCCCTTGGCATCTTCTCCCTCTGATCTGAACAGCATCCTTACTGGTGGCATTTTCCCCTCTGATCTGAACAGCGTCCTGCCCCGTGGCATCTTTACACTCTGATCAGAACAGCGTCCTGCCTCGTGGCATCTTGCCTTCTGATCTGAACAGCATCCTTCCTGGTGGCATCTTCCCCTTTGATCCGAACAGCGTCCTGCCCCGTGGCATCTTCCCCTCTGATCCGAACAGCGTCCTGCCCCGTGGCATCTTCCCCTCTGATCTGAACAACGTCCTGCCCTGTGGCGTATCCCCTCTGATTTGAACAGCGTACTGCCCCGTGACAGCTTCACCCTCAGGTCTGAACAGTGTCCTGCCCCGTGGCATCTTCACACTCTGATCAGAACAGTGTCCTGCCCCGTGGCATCTTCCCCTCTGATCTGAACAGTGTCCTGCCCCGTGACATCTTCACTCTTTGATCTGAACACTGTCCTGCCCCGTGGCATCTTCCCCTCTGATCTGAACAGTGTCCTGCCCCGTGACATCTTCACTCTTTGATCTGAACACTGTCCTGCCCCGTGGCATCTTCCCCTCTAATCTGAACAGTGTCATGCCCCGTGGCATCTTCCCCTCTAATCTGAATAGTGTCCTGCCCCTTGGCATCTTCACCCTGTGATCTGAACAGTGTCCTGCCCCGTGGCATCTTCCCCTCTGATCTGAACAACGTCCTGCCCCGTGGCGTATCCCCTCTGATTTGAACAGCGTACTGCCCCGTGACAGCTTCACCCTCAGGTCTGAACAGTGTCCTGCCCCGTGGCATCTTCACACTCTGATCAGAACAGTGTCCTGCCCCGTGGCATCTTCCCCTCTGATCTGAACAGTGTCCTGCCCCGTGACATCTTCACTCTTTGATCTGAACACTGTCCTGCCCCGTGGCATCTTCCCCTCTGATCTGAACAGTGTCCTGCCCCGTGACATCTTCACTCTTTGATCTGAACACTGTCCTGCCCCGTGGCATCTTGCCCTCTGATCTGAGCAGTGTCCTGCCCCGTGGCATCTTCCCCTCTGATCTGAACAGTGTCCTGCCCCGTGACATCTTCACTCTTTGATCTGAACACTGTCCTGCCCCGTGGCATCTTCCCCTCTGATCTGAACAGTGTCCTGCCCTGTGGCATCTTCCCCCTTTTATCTGAGCAGCGTCCTGCCCCGTGGCTTCTTCCCCTCTGATCTGAACAGTGTCCCGCCCCGTGGCATCTTCACCCTTTTATCTGAACAGTGTCCTGCCCCGTGGCAACTTCCCCCTTTTATCTGAACAGTGTCCTGCCCCGTGGCTTCTTCCCCTCTGATCTGAACAGTGTCCTGCCCCGTGGCATCTTCACCCTCTGATCTGAACACCCTCCTGCCCCGTGGCATCTTCCCCACTGATCTGAACAACGTCCTTTCCCGTGGCATCTTCCCATCTGTTCTGAACAGTGTCCTGCCCCGTGGCATCTTCCCCTCTGTTCTGAACAGAGTCCTGCTCCGTGGCATCTTCCCCTCTGATCTGAACACCCTCCTGCCCCGTGGCATCTTCCCCACTGATCTGAACAACGTCCTTTCCCGTGGCATCTTCCCATCTGTTCTGAACAGTGTCCTGCCCCGTGGCATCTTCCCCTCTGTTCTGAACAGTGTCCTGCCCCATGGCATCTTCCCCTCTGATCTGAACAGTGTCCTGCCCCGTGGCATCTTCCCCTCAGATCTGAACAGTGTCCTGCCCCGTGGCATCTTCCCCTCAGATCTGAACCGTCTCCTGCCCCGTGGCATCTTCCCCTCTTTAGCTGAACCGTGTCCTGCCCTGTGGCATCTACTCCTCTGATCTGAACAGCGTCCTTCCCCTTGGCATCTTCTCCCTCTGATCTGAACAGCATCCTTACTGGTGGCATTTTCCCCTCTGATCTGAACAGCGTCCTGCCCCGTGGCATCTTTACACTCTGATCAGAACAGCGTCCTGCCTCGTGGCATCTTGCCTTCTGATCTGAACAGCATCCTTCCTGGTGGCATCTTCCCCTTTGATCCGAACAGCGTCCTGCCCCGTGGCATCTTCCCCTCTGATCCGAACAGCGTCCTGCCCCGTGGCATCTTCCCCTCTGATCTGAACAACGTCCTGCCCCGTGGCGTATCCCCTCTGATTTGAACAGCGTACTGCCCCGTGACAGCTTCACCCTCAGGTCTGAACAGTGTCCTGCCCCGTGGCATCTTCACACTCTGATCAGAACAGTGTCCTGCCCCGTGGCATCTTCCCCTCTGATCTGAACAGTGTCCTGCCCCGTGACATCTTCACTCTTTGATCTGAACACTGTCCTGCCCCGTGGCATCTTCCCCTCTGATCTGAACAGTGTCCTGCCCCGTGACATCTTCACTCTTTGATCTGAACACTGTCCTGCCCCGTGGCATCTTCCCCTCTAATCTGAACAGTGTCATGCCCCGTGGCATCTTCCCCTCTAATCTGAATAGTGTCCTGCCCCTTGGCATCTTCACCCTGTGATCTGAACAGTGTCCTGCCCCGTGGCATCTTGCCCTCTGATCTGAGCAGTTTCCTGCCCGAGGCATCTTCCCCTCTGATCTGAACAGTGTCCTGCCCGGTGGCATCTTCCCCCTTTTATCTGAGCAGCGTCCTGCCCCGTGGCTTCTTCCCCTCTGATCTGAACAGTGTCCCGCCCCGTGGCATCTTCACCCTTTTATCTGAACAGTGTCCTGCCCCGTGGCAACTTCCCCCTTTTATCTGAACAGTGTCCTGCCCCGTGGCTTCTTCCCCTCTGATCTGAACAGTGTCCTGCCCCGTGGCATCTTCCCCCTTTTATCTGAACAGTGTCCTGCCCCGTGGCTTCTTCCCCTATGATCTGAACAGTGTCCTGCCCCGTGGCATCTTCCCCCTTTTATCTGAACAGTGTCCTGCCCCGTGGCATCTTCCCCCTTTTATCTGAGCAGCGTCCTGCCCCGTGGCTTCTTCCCCTCTGATCTGAACAGTGTCCTGCCCCGTGGCGTCTTCCCCTCTGATCTGAACAGTGTCCTGCCCCGTGGCGTCTTCCCCTCTGATGTGAACAGTGTCCTGCCCCGTGGCATCTTCCCCCTCTGATCTGAACAGTGTCCTGCCCCGTGGCATCTTCCCCCTTTTATCTGAACAGTGTCCTGCCCCGTGGCTTCTTCCCCTCTGATCTGAACAGTGTCCTGCCCCGTGGCATCTTCCCCCTTTTATCAGAACAGTGTCCTGCCCCGTGGCATCTTCCCCCTTTTATCTGAGCAGCGTCCTGCCCCGTGGCTTCTTCCCCTCTGATCTGAACAGTGTCCTGCCCCGTGGCGTCTTCCCCTCTGATCTGAACAGTGTCCTGCCCCGTGGCGTCTTCCCCTCTGATGTGAACAGTGTCCTGCCCCGTGGCGTCTTCCCCTCTGATCTGAACAGTGTCCTGCCCCGTGGCGTCTTCCCCTCTGATGTGAACAGTGTCCTGCCCCGTGGCATCTTCCCCCTTTTATCTGAGCAGCGTCCTGCCCCGTGGCTTCTTCCGCTCTGATCTGAACACTGTCCTGCCCCGTGGCATCTTCCCCTCTGTTCTGAACAGCATCCTGCCCCGTGGCATCTTCACCCTCTGTTATGAACATTGTCCTGTCCCGTGGCATCTTCCCCTCTGATCTGAACTGTGTCCTGCCCCGTGGCATCTTCCCCTCTGTTCTGAACAGCATCCTGCCCCGTGGCATCTTCACCCTCTGTTCTGAACATTGTCCTGCCCCGTGGCATCTTCCCATCTGATCTGAACAGCATCCTGCCCCGTGGCATCTTCCCCTCTAATTTGAACAGCATCCTGCCCCGTGACATCTTCCCCTCTGATCTAAACAGCGTCCTACCCCGTGGCATCTTCCCCTCTGATCTGAACAGTGTCCTGCCCCGTGGCATCTTCCCCTCTGATCTGAACTGTGTCCTGCACCGTGGCATCTTCCCCTCTGATCTGAACAGCATCCTGCCCTGTGGCATCTTCCCCTCTGTTCTGAACAGTGTCCTGCCCCGTGGCATCTTCCCCTCTGATCTGAACGATGTCCTGCCCCGTGGCATCTTCCCCTCTGATCTGAACTGTGTCCTGCCCCGTGGCATCTTCCCCTCTGTTCTGAACAGCATCCTACCCCGTGGCTTCTTCCCCTCTGTTCTGAACCGTGTCCTGCCCCGTGGCATCTTCCCCTCAGATCTGAACAGGGTCCTGCCCCGTGGCATCTTCACACTCTGATCTGAACATTGTCCTGCCCCGTGGCATCGTCACCCTGTGATCTGAACAGTGTCCTGCCCCGTGGCATCTTTACCCTCTGATCTTAACAGTGTCCTGCCCCGTGGCATCTTCACCCTCTGATCTTAACAGTGTCCTGCCCGGTGGCATCTTCCCCTCTGTTCTGAACAGCATCCTGCCCCGTGGCATCTTCACCCTCTGTTCTGAACATTGTCCTGCCCCGTGTCATCTTCCACTCTGATCTGAACTGTGTCCTGCCCCGTGGCATCTTCACCCTCTGATCTTAACAGTGTCCTGCCCCGTGGCATCTTCCCCTCGGATCTGAACACTGTCCTGCCCCGTGGCATCTTCCCCTCGGATCTGCACAGTGTCCTGCCCCGTGGCATCTTCACCCTCTGATCTGAACAGTGTCCTGCCCCGTGGCATCTTTACCCTCTGATCTTAACAGTGTCCTGCCCCGTGGCATCTTCACCCTCTGATCTGAACAGTGTCCTGCCCCGTGACATCTTCCCCTCTGATCTGAACAGCATCCTGCCCCGTGGCATCTTCCCCTCTAATTTGAACAGCATCCTGCCCCGTGACATCTTCCCCTCTGATCTAAACAGCGTCCTACCCCGTGGCATCTTCCCCACTAATCTGAACAACGTCCTGCCCCGTGGCATATTCCCCTCTGATCCAAACAGCATCCTGCCCCGTGGCATCTTCCCCTCTGATCTGAACATTGTCCTGCCCCGTGGCATCTTCACCCTCTGATCTTAACAGTGTCCTGCCCCGTGGCATCTTCCCCTCGGATCTGAACACTGTCCTGCCCCGTGGCATCTTCCCCTCTGATCTGAACAGCATCCTGCCCCGTGGCATTGTCCCCTCTGATCTGAACAGCATCCTGCCCCGTGGCATCTTCCCCGCTGAACTGAACAGTGTCCTGCCCCGTGGCATTGTCCCCTCTGATCTGAACAGCGTCCTGCCTCGTGGCATCTTGCCTTCTGATCTGAACAGCATCCTTACTGGTGGCATCTTACCCTTTGATCCGAACAGCGTCCTGCCCCGTGGCATCTTCCCCTCTGATCCGAACAGCGTCCTGCCCCGTGGCATCTTCCCCTCTGATCTGAACAACGTCCTGTCCCGTGGCATCTTCCCCTCTGATTTGAACAGCGTACTGCCCCGTGGCAGCTTCACCCTCGGGTCTGAACAGTGTCCTGCCCCGTGGCATCTTCACACTCTGATCAGAACAGTGTCCTGCCCCGTGGCATCTTCCCCTCTGATCTGAACAGTGTCCTGCCCCGTGACATCTTCACTCTTTGATCTGAACACTGTCCTGCCCCGTGGCATCTTCCCCTCTGATCTGAACAGTGTCCTGCCTCGTAACATCTTCACTCTTTGATCTGAACACTGTCCTGCCCCGTGGCATCTTCCCCTCTAATCTGAACAGTGTCATGCCCCGTGGCATCTTCCCCTCTAATCTGAATAGTGTCCTGCCCCTTGGCATCTTCACCCTGTGATCTGAACAGTGTCCTGCCCCGTGGCATCTTCTCCCTTTTAACTGAACAGTGTCCTGCCCCGTGGCATCTTCCCCCTTTTATCTGAGCAGCGTCCTGCCCCGTGGCTTCTTCCCCTCTGATCTGAACAGTGTCCTGCCCCGTGGCGTCTTCCCCTCTGATCTGAACAGTGTCCTGCCCCGTGGCGTCTTCCCCTCTGATGTGAACAGTGTCCTGCCCCGTGGCATCTTCCCCCTTTTATCTGAACAGTGTCCTGCCCCGTGGCTTCTTCCCCTCTGATCTGAACAGTGTCCTGCCCCGTGGCATCTTCCCCCTTTTATCTGAACAGTGTCCTGCCCCGTGGCTTCTTCCCCTCTGATCTGAACAGTGTCCTGCCCCGTGGCATCTTCCCCCTTTTATCAGAACGGTGTCCTGCCCCGTGGCATCTTCCCCCTTTTATCTGAGCAGCGTCCTGCCCCGTGGCTTCTTCCCCTCTGATCTGAACAGTGTCCTGCCCCGTGGCGTCTTCCCCTCTGATCTGAACAGTGTCCTGCCCCGTGGCGTCTTCCCCTCTGATGTGAACAGTGTCCTGCCCCGTGGCGTCTTCCCCTCTGATCTGAACAGTGTCCTGCCCCGTGGCATCTTCCCCCTTTTATCTGAGCAGCGTCCTGCCCCGTGGCTTCTTCCGCTCTGATCTGAACACTGTCCTGCCCCGTGGCATCTTCCCCTCTGATCTGAACAGTGTCCTGCCCCGTGGCATCTTCCATTCTGATCCAAACAGCATCCTGCCCCGTGGCGTCTTCCCCTCTGATCTGAACAGTGTCCTGCCCCGTAGCATCTTCCCCTCTGTTCTGAACAGTGTCCTGCCCCGTGGCATCTTCCCCTCTGTTCTGAACAGCATCCTGCCCCGTGGCATCTTCACCCTCTGTTCTGAACATTGTCCTGCCCCGTGGCATCTTCCCCTCTCATCTGAACTGTGTCCTGCCCCGTGGCATCTTCCCCTCTGTTCTGAACAGCATCCTGCCCCGTGGCATCTTCACCCTCTGTTCTGAACATTGTCCTGCCCCGTGGCATCTTCAACTCTGATCTGAACTGTGTCCTGCCCCGTGGCATCTTCCCCTCTGATCTGAACAGCATCCTGCCCTGTGGCATCTTCCCCTCTGTTCTGAACAGTGTCCTGCCCCGTGGCATCTTCCCCTCTGATCTGAACGGTGTCCTGCCCCGTGGCATCTTCCCCTCTGATCTGAACTGTGTCCTGCGCCGTGGCATCTTCCCCTCTGTTCTGAACAGCATCCTGCCCCATGGCTTCTTCCCCTCTGTTCTGAACCGTGTCCTGCCCCGTGGCATCTTCCCCTCAGATCTGAACAGGGTCCTGCCCCGTGGCATCTTCACCCTCTGATCTGAACATTGTCCTGCCCCGTGGCATCTTCCCCTCAGATCTGAACAGGGTCCTGCCCCGTGGTATCTTCACCCTCTGATCTGAACATTGTCCTGCCCCGTGGCATCTTCACCCTGTGATCTGAACAGTGTCCTGCCCCGTGGCATCTTTACCCTCTGTTCTTAACAGTGTCCTGCCCCGTGGCATCTTCACCCTCTGATCTTAACAGTGTCCTGCCCCGTGGCATCTTCACCCTCTGATCTGAACAGCGTCCTACCCCGTGGCATCTTCCCCACTAATCTGAACAACGTCCTGCCCCGTGGCATATTCCCCTCTGATCCAAACAGCATCCTGCCCCGTGGCATCTTCCCCTCTGATCTGAACATTGTCCTGCCCCGTGGCATCTTCACCCTGTGATCTGAACAGTGTCCTGCCCCGTGGCATCTTTACCCTCTGATCTTAACAGTGTCCTGCCCCGTGGCATCTTCACCCTCTGATCTTAACAGTGTCCTGCCCCGTGGCATCTTCCCCTCTGTTCTGAACAGCATCCTGCCCCGTGGCATCTTCCCCTCGGATCTGAACACTGTCCTGCCCCGTGGCATCTTCCCCTCGGATCTGAACTGTGTCCTGCCCCGTGGCATCTTCACCCTCTGATCTGAACAGTGTCCTGCCCCGTGACATCTTCCCCTCTGATCTGAACATCATCCTGCCCCGTGGCATCTTCCCCTCTAATTTGAACAGCATCCTGCCCCGTGACATCTTCCCCTCTGATCTAAACAGCGTCCTACCCCGTGGCATCTTCCCCACTAATCTGAACAACGTCCTGCCCCGTGGCATATTCCCCTCTGAACCAAACAGCATCCTGCCCCGTGGCATCTTCCCCTCTGATCTGAACATTGTCCTGCCCCGTGGCATCTTCACCCTCTGAGCTTAACAGTGTCCTGCCCCGTGGCATCTTCCCCTCGGATCTGAACACTGTCCTGCCCCGTGGCACCTTCCCCTCGGATCTGAGCAGTGTCCTGCCCGTGGCATCTTCCCCGCTGAACTGAACAGTGTCCTGCCCCGTGGCATCTTCCCCTCTGATCTGAGCAGTGTCCTGCCCGTGGCATCTTCCCCGCTGAACTGAACAGTGTCCTGCCCCGTGGCATCTTCCCCTCAGATCTGAACAGTGTCCTGCCCCGTGGCATTGTCCCCTCTGATCTGAACAACGTCCTGCCCCGTGGCATCTTCCCTTCTGATCTGAACAGTGTCCTGCCCCGTGGCATCTTCCCCCTTTTATCTGAGCAGCGTCCTGCCCTGTGGCTTCTTCCCCTCTGATCTGAACTGTGTCCTGCCCGGTGGCATCTTCACCCTTTTATCTGAACAGTGTCCTGCCCCGTGGCATCTTCCCCCTTTTATCTGAACAGTGTCCTGCCCCGTGGCTTCTTCCCCTCTGATCTGAACAGTGTCCTGCCCAGTGGCATCTTCCCCCTTTTATCTGAACAGTGTCCTGCCCCGTGGCTTCTTCCCCTCTGATCTGAACAGTGTACTGCCCCGTGGCATCTTCCCCCTTTTATCTGAACAGTGTCCTGCCCCGTGGCATCTTCCCCCTTTTATCTGAGCAGCGTCCTGCCCCGTGGCTTCTTCCCCTCTGATCTGAACAGTGTCCTGCCCCGTGGCGTCTTCCCCTCTGATCTGAACAGTGTCCTGCCCCGTGGCGTCTTCCCCTCTGATGTGAACAGTGTCCTGCCCCGTGGCGTCTTCCCCTCTGATCTGAGCAGTGTCCTGCCCCGTGGCATCTTCCCCTCTGATCTGAACAATGTCCTGCCCCGTGGCATCTTCCCCCTTTTATCTGAGCATCGTCCTGCCCCGTGGCTTCTTCCCCTCTGATCTGAACAGTGTCCTGCCCCGTGGCATCTTCCCCCTTTTATCTGAACAGTGTCCTGCCCCGTGACTTCTTCCCCTCTGATCAGAACAGTGTCCTGCCCCGTGGCATCTTCCCCCTTTTATCTGAACAGTGTCCTGCCCCGTGGCTTCTTCCCCTCTGATCTGAACAGTGTACCGCCCCGTGGCATCTTCCCCCTTTTATCTGAACAGTGTCCTGCCCCGTGGCATCTTCCCCCTTTTATCTGAACAGTGTCCTGCCCCGTGGCTTCTTCCCCTCTGATCTGAACAGTGTCCTGCCCCGTGGCGTCTTCCCCTCTGATCTGAACAGTGTCCTGCCCCGTGGCATCTTCCCCTCTGTTCTGAACAGTGTCCTGCCCCGTGGCATCTTCCCCTCTGTTCTGAACAGCATCCTGCCCCGTAGCATCTTCACCCTCTGTTCTGAACATTGTCCTGCCCCGTGGCATCTTCCCCTCTGATCTGAACTGTGTCCTGCCCCGTGGCATCTTCCCCTCTGTTCTGAACAGCATCCTGCCCCGTGGCATCTTCACCCTCTGTTCTGAACATTGTCCTGCCCCGTGGCATCTTCCACTCTGATCTGAACTGTGTCCTGCCCCGTGGCATCTTACCCTCTGATCTGAACAGCATCCTGCCCTGTGGCATCTTCCCGTCTGTTCTGAACGGTGTCTTGCCCCGTGGCATCTTCCCCTCTAATCTGAACTGTGTCCTGCCCCGTGGCATCTTCCCCTCTGTTCTGAACAGCATCCTGCCCCGTGGCATCTTCCCCTCTGTTCTGAACCGTGTCCTGCCCCGTGTCATCTTCCCCTCAGATCTGAACAGGGTCCTGCCCGTGGCATCTTCACCCTGTGATCTGAACAGTGTCCTGCCCCGTGGCATCTTTACCCTCTGATCTGAACAGTGTCCTGCCCCGTGACATCTTCCCCTCTGATCTGAATAGCATCCTGCCCCGTGACATCTTCCCCTCTGATCTGAACAGCGTCCTACCCCGTGGCATCTTCCCCACTAATCTGAACAACGTCCTGCCCCGTGGCATATTCCCCTCTGATCCAAACAGCATCCTGCCCCGTGGCATCTTCCCCTCAGATCTGAACATTGTCCTGCCCCGTGGCATCTTCACCCTCTGATCTTAACAGTGTCCTGCCCCGTGGCATCTTCCCCTCGGATCTGAACACTGTCCTGCCCCGTGGCACCTTCCCCTCGGATCTGAGCAGTGTCCTGCCCCGTGGCATCTTCCCCTCTGATCTGAACAGTGTCCTGCCCCGTGGCATCTTCCCCTCTGATCTGAGCAGTGTCCTGCCCGTGGCATCTTCCCCGCTGAACTGAACAGTGTCCTGCCCCGTGGCATTGTCCCCTCTGATCTGAACAACGTCCTGCCCCGTGGCATCTTCCCTTCTGATCTGAACAGTGTCCTGCCCGTGGCATCTTCCCCCTTTTATCTGAGCAGCGTCCTGCCCCGTGGCTTCTTCCCCTCTGATCTGAACAGTGTCCTGCCCCGTGGCATCTTCCCCCTTTTATCTGAACAGTGTCCTGCCCCGTGGCATCTTCCCCCTTTTATCTGAACAGTGTCCTGCCCCGTGGCTTCTTCCCCTCTGATCTGAACAGTGTCCTGCCCAGTGGCATCTTCCCCCTTTTATCTGAACAGTGTCCTGCCCCGTGGCTTCTTCCCCTCTGATCTGAACAGTGTACTGCCCCGTGGCATCTTCCCCCTTTTATCTGAACAGTGTCCTGCCCCGTGGCATCTTCCCCCTTTTATCTGAGCAGCGTCCTGCCCCGTGGCTTCTTCCCCTCTGATCTGAACAGTGTCCTGCCCCGTGGCGTCTTCCCCTCTGATCTGAACAGTGTCCTGCCCCGTGGCGTCTTCCCCTCTGATGTGAACAGTGTCCTGCCCCGTGGCGTCTTCCCCTCTGATCTGAGCAGTGTCCTGCCCCGTGGCATCTTCCCCTCTGATCTGAACAGTGTCCTGCCCCGTGGCATCTTCCCCCTTTTATCTGAGCATCGTCCTGCCCCGTGGCTTCTTCCCCTCTGATCAGAACAGTGTCCTGCCCCGTGGCATCTTCCCCCTTTTATCTGAACAGTGTCCTGCCCCGTGGCTTCTTCCCCTCTGATCTGAACAGTGTACTGCCCCATGGCATCTTCCCCCCTTTTATCTGAACAGTGTCCTGCCCCGTGGCATCTTCCCCCTTTTATCTGAACAGTGTCCTGCCCCGTGGCTTCTTCCCCTCTGATCAGAACAGTGTCCTGCCCCGTGGCATCTTCCCCCTTTTATCTGAGCAGCGTCCTGCCCCGTGGCTTCTTCCCCTCTGATCTGAACAGTGTCCTGCCCCGTGGCGTCTTCCCCTCTGATCTGAACAGTGTCCTGCCCCGTGGCGTCTTCCCCTCTGATGTGAACAGTGTCCTGCCCCGTGGCGTCTTCCCCTCTGATCTGAACAGTGTCCTGTCCCGTGGCGTCTTCCCCTCTGATCTGAACAGTGTCCTGCCCCGTGGCATCTTCCCCTCTGTTCTGAACAGTGTCCTGCCCCGTGGCATCTTCCCCTCTGTTCTGAACAGCATCCTGCCCCGTGGCATCTTCACCCTCTGTTCTGAACATTGTCCTGCCCCGTGGCATCTTCCCCTCTGATCTGAACTGTGTCCTGCCCCGTGGCATCTTCCCCTCTGTTCTGAACAGCATCCTGCCCCGTGGCATCTTCACCCTCTGTTCTGAACATTGTCCTGCCCCGTGGCATCTTCCACTCTGATCTGAACTGTGTCCTGCCCCGTGGCATCTTCCCCTCTGATCTGAACAGCATCCTGCCCTGTGGCATCTTCCCCTCTGTTCTGAACAGTGTCCTGCCCCGTGGCATCTTCCCCTCTGATCTGAACGGTGTCCTGCCACGTGGCATCTTCCCCTCTGATCTGAACTGTGTCCTGCCCCGTGGCATCTTCCCCTCTGTTCTGAACAGCATCCTGCCCCGTGGCATCTTCACCCTCTGTTCTGAACATTGTCCTGCCCCGTGGCATCTTCCCCTCTGATCTGAACTGTGTCCTGCCCCGTGGCATCTTCCCCTCTGTTCTGAACAGCATCCTGCCCCGTGGCATCTTCACCCTCTGTTCTGAACATTGTCCTGCCCCGTGGCATCTTCCACTCTGATCTGAACTGTGTCCTGCCCCGTGGCATCTTCCCCTCTGATCTGAACAGCATCCTGCCCTGTGGCATCTTCCCCTCTGTTCTGAACAGTGTCCTGCCCCGTGGCATCTTCCCCTCTGATCTGAACGGTGTCCTGCCCCGTGGCATCTTCCCCTCTGATCTGAACTGTGTCCTGCCCCGTGGCATCTTCCCCTCTGTTCTGAACAGCATCCTGCCCCGTGGCTTCTTCCCCTCTGTTCTGAACCGTGTCCTGCCCCGTGGCATCTTCCCCTTAGATCTGAACAGGGTCCTGCCCCGTGGCATCTTCACCCTCTGATCTGAACATTGTCCTGCCCCGTGGCATCTTCACCCTGTGATCTGAACAGTGTCCTGCCCCGTGGCATCTTTACCCTCTGATCTTAACAGTGTCCTGCCCCGTGGCATCTTCACCCTCTGATCTTAACAGCGTCCTGCCCCGTGGCATCTTCCCCTCTGTTCTGAACAGCATCCTGCCCCGTGGCATCTTCCCCTCGGATCTGAACAGTTTCCTGCCCCGTGGCATCTTCACCCTCTGATCTGAACAGTGTCCTGCCCCGTAACATCTTCCCCTCTGATCTGAACAGCATCCTGCCCCGTGGCATTCTTCCCCTCAGATCTGAACAGGGTCCTGCCCCGTGGCATCTTCACCCTCTGATCTGAACATTGTCCTGCCCCGTGGCATCTTCACCCTCTGATCTTAACTGTGTCCTGCCCCGTGGCATCTTCCCCTCGGATCTGAACACTGTCCTGCCCCGTGGCACCTTCCCCTCGGATCTGAGCAGTGTCCTGCCCGTGGCATCTTCCCCGATGAACTGAACAGTGTCCTGCCCAGTGGCATTGTCCCCTCTGATCTGAACAACGTCCTGCACCGTGGCATCTTCCCCTCTGATCTGAACAGTGTCCTGCCCCGTGGCATCTTCCCCCTTTTATCTGAGCAGCGTCCTGCCCCGTGGCTTCTTCCCCTCTGATCTGAACAGTGTCCCGCCCCGTGGCATCTTCCCCCTTTTATCTGAACAGTGTCCTGCCCCGTGGCATCTTCCCCCTTTTATCTGAACAGTGTCCTGCCCCGTGGCTTCTTCCCCTCTGATCTGAACAGTGTCCTGCCCCGTGGCATCTTCCCCCTTTTATCTGAACAGTGTCCTGCCCCGTGGCTTCTTCCCCTCTGATCAGAACAGTGTCCTGCCCCGTGGCATCTTCCCCCTTTTATCTGAGCAGCGTCCTGCCCCGTGGCTTCTTCCCCTCTGATCTGAACTGTGTCCTGCCCCGTGGCGTCTTCCCCTCTGATCTGAACAGTGTCCTGCCCCGTGGCGTCTTCCCCTCTGATGTGAACAGTGTCCTGCCCCGTGGCGTCTTCCCCTCTGATCTGAACAGTGTCCTGCCCCGTGGCGTCTTCCCCTCTGATCTGAACAGTGTCCTGCCCCGTGGCATCTTCCCCTCTGTTCTGAACACTGTCCTGCCCCGTGGCATCTTCCCCTCTGTTCTGAACAGCATCCTGCCCCGTGGCATCTTCACCCTCTGTTCTGAACATTGTCCTGCCCCGTGGCATCTTCCCCTCTGATCTGAACTGTGTCCTGCCCCGTGGCATCTTCCCCTCTGTTCTGAACAGCATCCTGCCCCGTGGCATCTTCACCCTCTGTTCTGAACATTGTCCTGCCCCGTGGCATCTTCCACTCTGATCTGAACTGTGTCCTGCCCCGTGGCATCTTCCCCTCTGATCTGAACAGCATCCTGCCCTGTGGCATCTTCCCCTCTGTTCTGAACAGTGTCCTGCCCCGTGGCATCTTCCCCTCTGATCTGAACGGTGTCCTGCCACGTGGCATCTTCTCCTCTGATCTGAACTGTGTCCTGCCCCGTGGCATCTTCCCCTCTGTTCTGAACAGCATCCTGCCCCGTGGCATCTTCACCCTCTGTTCTGAACATTGTCCTGCACCGTGGCATCTTCCCCTCTGATCTGAACTGTGTCCTGCCCCGTGGCATCTTCCCCTCTGTTCTGAACAGCATCCTGCCCCGTGGCATCTTCACCCTCTGTTCTGAACATTGTCCTGCCCCGTGGCATCTTCCACTCTGATCTGAACTGTGTCCTGCCCCGTGGCATCTTCCCCTCTGATCTGAACAGCATCCTGCCCTGTGGCATCTTCCCCTCTGTTCTGAACAGTGTCCTGCCCCGTGGCATCTTCCCCTCTGATCTGAACGGTGTCCTGCCCCGTGGCATCTTCCCCTCTGATCTGAACTGTGTCCTGCCCCGTGGCATCTTCCCCTCTGTTCTGAACAGCATCCTGCCCCGTGGCTTCTTCCCCTCTGTTCTGAACCGTGTCCTGCCCCGTGGCATCTTCCCCTCAGATCTGAACAGGGTCCTGCCCCGTGGCATCTTCACCCTCTGATCTGAACATTGTCCTGCCCCGTGGCATCTTCACCCTGTGATCTGAACAGTGTCCTGCCCCGTGGCATCTTTACCCTCTGATCTTAACAGTGTCCTGCCCCGTGGCATCTTCACCCTCTGATCTTAACAGCGTCCTGCCCCGTGGCATCTTCCCCTCTGTTCTGAACAGCATCCTGCCCCGTGGAATCTTCCCCTCGGATCTGAACACTGTCCTGCCCCGTGGCATCTTCCCCTCGGATCTGAACAGTTTCCTGCCCCGTGGCATCTTCACCCTCTGATCTGAACATTGTCCTGCCCCGTGGCATCTTCACCCTCTGATCTTAACTGTGTCCTGCCCCGTGGCATCTTCCCCTCGGATCTGAACACTGTCCTGCCCCGTGGCACCTTCCCCTCTGATCTGAGCAGTGTCCTGCCCGTGGCATCTTCCCCGATGAACTGAACAGTGTCCTGCCCCGTGGCATCTTCCTCTCTGATCCGAACAGTGTCCTGCCCAGTGGCATCTTCCCCTCTGTTCTGAACAGTGTCCTGCCCAGTGGCATTGTCCCCTCTGATCTGAACAACGTCCTGCACCGTGGCATCTTCCCCTCTGATCTGAACAGTGTCCTGCCCCGTGGCATCTTCCCCCTTTTATCTGAGCAGCGTCCTGCCCCGTGGCTTCTTCCCCTCTGATCTGAACAGTGTCCCGCCCCGTGGCATCTTCCCCCTTTTATCTCAACAGTGTCCTGCCCCGTGGCATCTTCCCCCTTTTATCTGAACAGTGTCCTGCCCCGTGGCTTCTTCCCCTCTGATCTGAACAGTGTCCTGCCCCGTGGCATCTTCCCCCTTTTATCTGAACAGTGTCCTGCCCCGTGGCTTCTTCCCCTCTGATCTGAACAGTGTCCTGCCCCGTGGCATCTTCCCCCTTTTATCTGAACAGTGTCCTGCCCCGTGGCATCTTCCCCCTTTTATCTGAGCAGCGTCCTGCCCCGTGGCTTCTTCCCCTCTGATCTGAACAGTGTCCTGCCCCGTGTCGTCTTCCCCTCTGATCTGAACAGTGTCCTGCCCCGTGGCGTCTTCCCCTCTGATGTGAACAGTGTCCTGCTCCGTGGCGTCTTCCCCTCTGATCTGAACAGTGTCCTGCCCCGTGGCATCTTCCCCTCTGATCTGAACAGTGTCCTGCCCCGTGGCATCTTCCCCCTTTTATCTGAGCAGCGTCCTGCCCCGTGGCTTCTTCCCCTCTGATCTGAACAGTGTACCGCCCCGTGGCATCTTCCCCCTTTTATCTGAACAGTGTCCTGCCCCGTGGCATCTTCCCCCTTTTATCTGAACAGTGTCCTGCCCCGTGGCTTCTTCCCCTCTGATCAGAACAGTGTCCTGCCCCGTGGCATCTTCCCCCTTTTATCTGAACAGTGTCCTTCCCCCGTGCCTTCTTCCCCTCTGATCTGAACAGTGTCCTGCCCCGTGGCATCTTCCCCCTTTTATCAGAACAGTGTCCTGCCCCGTGGCATCTTCCCCCTTTTATCTGAGCAGCGTCCTGCCCCGTGGCTTCTTCCCCTCTGATCTGAACAGTGTCCTGCCCCGTGGCGTCTTCCCCTCTGATCTGAACAGTGTCCTGCCCCGTGGCGTCTTCCCCTCTGATGTGAACAGTGTCCTGCCCCGTGGCGTCTTCCCCTCTGATCTGAACAGTGTCCTGCCCCGTGGCGTCATCCCCTCTGATCTGAACAGTGTCCTGCCCCGTGGCATCTTCCCCTCTGTTCTGAACAGTGTCCTGCCCCGTGGCATCTTCCCCTCTGTTCTGAACAGCATCCTGCCCCGTGGCATCTTCACCCTCTGTTCTGAACATTGTCCTGCCCCGTGGCATCTTCCCCTCTGATCTGAACTGTGTCCTGCCCCGTGGCATCTTCCCCACTGATCTGAACAGCATCCTGCCCCGTGGCATCTTCACCCTCTGTTCTGAACATTGTCCTGCCCCGTGGCATCTTCCACTCTGATCTGAACTGTGTCCTGCCCCGTGTAATCTTACCCTCTGATCTGAACAGCATCCTGCCCTGTGGCATCTTCCCCTCTGTTCTGAACGGTGTCCTGCCCCGTGGCATCTTCCCCTCTGATCTGAACTGTGTCCTGCCCCGTGGCATCTTCCTCTCTGTTCTGAACAGCATCCTGCCCCGTGGCATCTTCCCCTCTGATCTGAACAGTGTCCTACCCCGTGGATTCTTCACCCTCTGATCTGAACATTGTCCTGCCCCGTGGCATCTTCACCCTGTGATCTGAACAGTGTCCTGCCCCGTGGCATCTTTACCCTCTGATCTGAACAGTGTCCTGCCCCGTGACATCTTCCCCTCTGATCTGAACAGCATCCTGCCCCGTGACATCTTCCCCTCTGATCTGAACAGCGTCCTACCCCGTGGCATCTTCCCCACTAATCTGAACAACGTCCTGCCCCGTGGCATATTCCCCTCTGATCCAAACAGCATCCTGCCCCGTGGCATCTTCCCCTCAGATCTGAACAGGGTCCTGCCCCGTGGCATCTTCACCCTCTGATCTGAACATTGTCCTGCCCCGTGGCATCTTCACCCTCTGATCTTAACAGTGTCCTGCCCCGTGGCATCTTCCCCTCGGATCTGAACACTGTCCTGCCCCGTGGCACCTTCCCCTCGGATCTGAACAGTGTCCTGCCCCGTGACATCTTCCCCTCTGATCTGAACACTGTCCTGCCCCGTGGCATCTTCCCCTCTGATCTGAACAGTGTCCTACCCCGTGGCATCTTCCCCACTAATCTGAACAACGTCCTGCCCCGTGGCATATTCCCCTCTGATCTGATCAGTGTCCTGCCCCGTGGCTTCTTCCCCTCTGATCTGAACAGCACCCTGCCCCGTGGCATCTTCCCCTCTGATCTGAACAGCGTCCTGCCCCGTGGCTTCTTCCCCTCTGATCTGATCAGCATCCTGCCCCTTCGCATCTCCCCCTCTGACCTGAACAGTGTCCTGCCCCGTGGCATCTTCCCCTCTGATCTGAACAGTGTCCTGCCCGTGGCATCTTCCCATCGGATCTGAGCAGTGTCCTGACCCGTGGCATCTTCACCCTCTGATCTGAACACTGTCCTGCCCCGTGGCATCTTCCCCCTTTTATCTGAACAGTGTCCTGCCCCGTGGCATCTTCCCCCTTTTATCTGAGCAGCGTACTGCCCCGTGGCTTCTTCCCCTCTGATCTCAACAGTGTCCTGCCCCGTGGCGTCTTCCCCTCTGATCTGAACAGTGTCCTGCCCGGTGGCGTCTTCCCCTCTGATGTGAACAGTGTACTGCCCCGTGGCGTCATCCCCTCTGATCTGAACAGTGTCCTGCCACATGGCATCTTCCCCCTTTTATCTGAGCAGCGTCCTGCCCCGTGGCTTCTTCCGCTCTGATCTGAACACTGTCCTGCCCCGTGGCATCTTCCCCTCTGATCTGAACAGTGTCCTGCCCCGTGGCATCTTCCATTCTGATCCGAACAGCATCCTGCCCCGTGGTGTCTTCCCCTCTGATCTGAACAGTGTCCTGCCCCGTGACATCTTCACCCTTTGATTTGAACTGTGTCCTGCCCCGTGGCATCATCCCCTCTGTTCTGAACAGTGTCCTGCCCCGTGGCATCTTCCCCTCTGTTCTGAACGGCATCCTGCCCCGTGGCATCTTCACCCTCTGTTCTGAACATTGTCCTGCCCCGTGGCATCTTCCCCTCTCATCTGAACTGTGTCCTGCCCCGTGGCATCTTCCCCTCTGTTCTGAACAGCATCCTGCCCCGTGGCATCTTCACCCTCTGTTCTGAACATTGTCCTGCCCCGTGGCATCTTCCACTCTGATCTGAACTGTGTCCTGCCCCGTGGCATCTTCCCCTCTGATCTGAACAGCATCCTGCCCTGTGGCATCTTCCCCTCTGTTCTGAACAGTGTCCTGCCCCGTGGCATCTTCCCCTCTGATCTGAACGGTGTCCTGCCCCGTGGCATCTTCCCCTCTGATCTGAACAGTGTCCTGCCCCGTGGCATCTTCCCCCTTTTATCTGAGCAGCGTCCTGACCCGTGGCTTCTTCCCCTCTGATCTGAACACTGTCCTGCCCCGTGGCATCTTCCCCCTTTTATCTGAACAGTGTCCTGCCCCGTGGCTTCTTCCCCTCTGATCTGAACCGTGTCCTGCCCCGTGGCATCTTCCCCCTTTTATCTGAACAGTGTCCTGCCCCGTGGCTTCTTCCCCTCTGATCTGAACAGTGTCCTGCCCCGTGGCATCTTCCCCCTTTTATCTGAACAGTGTCCTGCCCCGTGGCATCTTCCCCCTTTTATCTGAGCAGCGTCCTGCCCCGTGGCTTCTTCCCCTCTGATCTGAACAGTGTCCTGCCCCGTGGCGTCTTCCCCTCTGATCTGAACAGTGTCCTGCCCCGTGGCGTCTTCCCCTCTGATGTGAACAGTGTCCTGCCCCGTGGCGTCTTCCCCTCTGATCTGAACAGTGTCCTGCCCCGTGGCATCTTCCCCCTTTTATCTGAGCAGCGTCCTGCCCCGTGGCTTCTTCCGCTCTGATCTGAACACTGTCCTGCCCCGTGGCATCTTCCCCTCTGATCTGAACAGTGTCCTGCCCCGTGGCATCTTCCATTCTGATCCGAACAGCATCCTGCCCCGTGGCGTCTTCCCCTCTGATCTGAACAGTGTCCTGCCCCGTGACATCTTCACCCTTTGATCTGAACTGTGTCCTGCCCCGTGGCATCTTCCCCTCTGTTCTGAACAGTGTCCTGCCCCGTGGCATCTTCACCTCGGTTCTGAACAGCATCCTGCCCCGTGGCATCTTCACCCTCTGTTCTGAACATTGTCCTGCCCCGTGGCATCTTCCCCTCTGATCTGAACTGTGTCCTGCCCCGTGGCATCTTCCCCTCTGTTCTGAACAGCATCCTGCCCCGTGGCATCTTCACCCTCTGTTCTGAACATTGTCCTGTCCCGTGGCATCTTCCCCTCTGATCTGAACAGCGTCCTGCCCCGTGGCTTCTTCCCCTCTGATCTGAACAGTGTCCTGCCCCGTGGCATCTTCCCATCGGATCTGAGCAGTGTCCTGCCCCGTGGCATCTTCACCCTCTGATCTGATCAGTGTCCTGCCCCGTGGCATCTTCCCCTCTGATCTGAACAGTGTCCTGCCCCGTGGCATCTTCCCCCTTTTATCTGAAGAGCGTCCTGCCCCGTGGCTTCTTCCCCTCTGATCTGAACAGTGTCCCGCCCCGTGGCATCTTCCCCCTTTTATCTGAACAGTGTCCTGCCCCGTGGCATCTTCCCCCTTTTATCTGAACAGTGTCCTGCCCCGTGGCTTCTTCCCCTCTGATCTGAACAGTGTCCTGCCCCGTGGCATCTTCCCCCTTTTATCTGAACAGTGTCCTGCCCCGTGGCTTCTTCCCCTCTAATCTGAACAGTGTCCTGCCCCGTGGCATCTTCACCCTGTGATCTGAACAGTGTCCTGCCCCGTGGCATCTTCACCCTCTGATCTGAACAGTGTCCTGCCCATTCGCATCTCCCCCTCTGATCTGAACAGTGTCCTGCCCCGTGGCATCTTCCCCTCTGATCTGAACAGTGTCCTGCCCCGTGGCATCTTCCCCTCTGTTCTGAACAGTGTCCTGCCCCGTGGCATCTTCCCCTCTGATCTGAACAGTGTCCTGCCCCGTGGCATCTTCCCCTCTGATCTGAACAGCGTCCTACCCCGTGGCATCTTCCCCACTAATCTGAACAACGTCCTGCCCCGTGGCATATTCCCCTTTGATCCAAACAGCATCCTGCCCCTTCGCATCTCCCCCTCTGATCTGAACAGTGTCCTGCCCCGTGGCATCTTCACCTTCTGATCTGAACAGTGTCCTGCCCCGTGGCATCTTCCCCTCTGTTCTGAACAGTGTCCTGCCCCGTGGCATCTTCCCCTCTGATCTCAACAGTGTCCTGCCCCGTGGCATCTTCCCCTCTGTTCTGAACAGTGTCCTGACCCGTGGCATCTTCCCCTCTGATCTGAACAGTGTCCTGCCCCGTGGCATCTTCCCCTCTGTTCTGAACAGTGTCCTGCCCCGTGGCATCTTCCATTCTGATCCGAACCGCATCCTGCCCCGTGGTGTCTTCCCCTCTGATCTGAACAGTGTCCTGCCCCGTGACATCTTCACCCTTTGATTTGAACTGTGTCCTGCCCCGTGGCATCTTCCCCTCTGTTCTGAACAGTGTCCTGCCCCGTGACATCTTCACCCTTTGATTTGAACTGTGTCCTGCCCCGTGGCATCTTCCCCTCTGTTCTGAACAGTGTCCTGCCCCGTGGCATCTTCCCCTCTGATCTGAACAGTGTCCTGCCCCGTGGCATCTTCCCCTCTGTTCTGAACAGTGTCCTGACCCGTGGCATCTTCCCCTCTGATCTGAACAGTGTCCTGCCCCGTGGCCTCTTCACCTTCTGATCTGAACAGTGTCCTGGCCCGTGGCATCTTCCCCTCTGTTCTGAACAGTGTCCTGCCCCGTGGCATCTTCCATTCTGATCCGAACCGCATCCTGCCCCGTGGTGTCTTCCCCTCTGATCTGAACAGTGTCCTGCCCCGTGACATCTTCACCCTTTGATTTGAACTGTGTCCTGCCCCGTGGCATCTTCCCCTCTGTTCTGAACAGTGTCCTGCCCCGTGGCATCTTCCCCTCTGTTCTGAACAGCATCCTCCCCCGTGGCATCTTCACCCTCTGTTCTGAACATTGTCCTGCCCCGTGGCATCTTCCCCTCTCATCTGAACTGTGTCCTGCCCCGTGGCATCTTCCCCTCTGTTCTGAACAGCATCCTGCCTCGTGGCATCTTCACCCTCTGTTCTGAACATTGTCCTGCCCCGTGGCATCTTCCACTCTGATCTGAACTGTGTCCTGCCCCGTGGCATCTTCCCCTCTGATCTGAACAGCATCCTGCCCTGTGGCATCTTCCCCTCTGTTCTGAACAGTGTCCTGCCCCGTGGCATCTTCCCCTCTGATCTGAACGGTGTCCTGCCCCGTGGCATCTTCCCCTCTGATCTGAACAGTGTCCTGGCCCGTGGCATCTTCCCCTCTGTTCTGAACAGTGTCCTGACCCGTGGCATCTTCCCCTCTGATCTGAACAGTGTCCTGCCCCGTGGCCTCTTCACCTTCTGATCTGAACAGTGTCCTGGCCCGTGGCATCTTCCCCTCTGTTCTGAACAGTGTCCTGCCCCGTGGCATCTTCCATTCTGATCCGAACAGCATCCTGCCCCGTGGTGTCTTCCCCTCTGATCTGAACAGTGTCCTGCCCCGTGACATCTTCACCCTTTGATTTGAACTGTGTCCTGCCCCGTGGCATCTTCCCCTCTGTTCTGAACAGTGTCCTGCCCCGTGGCATATTCCCCTCTGTTCTGAACAGCATCCTGCCCCGTGGCATCTTCACCCTCTGTTCTGAACATTGTCCTGCCCCGTGGCATCTTCCCCTCTCATCTGAACTGTGTCCTGCCCCGTGGCATCTTCCCCTCTGTTCTGAACAGCATCCTGCCTCGTGGCATCTTCACCCTCTGTTCTGAACATTGTCCTGCCCCGTGGCATCTTCCACTCTGATCTGAACTGTGTCCTGCCCCGTGGCATCTTCCCCTCTGATCTGAACAGCATCCTGCCCTGTGGCATCTTCCCCTCTGTTCTGAACAGTGTCCTGCCCCGTGGCATCTTCCCCTCTGATCTGAACGGTGTCCTGCCCCGTGGCATCTTCCCCTCTGATCTGAACAGTGTCCTGCCCCGTGGCATCTTCCCCCTTTTATCTGAGCAGCGTCCTGCCCCGTGGCTTCTTCCCCTCTGATCTGAACAGTGTCCTGCCCCGTGGCATCTTCCCCCTTTTATCTGAACAGTGTCCTGCCCCGTGGCTTCTTCCCCTCTGATCTGAACAGTGTCCTGCCCCGTGGCATCTTCCCCCTTTTATCTGAACAGTGTCCTGCCCCGTGGCTTCTTCCCCTCTGATCTGAACAGTGTCCTGCCCCGTGGCATCTTACCCCTTTTATCTGAACAGTGTCCTGCCCCGTGGCATCTTCCCCCTTTTATCTCAGCAGCGTCCTGCCCCGTGGCTTCTTCCCCTCTGATCTGAACAGTGTCCTGCCCCGTGGCGTCTTCCCCTCTGATCTGAACAGTGTCCTGCCCCGTGGCGTCTTCCCCTCTGATGTGAACAGTGTCCTGCCCCGTGGCGTCTTCCCCTCTGATCTGAACAGTGTCCTGCCCCGTGGCATCTTCCCCCTTTTATCTGAGCAGCGTCCTGCCCCGTGGCTTCTTCCGCTCTGATCTGAACACTGTCCTGCCCCGTGGCATCTTCCCCTCTGATCTGAACAGTGTCCTGCCCCGTGGCATCTTCCATTCTGATCCGAACAGCATCCTGCCCCGTGGCGTCTTCCCCTCTGATCTGAACAGTGTCCTGCCCCGTGACATCTTCACCCTTTGATCTGAACTGTGTCCTGCCCCGTGGCATCTTCCCCTCTGTTCTGAACAGTGTCCTGCCCCGTGGCATCTTCCCCTCGGTTCTGAACAGCATCCTGCCCCGTGGCATCTTCACCCTCTGTTCTGAACATTGTCCTGCCCCGTGGCATCTTCCCCTCTGATCTGAACTGTGTCCTGCCCCGTGGCATCTTCCCCTCTGTTCTGAACAGCATCCTGCCCCGTGGCATCTTCACCCTCTGTTCTGAACATTGTCCTGTCCCGTGGCATCTTCCCCTCTGATCTGAACAGCGTCCTGCCCCGTGGCTTCTTCCCCTCTGATCTGAACAGTGTCCTGCCCCGTGGCATCTTCCCATCGGATCTGAGCAGTGTCCTGCCCCGTGGCATCTTCACCCTCTGATCTGAACAGTGTCCTGCCCCGTGGCATCTTCACCCTCTGATCTGATCAGTGTCCTGCCCCGTGGCATCTTCCCCTCTGATCTGAACAGTGTCCTGCCCCGTGGCATCTTCCCCCTTTTATCTGAAGAGCGTCCTGCCCCGTGGCTTCTTCCCCTCTGATCTGAACAGTGTCCCGCCCCGTGGCATCTTCCCCCTTTTATCTGAACAGTGTCCTGCCCCGTGGCATCTTCCCCCTTTTATCTGAACAGTGTCCTGCCCCGTGGCTTCTTCCCCTCTGATCTGAACAGTGTCCTGCCCCGTGGCATCTTCCCCCTTTTATCTGAACAGTGTCCTGCCCCGTGGCTTCTTCCCCTCTAATCTGAACAGTGTCCTGCCCCGTGGCATCTTCACCCTGTGATCTGAACAGTGTCCTGCCCCGTGGCATCTTCACCCTCTGATCTGAACAGTGTCCTGCCCCTTCGCATCTCCCCCTCTGATCTGAACAGTGTCCTGCCCCGTGGCATCTTCCCCTCTGATCTGAACAGTGTCCTGCCCCGTGGCATCTTCCCCTCTGTTCTGAACAGTGTCCTGCACCGTGGCATCTTCCCCTCTGATCTGAACAGTGTCCTGCCCCGTGGCATCTTCCCCTCTGATCTGAACAGCGTCCTACCCCGTGGCATCTTCCCCACTAATCTGAACAACGTCCTGCCCCGTGGCATATTCCCCTTTGATCCAAACAGCATCCTGCCCCTTCGCATCTCCCCCTCTGATCTGAACAGTGTCCTGCCCCGTGGCATCTTCACCTTCTGATCTGAACAGTGTCCTGCCCCGTGGCATCTTCCCCTCTGTTCTGAACAGTGTCCTGCCCCGTGGCATCTTCCCCTCTGATCTGAACAGTGTCCTGCCCCGAGGCATCATCCCCTCTGTTCTGAACAGTGTCCTGCCCCGTGGCATCTTCCCCTCCGATCTGAACAGTGTCCTGCCCTGTGGCATCTTCCCCTCTGTTCTGAACAGTGTCCTGCCCCGTGGCATCTTCCCCTCTGATCTGAACAGCATCCTGCCCTGTGGCATCTTCCCCTCTGTTCTGAACAGTGTCCTGCCCCGTGGCATCTTCCCCTCTGATCTGAACGGTGTCCTGCCCCGTGGCATCTTCCCCTCTGATCTGAACAGTGTCCTGCCCCGTGGCATCTTCCCCCTTTTATCTGAGCAGCGTCCTGCCCCGTGGCTGCTTCCCCTCTGATCTGAACACTGTCCTGCCCCGTGGCATCTTCCCCCTTTTATCTGAACAGTGTCCTGCCCCGTGGCTTCTTCCCCTCTGATCTGAACAGTGTCCTGCCCCGTGGCATCTTCCCCCTTTTATCTGAACAGTGTCCTGCCCCGTGGCTTCTTCCCCTCTGATCTGAACAGTGTCCTGCCCCGTGGCATCTTCCCCCTTTTATCTGAACAGTGTCCTGCCCCGTGGCATCTTCCCCCTTTTATCTGAGCAGCGTCCTGCCCCGTGGCTTCTTCCCCTCTGATCTGAACAGTGTCCTGCCCCGTGGCGTCTTCCCCTCTGATCTGAACAGTGTCCTGCCCCGTGGCGTCTTCCCCTCTGATGTGAACAGTGTCCTGCCCCGTGGCGTCTTCCCCTCTGATCTGAACAGTGTCCTGCCCCGTGGCATCTTCCCCCTTTTATCTGAGCAGCGTCCTGCCCCGTGGCTTCTTCCGCTCTGATCTGAACACTGTCCTGCCCCGTGGCATCTTCCCCTCTGATCTGAACAGAGTCCTGCCCCGTGACATCTTCACCCTTTGATCTGAACTGTGTCCTGCCCCGTGGCATCTTCCCCTCTGTTCTGAACAGTGTCCTGCCCCGTGGCATCTTCACCTCGGTTCTGAACAGCATCCTGCCCCGTGGCATCTTCACCCTCTGTTCTGAACATTGTCCTGCCCCGTGGCATCTTCCCCTCTGATCTGAACTGTGTCCTGCCCCGTGGCATCTTCCCCTCTGTTCTGAACAGCATCCTGCCCCGTGGCATCTTCACCCTCTGTTCTGAACATTGTCCTGTCCCGTGGCATCTTCCCCTCTGATCTGAACAGCGTCCTGCCCCGTGGCTTCTTCCCCTCTGATCTGAACAGTGTCCTGCCCCGTGGCATCTTCCCATCGGATCTGAGCAGTGTCCTGCCCCGTGGCATCTTCACCCTCTGATCTGAACAGTGTCCTGCCCCGTGGCATCTTCACCCTCTGATCTGATCAGTGTCCTGCCCCGTGGCATCTTCCCCTCTGATCTCAACAGGGTCCTGCCCCGTGGCATCTTCCCCCTTTTATCTGAAGAGCGTCCTGCCCCGTGGCTTCTTCCCCTCTGATCTGAACAGTGTCCCGCCCCCAACCATCTTCCCCCTTTTATCTGAACAGTGTCCTGCCCCGTGGCATCTTCCCCCTTTTATCTGAACAGTGTCCTGCCCCGTGGCTTCTTCCCCTCTGATCTGAACAGTGTCCTGCCCCGTGGCATCTTCCCCCTTTTATCTGAACAGTGTCCTGCCCCGTGGCTTCTTCCCCTCTAATCTGAACAGTGTCCTGCCCCGTGGCATCTTCACCCTGTGATCTGAACAGTGTCCTGCCCCGTGGCATCTTCACCCTCTGATCTGAACAGTGTCCTGCCCCTTCGCATCTCCCCCTCTGATCTGAACAGTGTCCTGCCCCGTGGCATCTTCCCCTCTGATCTGAACAGTGTCTTGCCCCGTGGCATCTTCCCCTCTGTTCTGAACAGTGTCCTGCCCCGTGGCATCTTCCCCTCTGATCTGAACAGAGTCCTGCCCCGTGGCATCTTCCCCTCTGATCTGAACAGCGTCCTACCCCGTGGCATCTTCCCCACTAATCTGAACAACGTCCTGCCCCGTGGCATATTCCCCTTTGATCCAAACAGCATCCTGCCCCTTCGCATCTCCCCCTCTGATCTGAACAGTGTCCTGCCCCGTGGCATCTTCACCTTCTGATCTGAACAGTGTCCTGCCCCGTGGCATCTTCCCCTCTGTTCTGAACAGTGTCCTGCCCCGTGGCATCTTCCCCTCTGATCTGAACAGTGTCCTGCCCCGTGGCATCTTCCCCTCTGTTCTGAACAGTGTCCTGACCCGTGGCATCTTCCCCTCTGATCTGAACAGTGTCCTGCCCCGTGGCCTCTTCACCTTCTGATCTGAACAGTGTCCTGGCCCGTGGCATCTTCCCCTCTGTTCTGAACAGTGTCCTGCCCCGTGGCATCTTCCATTCTGATCCGAACAGCATCCTGCCCCGTGGTGTCTTCCCCTCTGATCTGAACAGTGTCCTGCCCCGTGACATCTTCACCCTTTGATTTGAACTGTGTCCTGCCCCGTGGCATCTTCCCCTCTGTTCTGAACAGTGTCCTGCCCCGTGGCATCTTCCCCTCTGTTCTGAACAGCATCCTGCCCCGTGGCATCTTCACCCTCTGTTCTGAACATTGTCCTGCCCCGTGGCATCTTCCCCTCTCATCTGAACTGTGTCCTGCCCCGTGGCATCTTCCCCTCTGTTCTGAACAGCATCCTGCCTCGTGGCATCTTCACCCTCTGTTCTGAACATTGTCCTGCCCCGTGGCATCTTCCACTCTGATCTGAACTGTGTCCTGCCCCGTGGCATCTTCCCCTCTGATCTGAACAGCATCCTGCCCTGTGGCATCTTCCCCTCTGTTCTGAACAGTGTCCTGCCCCGTGGCATCTTCCCCTCTGATCTGAACGGTGTCCTGCCCCGTGGCATCTTCCCCTCTGATCTGAACAGTGTCCTGCCCCGTGGCATCTTCCCCCTTTTATCTGAACAGTGTCCTGCCCCGTGGCTTCTTCCCCTCTGATCTGAACAGTGTCCTGCCCCGTGGCATCTTCCCCCTTTTATCTGAACAGTGTCCTGCCCCGTGGCATCTTCCCCCTTTTATCTCAGCAGCGTCCTGCCCCGTGGCTTCTTCCCCTCTGATCTGAACAGTGTCCTGCCCCGTGGCGTCTTCCCCTCTGATCTGAACAGTGTCCTGCCCCGTGGCGTCTTCCCCTCTGATGTGAACAGTGTCCTGCCCCGTGGCGTCTTCCCCTCTGATCTGAACAGCGTCCTGCCCCGTGGCTTCTTCCGCTCTGATCTGAACACTGTCCTGCCCCGTGGCATCTTCCCCTCTGATCTGAACAGTGTCCTGCCCCGTGGCATCTTCCATTCTGATCCGAACAGCATCCTGCCCCGTGGCGTCTTCCCCTCTGATCTGAACAGTGTCCTGCCCCGTGACATCTTCACCCTTTGATCTGAACTGTGTCCTGCCCCGTGGCATCTTCCCCCTTTTATCTGAGCAGCGTCCTGCCCCGTGGCTGCTTCCCCTCTGATCTGAACACTGTCCTGCCCCGTGGCATCTTCCCCCTTTTATCTGAACAGTGTCCTGCCCCGTGGCTTCTTCCCCTCTGATCTGAACAGTGTCCTGCCCCGTGGCATCTTCCCCCTTTTATCTGAACAGTGTCCTGCCCCGTGGCTTCTTCCCCTCTGATCTGAACAGTGTCCTGCCCCGTGGCATCTTCCCCCTTTTATCTGAACAGTGTCCTGCCCCGTGGCATCTTCCCCCTTTTATCTGAGCAGCGTCCTGCCCCGTGGCTTCTTCCCCTCTGATCTGAACAGTGTCCTGCCCCGTGGCGTCTTCCCCTCTGATCTGAACAGTGTCCTGCCCCGTGGCGTCTTCCCCTCTGATGTGAACAGTGTCCTGCCCCGTGGCGTCTTCCCCTCTGATCTGAACAGTGTCCTGCCCCGTGGCATCTTCCCCCTTTTATCTGAGCAGCGTCCTGCCCCGTGGCTTCTTCCGCTCTGATCTGAACACTGTCCTGCCCCGTGGCATCTTCCCCTCTGATCTGAACAGAGTCCTGCCCCGTGACATCTTCACCCTTTGATCTGAACTGTGTCCTGCCCCGTGGCATCTTCCCCTCTGTTCTGAACAGTGTCCTGCCCCGTGGCATCTTCACCTCGGTTCTGAACAGCATCCTGCCCCGTGGCATCTTCACCCTCTGTTCTGAACATTGTCCTGCCCCGTGGCATCTTCCCCTCTGATCTGAACTGTGTCCTGCCCCGTGGCATCTTCCCCTCTGTTCTGAACAGCATCCTGCCCCGTGGCATCTTCACCCTCTGTTCTGAACATTGTCCTGTCCCGTGGCATCTTCCCCTCTGATCTGAACAGCGTCCTGCCCCGTGGCTTCTTCCCCTCTGATCTGAACAGTGTCCTGCCCCGTGGCATCTTCCCATCGGATCTGAGCAGTGTCCTGCCCCGTGGCATCTTCACCCTCTGATCTGAACAGTGTCCTGCCCCGTGGCATCTTCACCCTCTGATCTGATCAGTGTCCTGCCCCGTGGCATCTTCCCCTCTGATCTCAACAGTGTCCTGCCCCGTGGCATCTTCCCCCTTTTATCTGAAGAGCGTCCTGCCCCGTGGCTTCTTCCCCTCTGATCTGAACAGTGTCCCGCCCCCAACCATCTTCCCCCTTTTATCTGAACAGTGTCCTGCCCCGTGGCATCTTCCCCCTTTTATCTGAACAGTGTCCTGCCCCGTGGCTTCTTCCCCTCTGATCTGAACAGTGTCCTGCCCCGTGGCATCTTCCCCCTTTTATCTGAACAGTGTCCTGCCCCGTGGCTTCTTCCCCTCTAATCTGAACAGTGTCCTGCCCCGTGGCATCTTCACCCTGTGATCTGAACAGTGTCCTGCCCCGTGGCATCTTCACCCTCTGATCTGAACAGTGTCCTGCCCCTTCGCATCTCCCCCTCTGATCTGAACAGTGTCCTGCCCCGTGGCATCTTCCCCTCTGATCTGAACAGTGTCTTGCCCCGTGGCATCTTCCCCTCTGTTCTGAACAGTGTCCTGCCCCGTGGCATCTTCCCCTCTGATCTGAACAGAGTCCTGCCCCGTGGCATCTTCCCCTCTGATCTGAACAGCGTCCTACCCCGTGGCATCTTCCCCACTAATCTGAACAACGTCCTGCCCCGTGGCATATTCCCCTTTGATCCAAACAGCATCCTGCCCCTTCGCATCTCCCCCTCTGATCTGAACAGTGTCCTGCCCCGTGGCATCTTCACCTTCTGATCTGAACAGTGTCCTGCCCCGTGGCATCTTCCCCTCTGTTCTGAACAGTGTCCTGCCCCGTGGCATCTTCCCCTCTGATCTGAACAGTGTCCTGCCCCGTGGCATCTTCCCCTCTGTTCTGAACAGTGTCCTGACCCGTGGCATCTTCCCCTCTGATCTGAACAGTGTCCTGCCCCGTGGCCTCTTCACCTTCTGATCTGAACAGTGTCCTGGCCCGTGGCATCTTCCCCTCTGTTCTGAACAGTGTCCTGCCCCGTGGCATCTTCCATTCTGATCCGAACAGCATCCTGCCCCGTGGTGTCTTCCCCTCTGATCTGAACAGTGTCCTGCCCCGTGACATCTTCACCCTTTGATTTGAACTGTGTCCTGCCCCGTGGCATCTTCCCCTCTGTTCTGAACAGTGTCCTGCCCCGTGGCATCTTCCCCTCTGTTCTGAACAGCATCCTGCCCCGTGGCATCTTCACCCTCTGTTCTGAACATTGTCCTGCCCCGTGGCATCTTCCCCTCTCATCTGAACTGTGTCCTGCCCCGTGGCATCTTCCCCTCTGTTCTGAACAGCATCCTGCCTCGTGGCATCTTCACCCTCTGTTCTGAACATTGTCCTGCCCCGTGGCATCTTCCACTCTGATCTGAACTGTGTCCTGCCCCGTGGCATCTTCCCCTCTGATCTGAACAGCATCCTGCCCTGTGGCATCTTCCCCTCTGTTCTGAACAGTGTCCTGCCCCGTGGCATCTTCCCCTCTGATCTGAACGGTGTCCTGCCCCGTGGCATCTTCCCCTCTGATCTGAACAGTGTCCTGCCCCGTGGCATCTTCCCCCTTTTATCTGAACAGTGTCCTGCCCCGTGGCTTCTTCCCCTCTGATCTGAACAGTGTCCTGCCCCGTGGCATCTTCCCCCTTTTATCTGAACAGTGTCCTGCCCCGTGGCATCTTCCCCCTTTTATCTCAGCAGCGTCCTGCCCCGTGGCTTCTTCCCCTCTGATCTGAACAGTGTCCTGCCCCGTGGCGTCTTCCCCTCTGATCTGAACAGTGTCCTGCCCCGTGGCGTCTTCCCCTCTGATGTGAACAGTGTCCTGCCCCGTGGCGTCTTCCCCTCTGATCTGAACAGCGTCCTGCCCCGTGGCTTCTTCCGCTCTGATCTGAACACTGTCCTGCCCCGTGGCATCTTCCCCTCTGATCTGAACAGTGTCCTGCCCCGTGGCATCTTCCATTCTGATCCGAACAGCATCCTGCCCCGTGGCGTCTTCCCCTCTGATCTGAACAGTGTCCTGCCCCGTGACATCTTCACCCTTTGATCTGAACTGTGTCCTGCCCCGTGGCATCTTCCCCTCTGTTCTGAACAGTGTCCTGCCCCGTGGCATCTTCCCCTCGGTTCTGAACAGCATCCTGCCCCGTGGCATCTTCACCCTCTGTTCTGAACATTGTCCTGCCCCGTGGCATCTTCCCCTCTGATCTGAACTGTGTCCTGCCCCGTGGCATCTTCCCCTCTGTTCTGAACAGCATCCTGCCCCGTGGCATCTTCACCCTCTGTTCTGAACATCGTCCTGTCCCGTGGCATCTTCCCCTCTGATCTGAACAGCGTCCTGCCCCGTGGCTTCTTCCCCTCTGATCTGAACAGTGTCCTGCCCCGTGGCATCTTCCCATCGGATCTGAGCAGTGTCCTGCCCCGTGGCATCTTCACCCTCTGATCTGAACAGTGTCCTGCCCCGTGGCATCTTCACCCTCTGATCTGATCAGTGTCCTGCCCCGTGGCATCTTCCCCTCTGATCTGAACAGTGTCCTGCCCCGTGGCATCTTCCCCCTTTTATCTGAAGAGCGTCCTGCCCCGTGGCTTCTTCCCCTCTGATCTGAACAGTGTCCCGCCCCGTGGCATCTTCCCCCTTTTATCTGAACAGTGTCCTGCCCCGTGGCATCTTCCCCCTTTTATCTGAACAGTGTCCTGCCCCGTGGCTTCTTCCCCTCTGATCTGAACAGTGTCCTGCCCTGTGGCATCTTCCCCCTTTTATCTGAACAGTGTCCTGCCCCGTGGCTTCTTCCCCTCTAATCTGAACAGTGTCCTGCCCCGTGGCATCTTCACCCTGTGATCTGAACAGTGTCCTGCCCCGTGGCATCTTCACCCTCTGATCTGAACAGTGTCCTGCCCCTTCGCATCTTCCCCTCTGATCTGAACAGAGTCCTGCCCCGTGGCATCTTCCCCTCTGATCTGAACAGCGTCCTACCCCGTGGCATCTTCCCCACTAATCTGAACAACGTCCTGCCCCGTGGCATATTCCCCTTTGATCCAAACAGCATCCTGCCCCTTCGCATCTCCCCCTCTGATCTGAACAGTGTCCTGCCCCGTGGCATCTTCACCTTCTGATCTGAACAGTGTCCTGCCCCGTGGCATCTTCCCCTCTGTTCTGAACAGTGTCCTGCCCCGTGGCATCTTCCCCTCTGATCTGAACAGTGTCCTGCCCCGTGGCATCTTCCCCTCTGTTCTGAACAGTGTCCTGACCCGTGGCATCTTCCCCTCTGATCTGAACAGTGTCCTGCCCCGTGGCCTCTTCACCTTCTGATCTGAACAGTGTCCTGGCCCGTGGCATCTTCCCCTCTGTTCTGAACAGTGTCCTGCCCCGTGGCATCTTCCATTCTGATCCGAACAGCATCCTGCCCCGTGGTGTCTTCCCCTCTGATCTGAACAGTGTCCTGCCCCGTGACATCTTCACCCTTTGATTTGAACTGTGTCCTGCCCCGTGGCATCTTCCCCTCTGTTCTGAACAGTGTCCTGCCCCGTGGCATCTTCCCCTCTGTTCTGAACAGCATCCTGCCCCGTGGCATCTTCACCCTCTGTTCTGAACATTGTCCTGCCCCGTGGCATCTTCCCCTCTCATCTGAACTGTGTCCTGCCCCGTGGCATCTTCCCCTCTGTTCTGAACAGCATCCTGCCTCGTGGCATCTTCACCCTCTGTTCTGAACATTGTCCTGCCCCGTGGCATCTTCCACTCTGATCTGAACTGTGTCCTGCCCCGTGGCATCTTCCCCTCTGATCTGAACAGCATCCTGCCCTGTGGCATCTTCCCCTCTGTTCTGAACAGTGTCCTGCCCCGTGGCATCTTCCCCTCTGATCTGAACGGTGTCCTGCCCCGTGGCATCTTCCCCTCTGATCTGAACAGTGTCCTGCCCCGTGGCATCTTCCCCCTTTTATCTGAACAGTGTCCTGCCCCGTGGCTTCTTCCCCTCTGATCTGAACAGTGTCCTGCCCCGTGGCATCTTCCCCCTTTTATCTGAACAGTGTCCTGCCCCGTGGCATCTTCCCCCTTTTATCTCAGCAGCGTCCTGCCCCGTGGCTTCTTCCCCTCTGATCTGAACAGTGTCCTGCCCCGTGGCGTCTTCCCCTCTGATCTGAACAGTGTCCTGCCCCGTGGCGTCTTCCCCTCTGATATGAACAGTGTCCTGCCCCGTGGCGTCTTCCCCTCTGATCTGAACAGCGTCCTGCCCCGTGGCTTCTTCCGCTCTGATCTGAACACTGTCCTGCCCCGTGGCATCTTCCCCTCTGATCTGAACAGTGTCCTGCCCCGTGGCATCTTCCATTCTGATCCGAACAGCATCCTGCCCCGTGGCGTCTTCCCCTCTGATCTGAACAGTGTCCTGCCCCGTGACATCTTCACCCTTTGATCTGAACTGTGTCCTGCCCCGTGGCATCTTCCCCTCTGTTCTGAACAGTGTCCTGCCCCGTGGCATCTTCCCCTCGGTTCTGAACAGCATCCTGCCCCGTGGCATCTTCACCCTCTGTTCTGAACATTGTCCTGCCCCGTGGCATCTTCCCCTCTGATCTGAACTGTGTCCTGCCCCGTGGCATCTTCCCCTCTGTTCTGAACAGCATCCTGCCCCGTGGCATCTTCACCCTCTGTTCTGAACATTGTCCTGTCCCGTGGCATCTTCCCCTCTGATCTGAACAGCGTCCTGCCCCGTGGCTTCTTCCCCTCTGATCTGAACAGTGTCCTGCCCCGTGGCATCTTCCCATCGGATCTGAGCAGTGTCCTGCCCCGTGGCATCTTCACCCTCTGATCTGAACAGTGTCCTGCCCCGTGGCATCTTCACCCTCTGATCTGATCAGTGTCCTGCCCCGTGGCATCTTCCCCTCTGATCTGAACAGTGTCCTGCCCCGTGGCATCTTCCCCCTTTTATCTGAAGAGCGTCCTGCCCCGTGGCTTCTTCCCCTCTGATCTGAACAGTGTCCCGCCCCGTGGCATCTTCCCCCTTTTATCTGAACAGTGTCCTGCCCCGTGGCATCTTCCCCCTTTTATCTGAACAGTGTCCTGCCCCGTGGCTTCTTCCCCTCTGATCTGAACAGTGTCCTGCCCTGTGGCATCTTCCCCCTTTTATCTGAACAGTGTCCTGCCCCGTGGCTTCTTCCCCTCTAATCTGAACAGTGTCCTGCCCCGTGGCATCTTCACCCTGTGATCTGAACAGTGTCCTGCCCCGTGGCATCTTCACCCTCTGATCTGAACAGTGTCCTGCCCCTTCGCATCTCCCCCTCTGATCTGAACAGTGTCCTGCCCCGTGGCATCTTCCCCTCTGATCTGAACAGTGTCCTGCCCCGTGGCATCTTCCCGTCTGTTCTGAACAGTGTCCTGCCCCGTGGCATCTTCCCCTCTGATCTGAACAGTGTCCTGCCCCGTGGCATCTTCCCCTCTGATCTGAACAGCGTCCTACCCCGTGGCATCTTCCCCACTAATCTGAACAACGTCCTGCCCCGTGGCATATTCCCCTTTGATCCAAACAGCATCCTGCCCCTTCGCATCTCCCCCTCTGATCTGAACAGTGTCCTGCCCCGTGGCATCTTCACCTTCTGATCTGAACAGTGTCCTGCCCCGTGGCATCTTCCCCTCTGTTCTGAACAGTGTCCTGCCCCGTGGCATCTTCCCCTCTGATCTGAACAGTGTCCTGCCCCGAGGCATCTTCCCCTCAGATCTGAACAGTGTCCTGCCCCGTGGCCTCTTCACCTTCTGATCTGAACAGTGTCCTGTCCCGTGGCATCTTCCCCTCTGTTCTGAACAGTGTCCTGCCCCGTGGCATCTTCTCCCTCTGATCTGAACAGCTTCCTTACTGGTGGCATCTTCCCCTCTGATCTGAACAACGTCCTGCCCCGTGGCATCTTCCCCTCTGATTTGAACAGCGTACTGCCCCGTGGCAGCTTCACCCTCGGGTCTGAACAGTGTCCAGCCCTGTGGCATTTTCACACTCTAATCAGAACAGTGTCCTGCCCCGTGGCATCTTCCCCTCTGATCTGAACAGTGTCCTGCCCCGTGACATCTTCACTCTTTGATCTGAACACTGTCCTGCCCCGTGGCATCTTCCCCTCTGATCTGAACAGTGTCCTGCCCCGTGACATCTTCTCTCTTTGATCTGAACACTGTCCTGCCCCGTGGCATCTTCCCCTCTAATCTGAACAGTGTCCTGCCCCTTGGTATCTTCACCCTGTTATCTGAACAGTATCCTGCCCCGTGGCATCTTCACCCTCTGATCTGAACAGTGTCCTGCCCCGTGACATCTTCACTCTTTGATCTGAACACTGTCCTACCCCGTGGCATCTTCCCCTCTAATCTGGACAGTGTCCTGCCCCGTGGCATCTTCCCCTCTAATCTGAACAGCGTCCTGCCCCGTGGCATCTTCACCCTGTGATCTGAACAGTATCCTGCCCCGTGGCATCTTCCCCTCAGATCTGAACAGTATCATGCCCCGTGGCATCTTTACCCTCTGATCTGAACAGTATCATGCCCCGTGGCATCTTTACCCTCTGATCTGAACAGTGTCCTGCCCCGTGGCATCTTCTCCTCTGATCTGAACAGCATCCTGCCCTGTGGCATCTTCACCCTCTGATCTGAACAGTGTCCTGCCCTGTGGCATCTTCGCCCTCTGATCTGAACAGTGTCCTGCCCCTTGGCATCTTCCCCTCTGATCTGAACTGCATCCTGCCTCGTGGCATCTTGCCCTCTGATTTGAACAGCGTACTGCCCCATGGCAGCTTCACCCTCGGATCTGAACTGTGTCCTGCCCCGTGGCATCTTCCCCTCTAATCTGAACAGTGTCCTGCCCCGTGTCATCTTCACCCTCGGCTCTGAACAATGTCCTGCCCCGTGGCATCTTCACCCTCGGCTCTGAACAGTGTTCTGCCCCGTGGCATCTTTACCCTCTGATCTGAACAGTCCAGCCCCGTGGCATCTTCTCCTCTGATCTGAACAGCGTCCTGCCCTGTGGCATCTTCACCCTCTGATCTGAACAATGTCCTGCCCCATGGCATCTTCCCCTCTGTTCTGAACAGTGTCCTGCCCCGTGGCATCTTCCCCTCTGATCTGAACAGTGTCCTGCCCAGTGGCATCTTCGCCCTCTGATCTGAACAGTGTCCTGCCCCGTGGCTTCTTCCCCTCTGATCCGAACAGTATCATGCCCCGTGACATCTTTACCCTCTGATCTGAACAGTGTCCTGCCCCGTGGCATCTTTACCCTCTGATCCGAACAGTGTCCTGCCCCGTGGCATCTTCACCCTCTGATCTTAGCAGTGTCCTGCCCCGTGGCATCTTCCCCTCTGATCCGAACAGTATCATGCCCCGTGGCATCTTTACCCTCTGATCTGAACAGTGTCCTGCCCCGTGGCATCTTTACCCTCTGATCCGAACAGTGTCCTGCCCAGTGGCATCTTCACCCTCTGATCTGAACTGTGTCCTGCCCCGTGGCATCTTCCCCTCGGATCTGAACACTGTCCTGCCCCGTGGCATCTTCACCCTCTGATCAGAACAGCGTCCTGCCTCGTGGCATCTTGCCCTCTGATCTGAACAGCATCCTTACTGGTGGCATCTTCCCCTCTGATCTGAACAGCCTCCTGCCCCGTGGCATCTTCCCCTCTGATCTGAACAGCGTACTGCCCCGTGGCAGCTTCACCCTCGGATCTGAACAGTGTCCTGCCCCGTGGCATCTTCCCCTCTGATCTGAACAGCCTCCTGCCCCGTGGCATCTTCCCCACTGATCTGAACAACGTCCTTTCCCGTGGCATCTTCCCCTCTGTTCTGAACAGTGTCCTGCCCCGTGGCATCTTCCCCTCTGTTCTGAACAGTGTCCTGCCCCGTGGCATCTTCCCCTCAGATCTGAACAGTATCATGCCCCGTGGCATCTTCCCCTCTGTTCTGAACAGTGTCCTGCCCTGTGGCATCTTCACCCTCTGATCTGAACAGTGTCCTGCCCCGTGGCTTCTTCCCCTCTGATCTGAACAGTGTCAGTGTCCTGCCCCGTGGCATCTTCCCCTCAGATCTGAACAGTGTCCTGCCCCGTGGCATCTTCCCCTCTGATCCGAACAGTATCATGCCCCGTGGCATCTTTACCCTCTGATCTGAACAGTGTCCTGCCCCGTGGCATCTTTACCCTCTGATCCGAACAGTGTCCTGCCCCGTGGCATCTTCCCCTCTGTTCTGAACAGTGTCCTGCCCCGTGGCATCTTCCCCTCTGTTCTGAACAGTGTCCTGCCCCGTGGCATCTTCCCCTCTGATCTGAACAGTGTCCTGCCCCGTGGCATCTTCCCCTCTGATCTGAACTGTGTCCTGCCCCGTGGCATCTTCCCCTCAGATCTGAACAGTGTCCTGCCCCGTGGCATCTTCCCCTCAGATCTGAACCGTCTCCTGCCCCGTGGCATCTTCCCCTCTTTAGCTGAACCGTGTCCTGCCCTGTGGCATCTACTCCTCTGATCTGAACAGCGTCCTTCCCCTTGGCATCTTCTCCCTCTGATCTGAACAGCATCCTTACTGGTGGCATCTTCCCCTCTGATCTGAACAGCATCCTGCCCCGTGGCATCTTTACACTCTGATCAGAACAGCGTCCTGCCTCGTGGCATCTTGCCTTCTGATCTGAACAGCATCCTTACTGGTGGCATCTTCCCCTTTGATCTGAACAGTGTCCTGCCCCGTGACATCTTCACTCTTTGATCTGAACACTGTCCTGCCCCGTGTCATCTTCCCCTCTAATCTGAACAGTGTCCTGCCCCGTGGCATCTTCACCCTCGGATCTGAACAATGTCCTGCCCCTTGGCATCTTCCCCTCAGATCTGAACAGTGTCCTGCCCCGTGGCATCTTCAGCCTCTGATCTGAACAGTATCATGCCCCGTGGCATCTTTACCCTCTGATCTGAACGGTCCTGCCCCGTGGCATCTTCTCCTCTGATCTGAACAGCATCCTGCCCTGTGGCATCTTCCCCTCTGATCTGAACAGTGTCCTGCCCCGTGGCATCTTCACCCTCTGATCTGAACAGTGTCCTGCCCCATGGCATCTTCCCCTCTGTTCTGAACAGCATCCTGCCCCATGGCATCTTCCCCTCTGTTCTGAACAGTGTCCTGCCCCGTGGCATCTTCCCCTCTGATCTGAACAGTGTCCTGCCCCGTGGCATCTTCACCCTCTGATCTGAACAGCATTCTGCCATGTGGCATCTTCACCCTCTGATCTGAACAGTGTCCTGCCCCGTGACATCTTCACACTCTGATCTGAACAGTGTCCTGCCCCGTGGCATCTTCACCCTCTGATCTGAACAGTGCCCTGCCCCGTGGCATCTTCCCCTCTAATCTGAACAACGTCCTGCCCCGTGGCATCTTCCCCTCTGATCTGAACTGCATCCTGCCCCGTGGCATCTTTACACTCTGATCAGAACAGCGTCCTGCCTCGTGGCATCTTGCCCTCTGATTTGAACAGCGTACTGCCCCATGGCAGCTTCACCCTCGGATCTGAACAGTGTCCTGCCCCGTGACATCTTCACTCTTTGATCTGAACACTGTCCTGCCCCGTGGCATCTTCCCCTCTAATCTGAACAGTGTCCTGCCCCTTGGCATCTTCACCCTCGGATCTGAACAATGTCCTGCCCCGTGGCATCTTCCCCTCAGATCTGAACAGTGTCCTGCCCCGTGGCATCTTCACCCTCTGATCTGAACAGTATCATGCCCCGTGGCATCTTTACCCTCTGATCTGAACAGTCCTGCCCCGTGGCATCTTCTCCTCTGATCTGAACAGCATCCTGCCCTGTGGCATCTTCACCCTCTGATCTGAACAGTGTCCTGCCCCATGGCATCTTCCCCTCTGTTCTGAACAGTGTCCTGCCCCGTGGTATCTTCCCCTCAGATCTGAACAGTGTCCTGCCCCATGGCACCTTCCCCTCTGATCTGAACCGTCTCCTGCCCCGTGGCATCTTCCCCTCTTTAGCTGAACCGTGTCCTGCCCTGTGGCATCTACTCCTCTGATCTGAACAGCGTCCTTCCCCATGGCATCTTCTCCCTCTGATCTGAACAGCATCCTTACTGGTGGCATCATCCCCTCTGATCTGAACAGAATCCTGCCCCGTGGCATCTTTACCCTCTGATCTGAACAGTCCTGCCCCGTGGCATCTTCTCCTCTGATCTGAACAGCATCCTGCCCCATGGCATCTTCCCCTCTGTTCTGAACAGCATCCTGCCCCGTGGCATCTTCCCCTCTGATCTGAACAGTGTCCTGCCCTGTGGCATCTTCGCCCTCTGATCTGAACAGTGTCCTGCCCCGTGGCTTCTTCCCCTCTGATCTGAACAGTGTCAGTGTCCTGCCCCGTGGCTTCTTCCCCTCTGATCTGAACAGTGTCCTGCCCCGTGGCATCTTCCCTTCAGATCTGAACAGTGTCCTGCCCCGTGGCATCTTCACCCTCTGATCTGAACAGTATCATGCCCCGTGGCATCTTTACCCTCTGATCTGAACAGTCCTGCCCCGTGGCATCTTCTCCTCTGATCTGAACAGCATCCTGCCCTGTGGCATCTTCACCCTCTGATCTGAACAGTGTCCTGCCCCATGGCATCTTCCCCTCTGTTCTGAACAGCATCCTGCCCCGTGGCATCTTCCCCTCTGTTCTGAACAGTGTCCTGCCCCGTGGCATCTTCCCCTCTGATCTGAACAGTGTCCTGCCCCGTGGCATCTTCCCCTCAGATCTGAACAGTGTCCTGCCCCGTGGCATCTTCCCCTCAGATCTGAACCGTCTCCTGCCCCGTGGCATCTTCCCCTCTTTAGCTGAACCGTGTCCTGCCCTGTGGCATCTACTCCTCTGATCTGAACAGCGTCCTTCCCCTTGGCATCTTCTCCCTCTGATCTGAACAGCATCCTTACTGGTGGCATCTTCCCCTCTGATCAGAACAGCGTCCTGCCTCGTGGCATCTTGCCTTCTGATCTGAACAGCATCCTTACTGGTGGCATCTTCCCCTTTGATCTGAACAGTGTCCTGCCCCGTGACATCTTCACTCTTTGATCTGAACACTGTCCTGCCCCGTGTCATCTTCCCCTCTAATCTGAACAGTGTCCTGCCCCGTGGCATCTTCACCCTCGGATCTGAACAATGTCCTGCCCCTTGGCATCTTCCCCTCAGATCTGAACAGTGTCCTGCCCCGTGGCATCTTCAGCCTCTGATCTGAACAGTATCATGCCCCGTGGCATCTTTACCCTCTGATCTGAACGGTCCTGCCCCGTGGCATCTTCTCCTCTGATCTGAACAGCATCCTGCCCTGTGGCATCTTCACCCTCTGATCTGAACAGTGTCCTGCCCCATGGCATCTTCCCCTCTGTTCTGAACAGCATCCTGCCCCATGGCATCTTCCCCTCTGTTCTGAACAGTGTCCTGCCCCGTGGCATCTTCCCCTCTGATCTGAACAGTGTCCTGCCCCGTGGCAGCTTCACCCTCGGGTCTGAACAGTGTCCTGCCCCGTGGCATCTTCACCCTCTGATCTGAACAGTATCCTGCCCCGTGGCATCTTCACCCTCTGATCTGAACAGTGTCCTGCCCCGTGGCATCTTCACCCTCTGATCTGAACAGTGCCCTGCCCCGTGGCATCTTCCCCTCTGATCTGAACAACGTCCTGCCCCGTGGCATCTTCCCCTCTGATCTGAACTGCATCCTGCCCCGTGGCATCTTTACACTCTGATCAGAACAGCGTCCTGCCTCGTGGCATCTTGCCCTCTGATTTGAACAGCGTACTGCCCCATGGCAGCTTCACCCTCGGATCTGAACAGTGTCCTGCCCCGTGACATCTTCACTCTTTGATCTGAACACTGTCCTGCCCCGTGGCATCTTCCCCTCTAATCTGAACAGTGTCCTGCCCCTTGGCATCTTCACCCTCGGATCTGAACAATGTCCTGCCCCGTGGCATCTTCCCCTCAGATCTGAACAGTGTCCTGCCCCGTGGCATCTTCACCCTCTGATCTGAACCGTCTCCTGCCCCGTGGCATCTTCCCCTCTTTAGCTGAACCGTGTCCTGCCCTGTGGCATCTACTCCTCTGATCTGAACAGCGTCCTTCCCCATGGCATCTTCTCCCTCTGATCTGAACAGCATCCTTACTGGTGGCATCATCCCCTCTGATCTGAACAGAATCCTGCCCCGTGGCATCTTTACCCTCTGATCTGAACAGTCCTGCCCCGTGGCATCTTCCCCTCTGATCTGAACAGCATCCTGCCCTGTGGCATCTTCACCCTCTGATCTGAACAGTGTCCTGCCCCATGGCATCTTCCCCTCTGTTCTGAACAGCATCCTGCCCCATGGCATCTTCCCCTCTGTTCTGAACAGTGTCCTGCCCCGTGGCATCTTCCCCTCTGATCTGAACAGCATCCTGCCCCGTGGTATCTGCACCCTCTGATCTGAACATTGTCCTGCCCCGTGGCATCTTCACCCTGTGATCTGAACAGTGTCCTGCCCCGTGGCATCTTTACCCTCTGATCTGAACAGTGTCCTGCCCCGTTGCATCTTCCCCTCTGATCTGAACAGTGTCCTGCCCCGTGGCTTCTTCCCCTCTGATCTGAACAGTGTCAGTGTCCTGCCCCGTGGCTTCTTCCCCTCTGATCTGAACAGTGTCCTGCCCCGTGGCATCTTCCCTTCAGATCTGAACAGTGTCCTGCCCCGTGGCATCTTCACCCTCTGATCTGAACAGTATCATGCCCCGTGGCATCTTTACCCTCTGATCTGAACAGTCCTGCCCCGTGGCATCTTCTCCTCTGATCTGAACAGCATCCTGCCCTGTGGCATCTTCACCCTCTGATCTGAACAGTGTCCTGCCCCATGGCATCTTCCCCTCTGTTCTGAACAGCATCCTGCCCCATGGCATCTTCCCCTCTGTTCTGAACAGTGTCCTGCCCCGTGGCATCTTCCCCTCTGATCTGAACAGTGTCCTGCCCTGTGGCATCTTCGCCCTCTGATCTGAACAGTGTCCTGCCCCGTGGCTTCTTCCCCTCTGATCTGAACAGTGTCAGTGTCCTGCCCCGTGGCTTCTTCCCCTCTGATCTGAACAGTGTCCTGCCCCGTGGCATCTTCCCCTCAGATCTGAACACTGTCCTGCCCCGTGGCATCTTCACCCTCTGATCTGAACACTGTCCTGCCCCGTGGCATCTTCCCCTTGGATCTGAACAGTGTCCTGCCTCGTGGCATCTTGCCCTCTGATCTGAACAGCATCCTTACTGGTGGCATCTTCCCCTCTGATCTGAACAGCCTCCTGCCCCGTGGCATCTTCCCCTCAGATCTGAACAGTGTCCTGCCCCGTGGCATCTTCACCCTCTGATCTGAACAGTGTCCTGCCCCGTGGCATCTTCCCCTCTGATCTGAACAGCATCCTGCCCCGTGGCATCTTCCCCTCAGATCTGAACACTGTCCTGCCCCGTGGCATCTTCACCCTCTGATCTGAACTGTATCATGCCCCGTGGCATCTTTACCCTCTGATCTGAACAGTGTCCTGCCCCGTGGCATCTTCACCCTCTGATCTGAACAGTGTCCTGCCCCGTGGCATCTTCACCCTCTGATCTGAACAGTGTCCTGCCCCGTGGCATCTTCCCCTCTGATCTGAACAGTGTCCTGCCCCGTGGCATCTTCCCCTCAGATCTGAACACTGTCCTGCCCCGTGGCATCTTCCCCTCAGATCTGAACAGTGTCCTGCCCCGTGGCATCTTCACCCTCTGATCTGAACTGTATCATGCCCCGTGGCATCTTTACCCTCTGATCTGAACAGTGTCCTGCCCCGTGGCATCTTTACCCTCTGATCCGAACAGTGTCCTGCCCCGTGGCATCTTCACCCTCTGATCTGAACTGTGTCCTGCCCCGAGGCATCTTCACCCTCTGATCTGAACTGTATCATGCCCCGTGGCATCTTTACCCTCTGATCTGAACAGTGTCCTGCCCCGTGGCATCTTTACCCTCTGATCCGAACAGTGTCCTGCCCCGTGGCATCTTCACCCTCTGATCTGAACAGTGTCCTGCCCCGTGGCATCTTTACCCTCTAATCCTAACAGTGTCCTGCCCCGTGGCATCTTCCCCTCGGATCTGAACAGTCTCCTGCCCCGTGGCATCTTCACCCTCTGATCTGAACAGCATCCTGCCCTGTGGCATCTTGCCCTCTGATCTGAACAGCATCCTTACTGGTGGCATCTTCCCCTCTGATCTGAACAGCATCCTGCCCTGTGGCATCTTCACCCTCTGATCTGAACAGTGTCCTGCCCCGTGACATCTTCCCCTCTGATCCGAACAGCGTCCTGCCCCGTGGCATCTTCCCCTCTGATCCGAACAGCGTCCTGCCCCGTGGCATCTTCCCCTCTGTTCCGAACAGCGTCCTGCCCCGTGGCATCTTCCCCTCTGATCCGAACAGCGTACTGCCCCGTAGCAGCTTCACCCTCGGATCTGAACAGTGTCCTGCCCCGTGGCATCTTCCCCTCTGATCTGAACAGTGCCCTGCCCCGTGGCATCTTCCCCTCTGATCTGAACAGTGCCCTGCCCCGTGGCATCTTCCCCTCTGATCTGAACAGTGCCCTGCCCCGTGGCATCTTCCCCTCTGACCTGAACAGTGTCCTTTCCCGTGGCATCTTCCCCTCTGTTCTGAACAGTGTCCTGCCCCGTGGCATCTTCCCCTCTGATCTGAACAGCATCCTGCCCTGTGGCATCTTTACCCTCTGATCCGAACAGTGTCCTGCCCCGTGGCATCTTCACCCTCTGATCTGAACAGTGTCCTGCCCCGTGGCATCTTTACCCTCTGATCCTAACAGTGTCCTGCCCCGTGGCATCTTCCCCTCGGATCTGAACAGTCTCCTGCCCCGTGGCATCTTCACCCTCTGATCTGAACAGCATCCTGCCCTGTGGCATCTTGCCCTCTGATCTGAACAGCATCCTTACTGGTGGCATCTTCCCCTCTGATCTGAACAGCATCCTGCCCTGTGGCATCTTCACCCTCTGATCTGAACAGTGTCCTGCCCCGTGACATCTTCCCCTCTGATCCGAACAGTGTCCTGCCCCGTGGCATCTTCCCCTCTGATCCGAACAGCGTACTGCCCCGTGGCAGCTTCACCCTCGGATCTCAACAGCGTCCTGCCCCGTGGCATCTTCCCCTCTGATCCGAACAGCGTACTGCCCCGTGGCAGCTTCACCCTCGGATCTGAACAGTGTCCTGCCCTGTGGCATCTTCACCCTCTGATCTGAACAGTGCCCTGCCCCGTGGCATCTTCCCCTCTGATCTGAACAGTGCCCTGCCCCGTGGCATCTTCCCCTCTGATCTGAACAGTGCCCTGCCCCGTGGCATCTTCCCCTCTGACCTGAACAGTGTCCTTTCCCGTGGCATCTTCCCCTCTGTTCTGAACAGTGTCCTGCCCCGTGGCATCTTCTCCTCTGATCTGAACAGTGTCCTGCCCCGTGGCATCTTTCCCTTGGATCTGAACACTGTCCTGCCCCGTGGCATCTTCCCCTCGGATCTGAACAGTGTCCTGCCCCGTGGCATCTTCACCCTCTGATCTGAACAGTGTCCTGCCCCGTGGCATCTTCACCCTCGGATCTGAACAGTGTCCTGCCCCGTGGCATCTTCAGCCTCTGATCTGAACAGTATCCTGCCCCGTGGCATCTTCACCCTCTGATCTGAACAGTGTCCTGCCCCGTGGCATCTTCACCCTCGGATCTGAACAGTGTCCTAACTGATCTCTTCTAGGAAGTGAATGCTTCAGCCTGTTACTTTGGAACTGAGCCCTCCTTGCCCTGGAAACTTATTTCACTGTATATTTCAATGTACATGTTATAAATAAATCTGAAGCTATCTACAAACTAACTGCGTTCCTCCTGCCCACCCTCACCGTGCCCCAAATCTTGAACAGTTAGGTAGAGCACAGAACAGACCCTTCGGCCAACAGGGTAAGTGCTATACGCAAGGCCAGATTAAGCTAAATCCCCTCTTATTCCATTCATATTTACTGGACTAGTTGAGGGATTGAGTTCAAGAGCAATGGAAGAATGTTGCAGCTCTATAAAACCCTGGTTTGTCCACACTTAGAGTATTGTGTTCACTCCTTTTCGCTTCGTTAAAGGGAGGATGTGGAAGCTTCAGAGAAAGCCCAGAGGAGATTTGCCAGGATGCTGCCTGGACTAGAGAGCATGGATAATGGAAAGAGGCTGAGTGAGCTGGGCTTTTCTGTTTGAAGCAAAGGAGATAGAGAGGCAGCTTGATAAATGTGTATAAGATAGTAAGAGATGTAGGTAGAATGGACAGTCAGTTCCTTTTTTCCTTCTCTAAAATGATGAATACAATTGGAAGAATGTGAGAGGTCATTTTTATACGCAGAGAGAGGTAACTGTGTTGAACACATTGCTGGGGTGGAGGTAGGGACAGATACATTAAGGAGATTTGAAAGAAAAATTGAGGGCTGTGTGCGCAGGAAGCATTAGATTGATCTCAGAGGAGGTTAGAAGGTCAGCCGAGGGGCGTGTGCTGTGCTGTCTTGTTCTTTGTTCTACGTTTCTCTGAGTGGGGTGAGGGGCCAAGGGAGCAGAGAGGGGAGATGACTTCAGAGTGTTGTTGCTGAGGGTGAAGAGGACTAAGGATCGTTGGGGGCAGGGAACGAATTGAAGAGGGGAGACGGCAGGACAATCAACACAAGAATCCGGGAGCCATCAGTGGGCCGGCAACGCACGCAATTCATTCGCGTGAAGTTCCCATGGCATTGGTGCTAGCAGCTCTGAAGAATGTCGTTGCAGTATTTAGAACAGTAACTGATCAGAATCAGAATCAGATATATTATTATCTCTGAAATCTGTCCTTCTGCAGCAGCAATACGGTGCAAATACATAAAATTACCATAAATAATAAAATACTCTCCGCGGTGCACCAAACGAAGTGGCCACTGAGGGCATGTTTGTGATCTTCTGCTGCTGTAGCCCGTCCACTTCAAAGTTCAATGTGTTATGAATTCAGAGATGCTCTTCTGCACACCACTGTTGTATTTGTCACCTTCCCGTCAGCTTGAACCTGTCTGGCCATTCCCCTCTGACCTCTCTCATTAACAAGATATTCTCACCCACAGAGCTGCTGCTCACTGGATGTTTTTTGTTTTGTTTTCTCACGCCATCCTCTGTAAACTCTAAAGAAGGTTGTGCGTGAAAATCCCAGGAGATCAACAGTGTCTGAGATACTCAAATCACCCAGTCTGGCACCAACACTCATTCCACAGTCAAAGTCACTTAGATCACATTTCTTCCCCTTTCTTATGTTTGGTCTGAACAACAACTGAACCTCTTGACCATGTCGGCATGCTTTTATGCATCGAGTTGCTGCCACGTGATTGGCCGATTAGACGTTTGTATTAACAAGCAGGTATACCTAATAAAGTGGCCATGGGGTGCAAATAAATACTGCCAAAGAATAGGAATTCGAGGGTTCATGGACCATTCAGAAACAAGATGGTGGAGGGAGAGAAAAGTCCAGTGTCTGTACCTCCTCCCGGATTTTAGTAACAAAAAGGGGGCATAACCCAGATGGTGAGGTTTGTTGACAATTGACGCTGCGTTCTTGGGGCATCGCCTCTTGAAGGTGTCCTCAATGGTGTCCGTGATAGAGCAAGCTGAGTCTACGAACCTGGGCATTGGAGCTTCCCTACAGGCGGTGATGCAACCAAGCAGAATGTTCACCATCGCTAATTGATAGAAATTTTTAAGAGTCTTTCAAAGCTCCCCAAACTTCCATCAAAGCAAATCCATTGGTGTGCCTTCATCATGTTTGCACCAATGTGTTGGGCCCAGCCTGTGTGCCACTGAGCCGTCAATGAGGACTGCCATCTCCTCCCCTTCCAACAGGAAATGAATGCATGTCTATTTACTGTGTAGTGTTTTTCTGCAATTTCAAAAAATGTTGATAAATCTGTTTCATTATAATCCCCGGCCTATATTTTCCAAAATGACTACTTTGAACAAGCTCCACTTGACAATGTTCTATGATTCAGCATCCTGCACATCATCCCTCATAATTTTATGGCCTTTTATTGAATCAACCCTCAGACTTTACTTTTCTAAAAATATGGTGTGTGCTTGTTCAAATGTGTTCCTGATCACAAGTCATACACACTATTCACAGTGGTTAGTGTAGGATAATAGCTTAACACCAATTTGCTCGCAACAAAATCCCATGACGAAACTGTATCAGTTGAACCTACCATTCAATCACAGCTGAATTATTTTCCCTCTCAATTCCATTCTCCCACCTTCTCCCCAGAACCTTTGACACCCTTACCTATCCAGAATCTATAAATCTTCACATTAAATATACCAAAGATTTGGTCTCCACATCCATCTTGTGGCAATGAATTTCCCAGATTCACCATCTTCTGGCATAAGAAATTCCTCCTTATCTCTGTTCTAAAGGGATGACCTTCTGTTCTGAGGTTATGCCTTTTGGTTCTAGGCCCTCTCACTATTGGAAACATCCTCTCCATGTCCACTCTATCTAGGCCTTTCAATATTCCGTAGGTTTCAATGAGTCCCCGCCCCCCATCCTTCTACACTGCAGTGAGGACAGGCCCAAATCCATCAAACACTCCTCATAAGTAAACTTTTTCATTCCTGGAGTCATTCTCAAAAACCGCCTCTGAACGCTCTCCAATGTCAGCTTTCTTAGATAAGAGGGCCAACTGGACAGTCAGCCTAGATTATTGTCCATAAATTGTTGGACTGGGATAAGAGCTGAAATTATTGAAAGCACTCAGTGGATCAAGCAACATCTGGCTATTGATTCAATTTCCAGTCACTGAAGTGGAACTTGCTTGTAATTCAGGGACAAGAGACCCACCTGAAAGCAGATAATGCAGCACTTTACAGCGGCAACTGTGAAGCTGGGGTTCACTTCCCACCATTGTCTTTGAGGAGTTTGGACATTCTCCCCGTGACATGTGTGTTTCCTCCAGGTGCTCTGGTTTCCTCCCAAATTCCAAAGATGTGCAGGTTAGGGTTAGGGTGTTCCAGATATCCTACATTGTCAGCGGAAGCCTGACGACACTTGTGCCTGCCCCCAGCACGATCCCCAGTGATCTGATTTGATGCAAAAGACACTGCATATTTCGATGTACGTGCAATAAATAAAGCTGATCTTCAATTAAGCTAATTTAAGTTAAAGCTCATTCCTCCAGCAAATACATCCAGCCTGGTCAGTCTTTCCTGCTCTTTATAATTCCTCAGGGGTCACAGTGGTTTAAAAGGCATTTGTTGTGAGTTTGGTAAGTTTGATGTTTACCCTTTGAAGCCACTTTGATTGCTGAATGCTTGATCCACAGACGATCAATCAGAGGGCGATTGAGTTGGCCTGTGTGTCTCAGTTTTCCTAGCTCTTGGTAAAGTGGCCTCTTCGCCTTCAGGGCCAAAGAAAAGCTTCTGTTGATTGATTCGGTGGCCAGAGTTAGCAGGTTCAAAACATCTGCCTTCAGTTATGCCCGCACTGTCATCCCACTATTTATTTGTGTAAGTTTCTCATGCAGCTACCACGTTAGACAGAAAGTTTCGGGCCATTAAGATCACATCTGATCCCTTACTTCAGATCAGCCTTCCTCACTTATTCCCATATCATTTGTTTCTTTTATCTTCCCGAGTAAAGATAAGAGCCCAGGGTCAGGCCAAGGTAAAGGAAAGGTTATAACTGTAAATGTCAGCAGTCAAATCGGCCACTCTGTGCAGTTAACAGAAAAAACCTCTTTTGATTTAATGTGAAGAAAAAGCATTTCTGAAGGCACTTTCCCATTCAGTCAGGGGTTATTGCCTTCCGCGTATCTCTCTTTGCAAATTAGTTGGCTTAACAACAAAATACAACAGAAGAACATGTTCACCAGAATGGATGTTGATAATTTCAAGCAAAATACAAGAGACTGCAGTTAGAGTCATAGACACATGCAGCTCTGGAACAGCCCAAATCAGCCCAAAAATGCTTCCTGCTGACTGAGAGTTCCATCTAAACTAGCCCCTTTCTCCCAAGCTTGGCCCAAATTCCTTGAAACCTTTCCCATCCATGTACAGTACCTGTCCAAGTACTTTTTAATTGTTGTTAATCTACTGTAGATGATCAGACTCTCCTACATAGTGTGTGGATGGTCAGACTCTCTTTCTGTCTGTCTGTCACAGTGAAACTCTCACACATAATACACACAACACACACACACACACATATACACACACACAGTACGCACACATAACACACACACAGAGCACACATAATACACAAACGCACACAGAACACACACGACACAATCATGTACACATTTATATACCACAACACAAGAATTACATTCAACGCTCTGCATATTGCAGTCAGTAGAAAGTCACTATTTAAGACTATCTTGCGCAGATCAGAAAGTAAACATAGCAACACACAAAATACTGGAGGAACTCCGCAGGTCAACCACATCCTCTGGTAGCTCATTCCATATACTGACTAGCCTCTGCCTGAAAAATTTCCCTCAGTTTCCAATTAAAATTTCCCATGCACTTTGAACAATGCCTTTGTTTTCCCAATCTTGTGAAAAAGAGAAAGGTGATGGAATCTGGAACATCAAATAATTGTAGTTGTTGTGTTTGTGCACAATTACATAATAATTAAATAAAAACACACACTCAGGAGATGGCTTTAACGTATATTCACATAGCAATGTGTATGCATAGACAACAGATCAATAGATACTACTGGGGGGGTGTCATTACTCTAAAAGAAATAGATCCATACACTACACTTCCTCCCACTTTAGATTAATGCAAAATAAAACTGTATATGTACAAAACATTCCGTTTCCCTTTCATAAACCCATATTCCAAATAAACACGCTTTCACAACAGTCCGTAACTAACCTCACAGTTATAAAGATTCAGTCTTTTAGGTGGTGCTCTGTTTCTTTCAGAATAGTGCCTCTGGACCTGAGGAATGGCATCAGGCTTGGTAGGTATCTTGTCTAAGACAACTTTCTTGGTTTCCAGTATCACACTGCTGTCAGTAACATAATCATCACTGAGAGGTAAGTCCAGTGACTGTAATGTGTCCATCTTGTTGGATGCAGTTGACTCAGGTGTGTTCATTTTGTTTATTTTGCACTTCTCTCCATAGATCTGGTTTCAGGAGGTCTATGCGAGATCTCAGATACCTGCTCATGAACAGCATTGTAGGTGGTCAATTTGTCGTTTCCAAAACAGAGTTCTGATACATAAAAGGGAAGTTGTCCACCTTGTGCCATGGGGAAATGTCCTCTTTGTCCATCACATTAATGAACAGCTTGAAAGTTTGGATAAATCTTTCAGCTAACCCGTTTGTTGTTGTATGGTGGGGAGCTGACTTGAAATGCCTGATGCTGTTTTACTTCATGAACAGTTGTAATTCTCCTGATGTGTATGGTGGTCTGTTGTCACTCACAAATTGTTCTGTAAGCCATTTCTGTTGAAGATAGTCCTCAGAACAGAGACAGTCTTTACTGAGGTGGTTGATTTTATTGGTATAACCTCCAGCCATTTTGAATGAGCATCCACAGCAATCTGAAGCAAGTCCATGAATGGCTCAGAAATATCATGATGTACATGGTGACAACGGCCACTCCCACGGGTGTAACGGTGCCTGTGGTGGTGCACTTTGAACTTTTGGGTGTCCCAACAGCTTTTGGCCAAGTCTTCAATCTGGTTATCTATTCCCTTCTCATACACCTACTGATTAGCATTAAGCATCTGTGACAGTCCCTGGTTAGTGCTACTGCTTGGGCTGCAGTTTCCTGTTGATGCCACACTGAGAGTTTAATTGAGAGCCAATCTAGTCAATCATTCACATACAAACAATGCTGGCTCTCCACTTTTCATACATAAAGCTCTGACTGTTGTGCTTGGGCTCCATACGTCACATTTACTTTCAATTTGCCTTTGGGAGACACTTTTTTTTCTGTGTAAGTCTTTAGCATCACAGAGGCCTTCTCTAATGGTATCTTAGAAAACAGTCTGTTGTAGTCATCCTCTGGAATTATGAGCAAAGCTGACCCTGTATCCAGCTCCATTTTCAGTTTTACACCAGACACATCTATTGTGATCCAGGTGATTTTGTGATCGGCTTCAGTTATACTATGCAGTTCCAGGCATGACAGTTCACATTTGTCAGATTCTGTGTTGTCTGATTCTGTTTTACATTCAGTAACTTGCATTTGCTTAGTTTTGTGTTTGAGACTTTTTACTCAGTTGTGCTTTTTCCTGCCTTGCCCACTCTCTCTGTGTGACCTTGATGTAACACTTTCTGCAAACATTTTCTTTGAATCAACAGTCATTTGCATCATGGAAGGATTTGCCACATTGATAACATCTTTGGGTTTTTGCACCACTCAGGGACATTTTGTGCATTTCACATTTTAACCTCCTTTCCTATGGTTCTGCAGCATCTTTTGCTGCAGTCTTTAATGATATTGCCATGGTCAATGCCCATTCTAAGGTTAGAAATCTTTCGAACAGTTTTGAATCCTTTAACTATGCCTGCCACATACAAGCTTGTTCCTTGCTGCATCAGGAAGTCCATCTCTAAAGTCACAGTACTGGGGAGGTCTGTGCAATTCTGCAATGAATTAAGAAATGCTTTCATCCTTTGACTGGTTCCTTTTGTAAAATCTAGATCTCTCAGCTATTGCCAGCAGTTTAGGCATCAAGTGATTTTGTAAAATTGTAACAATTTCATCAAACATCTTGCTTGCTGCGTTTTCAGGGATTACTTACGAGACTGCACATCCTTGCACCAATAAAGCAAAGAAGTGTAGGGGCTTTCTTTTGCTTCTCCACGATGTTCACGTTACAATACAGTTCAATCCTCTCAATATACGACTCCCAGCCTTCATTAGCACTATCAAATTCATCAGCCTTCCTGACCGAAGCCATCGCCACGTTATTTTCACAGTAAGTTCAGCGCACCTTTCCCTGTAACTCTCAGGCCCTTCAGCTTTCCCATGTTGTTTAACTCTCGCTGTTTTGTCCCGTAGCGTTCGGTGCAGTTCGCGATATTTTCTGACGGTCAGGTTCGTTCTCATCACCAATTTGTTGTGTCTGTGCGCAACTACATATCAATTATATAAAAGCACGCGTGCGGGAGATCGCTTTAACTGGTGTATTCACGTTGCTACGAGAGAGAGAAAGAGAGAGTAACGTGCGTGCGTAGATAACAGATCAATACAATTGCTCTAAAAGAAATAGATCCATACATTACAGTAATGGTCAGCACCGTCACGTTACAGTGCTGGTGATCACCAATAGGGGTTTGACTCCCACCTCTGTCTGTGAGGAGCTTGTATGTATCACCTGTGACCGCATGGAATTCCTCTGAGTGCTCTGCTTTACTGCCACGTTCCAAAGATGTACTGTTAGGGTTAGTAAGTTGTGGACATGCTATGTTGGCACCAGAAGTGTGGCAAAGCTTATGGGCTGCCCCCAGCAGATCCTCGCTCATGTGATTTGGCGTAAACAATGCATTTCACTGTATGTTTCCACATTTGATGAACATGTGACAAATAAAGCTATTATTTAACCTTTAACCCTGTTGTAGGGTTTTGACCAAAAATGCTGACAATTCCTCTTGCTTCCACAGATGCTGCTCGACCCATTGATTTCCCCAGCAAATTGTCATTAGCTTCAGTGCTTGTAGTGGGCGGGTATACACTCAGTGGCCACTTTATTAGGTACACCTGCTCATTACTGAAAATACCTAATCAGCCAATCACATTGGCAGCAACTCAATGCACAAAAGCATGCAGATGTGATCAAGAGGTTCAGTTGTTGTTCAGGCCAAACATCAGAATGGGGAAGAAATGTGATCTAAGTGACTTTGATCATGGAATGATTGTTGGTGCCAGATGGAGTGGTTTGAGTATTTCAGAAACTGCTGATCTCCTGAGATTCTCGCACACTGCAGTCTCTAGAGTTTACAGAGAATGGTGCAAAAAACAAAAAGCATTTCCGTGGGTGAAAAAGATCAGAGGAGAATGGCCAAACTGCTTGAACCTGACAGGGATGTGACGGTGACTCAAACAACCACACGTTACAAAAGTGGGGTGCAGAAGAGCACCTCTGAACACACAACATGTCGAACCTTCAAATAGATGGGCTGCAGCAGCAGAAGACCAGGAATATACGCTGAGCGGCCACTTTATTAGTTACAGCAGGTACATAATAAAGTGGCCACTGAGAATACAGCTGCACATGTTCAAAATTATGATGGACTTTTTCTCAGCTTCATAACAGAGAAGAAGATCAATTTATAATGAAAAGTACCTTTTTCTAGTTATTTACTCTGCTTAAGCTAAGGAAGCAAAACTTTAGAAATAAATCATGTGCATCTTCCTCTGAGGAACCAATGAATGATTTGCGATATAAAGGATCCACAAAAAAAACTCAATAAGATAAAGAACACAATAATTAAAAATAAACACAGTAAATACATAAGCTAGCTTAAATGCAGATTGATAGTACGTCCATAAAGTGACGCTGGGCACAGGGGTGTCTGTACATAAGGTGACTGACTGGAAATGATAAAATAGTGGTGGTTGTGGGTTCAGAGGGGTGGGTTAGTGGGTGGAGGTGTTGACTTGCCTTACTGCTTGAGGAAAGTAGCTGTTTCTGAGCCTGGCGGTCGCCTTCCCTGATGGGAGTGGGACAAATAGTCCTTGAGCAGGGTGGGTAGGATCCTTCATGACGTTACTGGCCCTTTTCTGGCACCATTCTGTAAATGCTACACACAAAAAGTGCTGGAGAATCTCAGCAGGCCAGGTAGCATCAATGGAAAAGAGTGAAAAGTCGACGAGTCCTGATGAAGGGACTCAGTCTGAAAGGTTGACTTTGGTCTTTTCCATAGATGCTGCCTGACCTGCTGAGTTCCTCCTGCATTGTTTGCGTTGCTAGCACCCTGCAGGTTTTCTCGTGTTTGTGCCACCTTTCTGTGTATACTGCATGCCCATGATGGCAGGAAGGCTGGTGCTGATGACACGCGGGGCAGTTTTGACTACCCGCTGCAGTGTCTTCCTGTCTTTCGCAGTGCAGTTTCCGTACCACGTGTTACAATGCTCTCTACTGTGCATCTTTCTTATTCTTATTTCTATCAGTTTCAGTTTTACAGCATCTACATGAAAGTCTCGCCTGATGTCCTGGTTTGACGTGGGACAGTTTTGTAGTAGAAGTTAACCTTGCTCAGGCAGAATGTTAAGCCAAAGCCTGAACTCTTAGTGAGTCTTAACAGATCCCATAAAGTCTAACACTGACCTGACCAGAGATCTCTGCTGGGAGAACGGAGAACACTGGAAGAAACATCCTTTATTTAAACCTTGCTCACACCCACTTCAGTGCTGGTTGATGTGATCGGCTGTGAAGTGGAACCTAAATTTCTGTTTCTGCTTTGTAAATTCCCGAGGAAATGGAGTTTCAATAAAACAGAGAGCATGGTTATTATCTTACTGAGCTGTTTATACTTCAGCCCTTGGTCACGTCCCATAGAATCTCTTGATCTTTTCACGCACGCACACAAAAACATGCACATGGACACACACACACACACACACACACACACACACACACACACACACACACACACGTACATACAGACACACGTACACACACATGCACATGGACACACATATAACACAACACAAGAATTATATCGAACATTCTGCCTATTGCAGTCGGTAGAAAGTCCAGGCTGTGCTATTTGAGACTATCTTGCACGAGTCAGAAAGTAAATACACAAAACAGTAGAGGAACTCAGCACAGTGGAGGGTGTATCATGTTTCGGGCCGCGACCCTTCATCAGGACTGGAAGGGTGAGGATAGAAACCAGAATAAGACGGTAGGGTGAGGAGAGGAGCACAGCTAGAAGGTGATAGGTAAGTCTGGATAAGAGTGAGGGGAGACAGATAGATGAGGGCAGGGCAGTGGGAAAGATGTGAGGAGCAGAGAGGTGACATGTCAAGATGACAAATGCTGAAGAAGAAATCTGAAAGGAAAGGATAATGGACTACGGAATAAAGATAAGGAAGTGGGGAAGGGAACTGGAGGGAGGAATGTGAGGGTGGTGTGCAAATTGAGAGGGCAGAGAAGGGGAAAGGGAATGGTTGTGGCGGCTGGTGGGATAAGGAAAAATGAGGGGAGGGTTTACCAGAATTTAAACCATTGTTCATGTCATCAGGTTAGAGAATGCCAAGCAAAATACATCAATTCAAAGTTCAAAAGTTAAAAATAAATTTATCATCAAGGTACATACAGTATGTTTCATCATATACTAGCTGGAGATTCATTTCCTGCAGGTATTCGCAGGAAGACAAAGACACCTGAAATAAAAACAGTAAAATCCACCAATAGTCAGCGTGTGTGGAGGAAGAAATATTCAAGCTGATGATCAATCCTGGTAGAGGATCAATGACTGCTCAATAACAACAGAGAATCTTTGTAGGTTCACTATCACACAACTCAGAGTCTGAAGAAACCATTAGACTGGGGGGGAGGGGGCCTTCCACAAATGCTGAGGAAAATGAAGGAGAACATATGGTCAATACAGCTCCACCATGGGTGGGCCCAAGCCCAGCTGTGAAAGTCTGAGGAGCTGGCAATCCCATCCCAAAAACACCTGGAGCCACAGAGGCACCAACAGGAGCTCCAACAACCTCAGCCCTGGGAGAGGAAGGATCTTTGCCCAGAATACCGGCTGCAGCTGGGGACAAATTGACAGACTAGCCCATGACAGAGGAGACTGGTGAGCTACTGTCAGCAGTCTAAGCCTCAGTATGGGTAATGGGCTTAAATAAGTGAGTATATGGTCAGTACAATGGCGTAACTAACAGAACATCTCCTGTGAAAGTGACATAATTCCTCCAAAAAAATACTGTGTTTATATTATACACATAAAATGTGACATAGCGGTTAGCGCCATGCTATTATCACCTCAGCGTGTTGGAATTCAGAGTGAAGCTCCAGCATCCTCTCTCGGGAAATTTCTACGTTCTTCCTGTATGCTTGTGGGTTTCCTCCAGATGCTCCGGTTTCCTCCCACAGTCCGAAGACGTATCGGTACAGTAGGTACGTGTAAATAGCCCTGTGATTAGACCAGGGGTTAAATCGGTTGGCTGTTGGGCAGAGCATCGCAGCGAGCTGGAAGGATCTGTTCCACGCATTATCTCAAAATCTTAAAAAAACTATTTCAAACTTGATCATTCACGGTGAGATCACCAAGTTTAGCTTGCAAGAGGACTTACCCAGTCACTTCCACTTCAGCCTAACGTGATGGCAATACTATACGTGACCTTTCTCAAAAACCTAGCACCTGGTACAGCTCCAAAATTTCCAGCTCTGCTAATATTTCCCAAAAGGTCACCCACATCCCACAGTCTGAGATTTCCCTCAACTGCTCTAGAGTTTTCAATTTGAGTGCAACAGCTCCATGGAATCTTCAGTCATTTCTTGCTCTCACATCTGAAATCCCCATGTTTTTTTCTAGACAAGCCCCTCTTTGCCCAACTCCAGCCTTTGAACTACAGTTACCAATGACTCTTGCCTCAAATACGTAGTCATGAGTCACTGGTGACTGGTGTTCAAGGGCTGGTTTCTGCAGAACTCAGACCATTACATTCAGTTTTGGTCGCTTCATTATAGGGAGGATGTGGAAGCTTTAGAGAGGATGCAGAGGAGATTTACCAGGATTCTGCCTGGATTAGAGAGCTTATTTTATGAGGAGAGTGCTTTTCTCTTTGGAGGATGAGAGATGACTTGATAGAGATGTAAAGATGATAGAAGGGTTAAATTGAGTGGACAACTTTTTTCCGAAGAGGAAATGGATGATACAGGAGGGCATAAGGGAAAGGGTAGGATGGGTATCAGAGGATTTGTTTAAACAGGAAGTGGTAAGTGCATGGAACTCAATGCCAGGCATGGTGCAGAGCTAGATCACTAGGGCCATTTAAGAAACTCTTAGACAGGCAGATAGATTAAGCAAAATGGAGGGTTATGTAGGAGTGAAGGGTGAGCTTGATCTTAGAGTAGGTTAAAAGTTCGGCACAACATGGTGGGCTGTACTGTGCTGTGATGCTCTATATTCTATGTTCTCTATGCTGGAAATTTAGAGCAACATTCTGAAACTGCTGGAGAAACTCAGCAAGTCAGGCAGCATCTGTGCAGGGCAACAAACACTGATTGCTTATTCCCCTTCATAGATATTGCCTGACTCGCTGAATTGCTCCAGCATTTTGTGTGAAGTCAAATTCTGCCTGTATCCTGTCAACCTTCAGATGGTTTCCCAGTCTTGTGCAAATCCCTGTGAGAGATGTGCCTTCACAGAGTTGAGGATTGTTTCTTCATGTCATAAATATCTTACAGTCAGTCAGCTATGACTTGAAGGCTTGTCTCCATGGCAACAAAGGAAATACCGCCACAAACACAAGCACAGCAAGCTCCCACAATTAACAGTTTGACAGGAAGCTGATCATCTAATTTAGGGATCTTGATTGAGTGATCTATATTGGGCAGAGCACCAAGGGAAGTGCCCCTGTTCTTCTATAAAGTAGCAAAGGACTGCATGGGAGCTATCCCGAGTGGTTCTGATTCATTGTTGGAAGAATTATTCACCCAAGTGTTCAGCTGATCCATTTGCCTACCCAGCTGGGTAACTGGAAAGCGCAGCCTGAATGGGTGGTGGATACAAAAATCTTTTTCAAATGTTTTCTGCATGAACCCTTGAACAGCCATTGCTTCTTGGCCATGGACCAACAGCTGGAAAGCAGCAATGCACTTTGGCTGGCATGGACACAATACAACATATAACACTACAGCACAGTACAAGCCCTTCAGCCCACGAGCTTATACCCTACTCTAAGATCAAACTAACCCATCCCTGCTGAATAAGCCTCATTTTTCTATCATCCATGTGCTTATCTAAGAGTTTCTTAAATGCAAAGGAATGCAAGCCTTCAGTGCCCGAGACTTTGTACAACTCTATGAGCAGCGTTGAGATTTATTGCGTTCGCTTCTGATTCTCGCTGTCATTCCCAACAATGCTCTTCTAACTAAAAGACAGGGTAAGTATCAGCTTCAACAGCCTCGCAACACTTCAGTTAAAGCCAGCTCCCAAAAATAGGACTGCTATCGGTTACAAATAAGATCATGTGCCAAGCAGTGTACAAACTGACTCAGCACAATCAAGTTGTGTTTCTATGTGGATTTGCTGTGTAAAAAGAATCTTAATACACATTGTTTAAAAAGGGGAACGAGCCCTGTTTTCTTTTGTAACTCCAGAAACTAATCCCAGGAGAGCTTGGGAGAAGAATGCAGGGAGAAATCTCATTGAAACCTACCAAATATGAGAGGATGTTTCCTGTGGTGGGGGTATCCAGAACTAGAGGGCACAGCCTCAAGATTGAAGGGCACCCCTTTAAATGGAAGGAGGAATTTCTCTTCTTAGCCAGGGAGTAGTGAATCTGTGGAATGCTCTGCCACAGACTACAGTGGAGGCCAAGTCAGAACATCAAAGGAAATGGTGAAAAGGCAGGTGCATGGGGTTGAGTGGGATCCAGGATCAGCCATGATGGAATGGCAGAGAAGAATCGATGGACTGAATGGCCTAATTCTGCTTCTATGTCCTTTGGTCTTATCGTCTTATGGAGATAACTCACATATGTTTAGTTTCTTTACTTTAGTGAGGCGCACACTTATAACACAGTGGTGTAATGACAAATGCCATTGACAGACTTCATACATATAACCCATAATGAATTATTGAAACAAACAAAGATTGCTCAGTCAAATAATATATTTACAATATTACTCAAACATTACTGAAATACTAAATACACTGCAAGCTCAAAGGTCAAAGCTCCTAACTCGGTGTGTCCATGGGTCAGAGCACATTGAGTCTGCAAGTCTGGGCCAAGGATTTGAGGTTGGAGGATTGATGAGCCCAGGCTGAGGAATGGTGGCTAGAGGCCTGACAGGTGAAGGCCCACGTGTGTGCAAGTGGGTGGGACGATAGGAAAGGGACTTGTTTTTGTTTGTTTTTGGGGTTTTTTTGTTGTGTTGTTCTCACTTATTTATGGACATGTTATGATGGCACCAAAATGTGTGGCAACAGTTGCAGGCAACCCCCCACCCCACTGCCCCACCCCGCCACCCCCACCGCCCCCACAACCCCACTGCTGCCATACATACTTAGGTTTTGTTGGTTGTTAATGCAAATGACACATTTCACTGTACCTGCGAATCTGAATCTGAGGAGAAAGCTGGCAAATAATGTTCTGGACCTCCAGCAACCACACTACACGAGTGACTAGGAAACGGGTGCTACATATTCCCAGGGGATGACAAATCCATATCCTGTCATTGAGACTTCACAAGTCGGGAGACCCACTGCTCCAGCACATCCAATAAACTTAAATATTGCAGGTTTCTTTTAATTGTTTGCTCCCAGAATGTGGGCTTTGCATTTTCCCTCACTCTGGGTGGCCTTGTGAGGCCACGTCAACCAGGAACTGGGACGCAGTTACAACACTAGGGGACTGGAGATGAGATTGGTTGAAGATATAATGTCTCTTTCTCAAAAGGGCATTGGACAGACCAGATGTCCCTGTTTGAGAAATGACCTTCAGAACTGGCATTCTCTGAAGAAAGTGACCCTCTACGCCAGGAGCCTAACAAGCTCAGGGAGATGCAATGAGAATGGGCAATGCCCGGCCACACAGATCAGTGAGGTTCTTGAACGTGGTGGGTGACGGATCTCGTTGTGGGGCAAAACAGATATCCTGACTTTCAGGATTCAAGTTTATTTGTCACACGCACATCGGACGTACAGTTTGCGTTAACAATCATCGCACCTGAGGGTGTACTGGGGGCAGCCCGCAAGTGTCACCCCACATCTCCGGCACCAGCATAGTGTGTCCATAACGCTCAGCAGAGCAACACAGAACGAGTAAATCGGAACAGAACAGACAACAAAAGGACAGCACAGCAAGCCCCATTCCTCCCTCCCACTTCCGTGCAGGCACAGACACTAACCCGAGGGTAGGTCGTCTCGAGAATGAAAATGTAAATGTTTGCAAAGCATGGGATCGGTTCATTATTGTCACATGATACGGTGACAATACTGTTCATACAGATCAAATTATTAAGCAGAGCATTGAGGTAAAACAAGGTAAAATAACAAAGCATAACAGCTACAGAGGAAGTACAGTGCAAATAGGCAATAAAGTGCAAGATGATAAGGAGGTAGATTGTGAGGTCTTACTGTGCTTGGGAAGCGTTCAAGTGTCTGATACCAGAGGGATAGCAGCTGTCCTTGAGCCTGCTAGGGCATGCTTTCAGGCTTTTGTATCTTCTTTGCGACAGGAGAGGGGTAAAGAGAGAATGTCTAAGACGGTCTTGTGATTACGCTGGCTGCTTTACTGAGGTATTGAGGTGTGTAAACAAAGCACCAGAAGAAGGCAGAGCAGAGGGGCTTTTGCAGATGTGCCTCAGAAACTGCTCTGCATTTGACCACAAGAAATTGCGCAGAGTTGTGAACACAGCACAGTCTATCTAACAAACCAGCCTCCTTTCCGCTGACTCTGTCTACACTTCCCACTGTCTCGGGACAGCAGCCAGCACAATCAAACACTCCTCCCACCCTAGTCCCTTCCATCAGGCAGAAAATACAAAAGCTTGGAAACACATACCGCCCAGGCTCAGGACAGGTTCTAACTCCCTGATGTAATACTCCAGAATGGACGTCCTAAGCAATAAAGGTGAACTCTTGATCCCCAGTCCACTTCATCTACCTGCACATTCCCCGTAAATGTAACATTATACCCTGCATTCTGGTTCCTCGATGTACCTCTATCTGGATTACACACAAGCAAAAGCCTTTCACTGTAAGTCGGTATATTGGACAGATTACATCAGCAGAATAACTCTTCAGCATGAACTAGATGGGCCAAAGGGCCAATTTCAGTACTGTAGTGCTCTATGATTCTATAACTCTACCAGTTAGGGTTATACTACCTTCTAGGGTTTGTCACATTGCAGTGATTGACATCCCACAGAACATGGACTCGTTGGTAAACGAACCTCACAGACTGACAGGGGGAGATTGTCACAATAGATCTGAGGAAGAATCCACAGAGGCTGACTTTCAGCCTTCCAGTTTTTGTTGTTGATTGCCTAAGGCGCTACCTCATGAGCCCAGTATATAGCTGTTCCTCTTTCAATAGAGAAATATATTTTGGAATAAACTTGTTGAAACCTTCCCATTTTAAGGAGTTCCCCAAAAGAAGAACCAATCCTATGGACATCTCCTGAAGGAGATCCAGAGGTTCAAAACAAAAATATGAAAGAGTTGATAAGGAAGCAATCAAAATCCATGTATTCACTTTCACTTTGTACAGGAATTAAACTTTATGACTCCCAATATTCGCGGTGATGAATCTTATAGTGTGTTAGATCAGCAGATGCTGAAGCTCAGAGTGGAAAGTTTATATATTCTCTGCCTTTCACAACCTCATGGCGTTTGTTGACAACAGTGCACTTTGACACACCCTAAGACTCATACCTCACTTTCTAGTGACAGGGAGGTGTAGCATAATTTAAAACCCTGCAGGAACTCAAAGGGTCAGTCAGCATTTGTGGAGGCAAATGGACAGTTGACATTTCAAGCTAAGATCCTTCATCTGGACTGAAGGATAAAAGGGAGCTCATCAGAAGAAGGGGCTGAATGGGAAGGGTGGAGCAAGAGCTGGCCACGGGCGGAACGATCCAGGGGAGCAGGGGTGATTGGTAGATGGAGGAAGGGGAGTAGGAATAGTGACAGAGGCTGAGGTGATAGGTGGATCCAGTTAAGGGGGGAATTGACAGATGGAGGAAGGGAGAGTGGGAGTAGTGACAGAGGCTGAGGTGATAGGTGGATCCAGTTGAAGGGGGGATTGACAGATGGAGGAAGGGAGAGTGGGAGTAGTGACAGAGGCTGAGGTGATAGACAATAGACAATAGGTGCTGAAGTAGACCATTCAGCCCCTCGAGTCTGCAACGCCATTCTGAGATCATGGCTGATCATTCACTCTCAATACCCAGTCCCTGCCTTGTCCCCATATCCCTTGATTCCCCTATCCATCAGATATCTATCTAGCTCCTTCTTGAAAGCATCCAGAGAATTGGCCTCCACCGTCTTCCGAGGCAGTGCATTCCACACCTCCACAACTCTCTGGGAGAAGAAGCTCTTCCTCAACTCTGTTTTAAATAACTGACCTCTTATTCTCAATCCATGCCCTCTGGTACTGGACTCTCCCAACATCTGGAACATATTTCCTGCCTCAATCCTATCAAATCCTTTAATTATCTTAAACGTTTCAATCAGATCCCCTCTCAATCTCTTCAATTCCAGTGTGTACAAGCCCAATCTCTCCAATCTCTCTGCGTAAGACAGCCCTGCCGTCCCAGGAATCAACCTAGTGAATCTACGCTGCACTTCCTCAATTGCCAGAATGTCCTTCCTTAAACCTGGAGACCAAAACTGTACACAATATTCCAGGTGTGGTCTCACCAGGGCCCTGTACAAATGCAAAAGGACATCCTTGCTCTTGTAATCAATTCCCCTTGTAACAAAGGCCAACATTCCATTTGCCCTCTTCACTGCCTGTTGCACTTGCTCATTCACCTTCATTGACTGGTGAACTAGGACTCCTAGGTCTCTTTGCATTTCCCCCTTACCTAACTCTACACCGTTCAGACAATACACTGCCCTCTTGTTCCTGCTTCCAAAGTGGATAACTTCACATTTATTCACATTGAAAGACATCTGCCAAGTATCTGCCCACTCACCCAGCCTATCCAAGTCTCCCTGTATTCTCCTAACGTCCTCTTCGCATGTCACACTGCCACCCAGTTTAGTATCGTCAGCAAACTTGCTGATATAGTTTTCAATGCCCTCATCTAAATCGTTGACATAAATCGTAAAGAGCTGTGGTTCCAATACAGAGCCCTGTGGTACCCCACTAGTCACCTCCAGCCAGTCCAAGAAACACCCATTCATGGCTACCCTTTGCTTTCTATCTGCCAACCAGTTTTCTATCCATGTTGAAACCCTGCCCCCAATGCCATGAGCTCTGATTTTACTCACCAATCTCCTATGTGGCACCTTATCGAATGCCTTCTGAAAATCTAGGTACACAACATCCACTGGCTTACCCTCGTCTAACATCCTTGTTACACCCTCAAACAACTCCAACAGATTAGTCAAGCATGATTTGCCCTTGGTAAATCCATGCTGGCTCGGCCTAATCCTATTTCTGCCATCAAGATGTGCCACTATTTCGTCCTTAATAATGGACTCAAGCATCTTCCCCACGACTGACGTTAGGCTAACAGGGCGATAGTTCTCCGTTTTCTCCTTCCCTCCCTTCTTGAAAAGTGGGATAACATTAGCCACTCTCCAATCTTCAGGAACTGATCCTGAATCTAAGGAACATTGGAAAATGATTACCAATGCATCCGCAATTTCCTGAGCCACCTCTTTTAGAACCCTCGGATGCAGACCATCTGGACCTGGGGATTTATTAGCCTTCAGTCCTACCAGTCTACTCATCACAGTTTCTTTCCTAATGTCAATCTGTCTCAATTCCTCTGATATCTTATGACCCTGGCCCATCCATACATCTGGGAGATTGCTTGTGTCCTCCCTGGTGAAGACAGATCTAAAGTACGCATTAAATTCTGTTGCCATTTCCCTGTTTCCCATAACAATTTCTCCCAATTCATTCTTCAAGAGGCCAACATTGTTCTTAACTATCTTCTTTCTCTTCACATAGCTAAAAAAGCTTTTGCTATCCCCTTTTATATTCCTGGCTAGACTGAGCTCATACCTGATTTTTTCTCTCCGTATTGCTTTTTTAGTTAAGATCTGCTGTTCCTTAAAACTTTCCCAATTATCTGTATTCCCACTCATCTTAGCCCTGTCATACTTCTTTTTCTTTAATGCTGTACCATCTCTGACTTCCTTTGTCAACCACTGTGGCCCCTTCCCCCTCTTTGAATCCTTCCTTCTCATTGGAATGAACTGCTTTTGCATCTTTTGTATTATCCCCAAGAATATCTGCCACTGCTGATCCACTGTCTTTCCTGCCAGGGCATCTGCCCATTTAACTTTGGCCAGTTCTTCCCTCATGGCTCCGTAGTCTCCTTTATTTAATTGCAACACTGACACCTCTGATCTGCCCTTATCCCTCTCAAATTGTAGATAAAAACTTATCATGTTATGATCACTACTTCCTAATGGCTCCTTTACTTCAAGATCACTTATCAATTCCTGTTCATTACACATCACCAAGTCCAAAATAGCCTCATTCCTGGTTGGCTCAAGCACAAGCTGTTCCAAAAATACATCCCTTAGACACTCCACAAACTCCCTATCCTGGGGTCCAGCACCTACCTGATTCTCCCAGTTCCCCTGCATGTTGAAATCTCCCATAACGACTGCATTACCTTTAGCACTTGCCAATGTTAACTCCCTAATCAACTTGTACCCAATATCCACGCTACTGGATAGCGTGATAGGTGGATCCAGTTGAAGGGGGGATTGAGAGATGGAGGAAGGGAGAGTGGGAGTAGTGACAGAGGCTGAGGTGATAGGTGGATCCAGTTGAAGGGGGGATTGACAGATGGAGGAAGGGAGAGTGGGAGTAGTGACAGAGGCTGAGGTGATAGGTGGATCCAGTTGAAGGGGGGATTGACAGATGGAGGAAGGGAGAGTGGGAGTAGTGACAGAGGCTGAGGTGATAGGTGGATCCACTTGAAGGGGGGATTGAGAGATGGAGGAAGGGAGAGTGGGAGTAGTGACAAAGGCTGAGGTGATAGGTGGATCCAGTTGAAGGGGGGATTGACAGATGGAGGAAGGGAGAGTGGGAGTAGTGACAGAGGCTGAGGTGATAGGTGGATCCAGTTGAAGGGGGGATTGACAGATGGAGGAAGGGAGAGTGGGAGTAGTGACAAAGGCTGAGGTGATAGGTGGATCCAGTTGAAGGGGGGATTGACAGATGGAGGAAGGGAGAGTGGGAGTAGTGACAGAGGCTGAGGTGATAGGTGGATCCAGTTGAAGGGGGGATTGACAGATGGAGGAAGGGAGAGTGGGAGTAGTGACAGAGGCTGAGGTGATAGGTGGATCCAGTTGAAGGGGGGATTGACAGATGGAGGAAGGGAGAGTGGGAGTAGTGACAGAGGCTGAGGTGATAGGTGGATCCAGTTGAAGGGGGGATTGACAGATGGAGGAAGGGAGAGTGGGAGTAGTGACAAAGGCTGAGGTGATAGGTGGATCCAGTTGAAGGGGGGATTGACAGATGGAGGAAGGGAGAGTGGGAGTAGTGACAGAGGCTGAGGTGATAGGTGGATCCAGTTGAAGGGGGGATTGACAGATGGAGGAAGGGAGAGTGGGAGTAGTGACAAAGGCTGAGGTGATAGGTGGATCCAGTTGAAGGGGGGATTGACAGATGGAGGAAGGGAGAGTGGGAGTAGTGACAGAGGCTGAGGTGATAGGTGGATCCAGTTGAAGGGGGGATTGACAGATGGAGGAAGGGAGAGTGGGAGTAGTGACAGAGGCTGAGGTGATAGGTGGATCCAGTTGAAGGGGGGATTGACAGATGGAGGAAGGGAGAGTGGGAGTAGTGACAGAGGCTGAGGTGATAGGTGGATCCAGTTGAAGGGGGGATTGACAGATGGAGGAAGGGAGAGTGGGAGTAGTGACAGAGGCTGAGGTGATAGGTGGATCCAGTTGAAGGGGGGATTGACAGATGGAGGAAGGGAGAGTGGGAGTAGTGACAGAGGTTGGAGGTGGATAAATGGAGGCAACTAAGGACTGTGTGTGGTGGAAAGGAAAGGAGGGAAGAACTTGCTAGTGGTGGACTAGTCGAGGCAAAGAGCAAAGGAGCTTTGAAGGGTTATTTGTTATGTTAATGGAGGAGAAAGGATGGTGGATGTTTTTGATGAGGCAGGTCTGTTTGAGGGAGGCTGGACAGAAGATAAACACCAGAAGCAGGTGGGACTGGAGTCTGAAACAAGAGAGAAATTGCTGGAGAGCCTCAGTGAGCCAGGCAGCGTGTGTGAGGGAGATGGAGAGTCAACTCGAGACCCTGCCACTGAACCAACAGAAGGGGGTGAGGAGAAAGGGTGAAGCAAGAAGGGGCAGGAAGTGGCAGGATCCAGGTGAGCAGGGGTGATGGGCAAGTGGAGGAGGGTGGAGTGGAGGTAGCAACAGAGGTAGGGAGGTGATAGGTGCAGGCGACAAAGGGCGGCAGATGATGGAATCTGGAATAGGAAAGAAAAGTGAAGCATTGAACCAAATAGAGGGGGTGGTGGGGAGAGCTGAGGGAAATGGGGATGGGGGCGAGAGTGCTCCCTGTAAGTGGAGTCACAAGCAAGAGAAAACCCCCAGGTACTGAAAATCCAAGCAACACAAAATGCTGGAGGAACTCAGCAGGCCAGGCAGCATCTACGGAAAAAAGCACAGACGATGTTTCGGCCTGAAATGTCGACTGCTTACTCTTTCCAGCGATGCTGCCTGGCCCGCAAGTGGGTAAAGGAATGGGTGGATGTAGGTTCATCAATCAAATAAAATTGTCACTTTATATAGTCCACAATTTCAGATGAGGCTCTGTAAAGTACAGAGTGAACACCACATGGTTATTCTCCCAAATATTGAATTATTCTTATGTATCTGTTGAAGTGGATGTAAAGGATACATGGAGTTCCTTTATAATAAAAAAACAAGGAATTCTTTCATTAATCTTGGATGTTATTTTTCCATTTAATTTTCTTTCTCAGTTAGTATCGTCACCCAAAGCAAATGAACCAATTATTCAGTCATCATCTATGGGGCTTGAGAATCACCCATACACATAGCAAGTGGGAGGAGAACACACCCTCTTAAAATTCATATCTCTGAAAGAATCTACCCTAACCACAATGGCCACATCACTCTCCTCTGAGCATGCAGTGCTGGAGGAGAAGAAAAGAGAAAGATAAGCAGTATTTGTCACATTGTCACATGAGGATTGAGCTGGGCAAACTGCAAGTGTTACCTCACTTCTGCTGCCAATGAGGCATTCCCACAATGCGCTAACCCGTGTGTCTTTGCAACGTGAGAGGAAGCCCTCATTGTCGTGGGGAGAACTCCTTATAGTCAGTGGCGGGAACTGAATTCCCCCTTTGGTGATCTCTGTCATTGCAAGGCGATTGCACTAATTGCTATACTACCATACAATCACTATCCTTTCCAATCCTGAGGTAATGCAAAGAGAAAGAAGAGATCTGTGCTGAAATCTGAATGTGATGTGCTTTGGGATATCCTAAGGATATTACAAATTATTGTACAGTAATAAATGAGGTTTTTTTCCCTTAACATAATTAATTACTGGAAAAAGAACTACCTTGTCTGCTTGTTAACATCTAGTGCAGCCTGACCTCATTGCCTCACTGGAGATCCCATGAGGGAGGAAAGTTTTCAATTTTAACCTTAATTAGTTCAACATTACTCACATTTCCCTCAGCGAAGTTAAAGCAACGAAGAATAAATTATTCAATACTTCAATGAATATAATTTTCAACAAGGCTGGCCTTAACCACCACCTTAATTATGATTTATAATACAGGAATTGGAATAGGAATTGGTTTATTATTGTCTCATGTACCGAGATATAGTGAAAAGCTTGTGTTGCATATTGTTCATGCAGATCAGATCATTACACAGAGCACTGAGGTAGTACAAGGTAAACCTATTAAAAAAATGCAGAATGAGGGAGCCACAATTACAGAAAAAGTGCAGTGCAGGTGGGCAACAAGGTGTAAGGCAATAATGAGACAGATTTTGATGTCAAGGGTCCATCTTATCAGACTAGAGAACCATTCAATAGTAAACACTAAGCACACTGCAGATGCTGGGGTCAAAGCAACACGTACAACACGCTGGATGAACTCAGCAGGTCTGGCAGCATCCATGGAAACGAACAGTCAACGTTTCGGGCCGAGACCCTTCGTTAGGACTGAAGAGGGAGGGGGCAGGGGCCCTATAAAGAAGGTGGGGGGAAGGTGGGAAGGAGAAGGCTGGTAGGTGCCAGGTGAAAAACCAGTAAGAGGAAAGATCTAGGGGTGGGGGAGAGGAAGCAGGGAGGGGATAGGCAGGAGAGGTGAAGAAGGAATGAAAGAGGAAAGCACTATGGGTAGTAGAAGAAGGCAGAATCATGAGGGAGGTGATAGACAGCTAGAAGAAGAGGCAGAGTGAAAGTGGGATGGGGGAAGGGAGGGGGAGGGAATAACCAGAAGTTGGAGGATTCGATGTTCACACCAAGGGGCTGGAGACTACCCAGGTATATGAGATGTTGCTTCTCCAGCCTGAGTTTGGCTTCATCATGGCAGTAGCGGAGGCCATGTATGGACATATCTGAATGGGAATGTGAAGCTGGACCATTCAATAGTCTTGTGTAACAACCAGGTGGAAGCTGTCCTTGAACTGTTACGTGCTTTCCTGTCTTTGAATCTTTTGCCCGATGAGAGGAGGGTAACTCCAAAACATAAAACTAATTGAAAGCAAAAACACAGAGCTGGGAAATGGTGTCTGACTTTCGTTGTTACTTTAAATGAGGTGTGCGCATATGACGTAGTGGTGTGATCACATATGGTATTCATGTTTTTTCACATAGAACTCAATGCATTATGTAAACAAAACAGACAGCCTAATCAAACAATATATTTACAATATTCCTCAAATATTCCTGAGATATTAAATACACAACAGATGACATAAATAATATTTTGTACACATTCGTAGTGCGTATGTTGCAACCTGGTAGGACAAATGCAAGGAGGCAGAGCATCCTTAGCAGTTTGCTAAGCAGAGAGATCTTGGCTTCAAGTTCATAACTCCTTGAAAGTAGCTTCATAGGTTGATAAGGTGGTTAAGAAGGCCTATGAAATGATTGCTTTTATTAGTCGAGACACTGAGTTCAAAAGTCAAGAGGTTGTGTTGCAACTTTATTGAGCTCTGGTTAGGCCACATCAGGAGAATTGCATACAGTTCTGGTCATCCCACTATAGGAAGGATGTTGATGCTTTGGAGAGGGTGCAGAAGAGGTTCACCAGGATGCTGCCTGGTTGAGAGGGCACGTGCTGTCACGAGAGGCTGGGTAAACTTGGACTGTTTTCTCTGGAGCAGCGGAGGCTGAGGAGAGATCTGACAGAGGTTTATAACATTATGAGCGGCATCGATGGAGTATATCTTTTTCCCAGGGTTGAAATACCAGAGGGCACGCGTTGAAGGTGAGAGGGGGTAGGTGCAAAGGGGATCAGAGGGGTAAAATTTTTACTCACAGTGTGGTAGATGCCCAGAATGTGCTGCCTGTTATGATGGTAGAGCAAATACTGTATTTTAGCAAATATGCTTAGGTAGGCACATGAATATGAGGAAGATAGAGGGATATGGACATTGTGTAGATAGGAGGAATTCGTTTTCTTCAATGTTAAATTTACTTATATAGCCATTTGGCCCATCGAGTCTGCTGTACTATTCAATCAAAGCTGATCCTTTCTTCCCCTCCTCAGCCCCACTCCTCAGCCTTCTCCCCATAATCTTTGACACCGTACCCAATCAAGAACTAATTAATCTCTGCTTTAAATTCACCTAAGGACCTTCACAGCTGCCTGTCATAATAAATTCCTCTGGCTAAAGAAATTTCTCCACATCTCTGTTTTAAGTGGACGCCCGTCTATCCTTTAGCTTTGCCCTCTTGTCCTAGACTCTCCCACCATGGGAAACATCCTTTCCACATGTATTCTGTCTGGGCCTTTCAACATTCAAAAGGTTTCAATGAGATTCCACCCCACCATCCCTCTAAATGCCAGCCAGTACAGACCCAGAGCCATCAAACGTTCCTCATATGATAACCCATATGATTCATGGAATCATCTTTGTGAACCTCCCTTGAATTCTCCCTAATGTCAACACATCTCTTCTTAGATGAGGAGCCCAAACTGTTCACAGTACTCAAGGTGAGGCCTCACCAGTGCCTTATAAAGCATCAACATCACATCCCTGTTCTTGTATTCTAGACTTCTTGAAATGAATGCTCACGTTGCATTTGCCTTCCTCTCCATTGGCTCCACCTGCAAGTTAACCTTCAGGGTGTTCTGCACAAGAACTCCCAAGTCCCTTTGCATCTCAGATTTTTAGATTTACTTCCCATTTAGAAAATAATCTGCACATTTATTTCTACTACCAAAGTGCATGACCATGCATTTTCTAACATCGTATTTCATTTGGCACTCTCTTGCCTATTCGCTTAATCTGTCTAAGTCCTTCTGCATCCTACCTATTTCCTCAGCACTACCTGCCCCTCCACCTATCTTTGTATCATCTGCAAACTTGGCAACAAAGCCATCTATTCTATCATCTAAATCATTGATATACAGTATAAAAAGAAGTGGTCCCAACACCAACCCCTGTGGAACACCACTAGTCACTGGTAGCCAAACAGAAAAGGATCCTTTTATTCCCACTTGCTGCCTCCTACCAATCAAACAATGCTCTAACCATGTCCGTAACTTCCCTGTAATACCATGGGCTCTTAACTTGATAAGCAGCCTCGTGCGTGGCACCTTGTCAAAGGCCTTCTGAAAGTCCAAATGTACGACATCCACTGCATCCCCTTTATCTATCCTACTTGTAATCTCCTCAAAGAAATAAAGGGGACTTAGTACATATGCTCTGGTCCTGTCCCAGAACTCAAGAATTTTGGATTATGATACATAAATAAATTGGTGAAGTTTCGGGTATTCAACTGCCTTTCTGTCCCAGACTTTTTGTCTTGGGAGACACACTTGAGTTACTTGGGGATAAACACTCTCAAAATTGGATCCAGACAAGTATAATGGTAGGAATGTAGCGGTGTGCTACACGCAGCGCTAAAATTACGACACGAAGTCGGTAACTGCAGTCGAAGGAAAAAACTTTATTCGAAAACTTCAGCCTCACTTTTAAGCCTCTGTCAACCGGCCCCCCATGGCGCAGAGGCTCCAAAGCTCTGTGCTCGCAAACCCCCGTAGGCTATCTAATTGTGAGTCGGTTCGGATACGCCAGGAAATGGGTCGCCACAGGAAGACAAATTATACTTAGAGGTTGCAGGAACTTGGGGGTGAGGAAACCATCATTTCAGGAGTGGGTCACAGAAATAGCCAAAGTGGCAGCTTTTGATCGCATGTCTTACAAACAGTTTGATAGATTGGACATCTACACACAAAAACAGGGCAAATATTTAGACTTCCTGGGGAGGGAAATAGTGGTGAATGTAATGGTGAAGCATACTGCTGAATGGTAGTCTTTTCTATTATTAGCGGTCTAAACAGACACACATGATTATTATATTGATATTTATTTCTGCCATGTTTGTTTTTATTTCATAGATAGTTTTATGTTTTGTAAATTATGATTTACATAATTTCAACACTGACTCAAGGGTTTGGGGAAAATTTGTAAAAGAATTTAATAAAATTTAAATCATAAAAAAAAGAATTCCAACACGTTCGCAGGCAGGATTTTCCCTTAAGGAATCCATGCTGACTATGTCCTATCTTGTCCTGTGTCACCAAGCACTCTATAACCTCAACCTTAACAACTAACTCCAACATCTTCCCAATCACTGACTAAGTTCAGGCTAGCTGGTTTATAATTCCTTTCTGCAGCCTTCCTCCTTTCTTAAAGCACAGAGTGACATCTGCAATTTTCCAGTCCTCTGGCAGCATACCAGAGTCCGATGAGTTTTGAAAGATCATTACTAATGCCTTCACAATCTCTACTGTTAACTCTTTCAGAACCCTAGGTGCAGTTCATCAGGTCCAGGTGATTCATGTACCCTTAGGTCTTTCAGCTTTTTGAGCACCTTCTCCCTTGTAATAGTACATGCACCCACTTCTCTTCCCTCACACCCTTCAACATCAGGCACACTGCTAGTGTCTTCCACAGTGAAGACTGATGCAAAATACTCATTTACTTCATCTGCCATCTCCTTGGCCCCTGTTGTTAATTCTCCGGTCCCATCTTCTAGCGGTCATATAAAAGTTTTTACTATCCACTTTAATATTATTTGCTAGCTTGCTTTCACATTTCATCTTTTCCCTCCTAATGATTCTTTTAGTTGCTCTCTGTAGGGTTTTCAAAGCTTCCCAATCCTTTGTCTTCTCACTAATTTTTGTTTTGTTGTGTGTCCTTTCTTTTGTTTTTACATTAACTTTGCTTTCCCTTGTCAGCCACGGTTGTACTATTTTACCATTTGAGTATTTCTTTGTTTTTGGAATACATTTATTCTGCACCTTCCTCATTGTTCCTAAAACTCAAGCCATTGCTGCTCTGCTGTCATCCCTGCTAGCATCTCCTTCCAATTTACTTTGGACATCTCCTTTCTCATACTGCTGTAATTTCCTTACTCCCCTGAAGTACTACTATGCAAGACTTTACTTTCTCCCTATCGAATTTCAAATTGAACTCAATCATATTGTGATCACTGCCTCCTAAGGGTTCTTTTACCTTAAGCTCCCCAATTGCCTCCAGTTCAATACATAACACCCAATCCAGTCTAGCTGATCCCCTAGTAGGCTCAACTATAAACTGCTCTAAAAAGCCATCTCATAGGAATTCAACAAACCCATTCTCTTGAGATCCATTTCCAATCTGATTTTCCCGATCGACCTACATGTTAAAATCTCCCACGACTATCATGCCCTTTTGACATGCCTGTTCTATTCCCTGTTGTAACCTGTGATCCACATCCCAGTTACTGATGGAAGGCCTGTATATAACTGGCATCAGGGCCCTTTTACCCTTGAAGTTTTTTAACTCAACCCACAAGGATTCAACATCTTCCAATCCCATGTCACATCTTCCTACTGATTTGATGCCATTCTTTACCAGCAAGCCATGCCACCCCCTCTGCCCACCTTCCTATTCCTCCAATAGAAAGTGTAATCTTGGACATTCAGCTCCCAACTACAAACATCCTTCAGCCACGATTCAGTGATGGCCTCAACATCATACCCGGCAATCCACCTTATTTCTTATACAGTGTACTGAGATAAAACACATTGAGTACTGTGTTTGCTACCCTTTTTGATTCAGCATCCTAACTGCACTGATACTCACCCTGCTGGCTGCAGTGCTGTCCTATCATCTGCCTGCCATTCCTGACAGTTTGACTGCACGCTATCTTTGCTATTTTACCATCTGTCCTATCCTGAGTCCTTTCATTCCAGTTCCCACTCACCTACAAAATTAATTTAAACCCTCCCCAACAGCTCTAATAAACCTAACTGTGAGAATGCTGGCCCCCCTCGGGTTCAGGTGCAACCTGCCGCTTTTGAACAGGTCATACCTCCCGCAGAAGAGATCCCAGTGATCCAACAACCTGAAGCCATCTCCCTGCACCGGCTTCTCAGTCACACATTGATTTGCCAGATCATCCTGTTCCTGCCCTCACTGGCGCGTGGCACAGGCAGCAATCTAGACATTACTACCCAGGAGGTCCCGTTTCTCAACTTTCTTCCTAGCTCTCTAAATTCTCTTTTCAGAATCTCTTTGCATTTCCCTCCTATGTCATTGGTACCAATATGTACCGGGACATCTGCCTGCTCTCCCTCCCTCTCCTAATTGTTGTGGACACCATCCCTGGCACCTGGGAGGCAACATACCATCCGGGTGTCCCGTTCACATCCGCAGAATCTCCCGTCTGTTCCCCTCGCTATCAAGTCCTCTATCACTACCACTTTCCCTTCTGCACCATGGACCTATGCTTAGTGCCAGAGACCCGGTCTCTGTGGCACTCCCCTGGAAGGTCAACCCCCACAACAGTGCCAAAGCAGTATACATATTTTTGAGAGGAATGACCACAAGGATTCTCTGGGCCTATTCGCATTTTCAGTTCTCCTGCCAGACACCCAGCTGCTCGCCTCCTGCAACTTCCAGGTGACTACTTCCCTTTAGCTCTGATCAATTATCTCCCGTACAAACCAAAGGTCATCCAACTGCTGCTCCTGATCCCTAATGTGGTCTTCAAGGACCGTGGCACCACATTGTGGGCCGAGAGCCCTGTTCCTGTGGTGTAGGTGTACTGTTCTATGTTTGCTGGTCTGCGTGCCTGCAGATGTGTATGAATATCTTTTTCTATCAGTATGTCCATGTACATATCTATGTGTGAGTGCATCCATGTGTGTATATGCTGTCTTGTATCTGCCTGTATACATTTACATGTCTGTGAGTATGTTAGTGGCATGTGCATATGTATGCATGAGCTCATGTGTGTGCACATGTGTCTGTGTGTGAGTACACATATAAGTGTGCACATGTACTGTGCCATGTGCATTGTGTGTATAGAGTGCATAGGGTCGTGCCTCCGAATGTGCGTGTGTGTGTGCGTGACAACAATGACGACATGCTGCATTTTTGTAGACCATCATACCATGAGAGAATTAAACTATCATACCATGAGAGGTTATGGACTATCATACCATGAGCGGATTACACACATGTGACCAATTGATCTCCTACTCTGTAAGTCATTGGATCATGGGAGGAAACCAGCACACCCAGAGGAAAGCTGTGGTGCCTTGGAGAGAAAGTACAAACTCCTTACAGGCAGTAGCAGTGTTGAACCTGGACGGCTGGTGCTGCAAAAGCATTACACTAACGTCTATGCTATCATGCCGGCTCAGCATTGTTACCTTATTCTAATGTTTTCACATTCTCATCAGGTTTGCCATTAACCTAACCAATTAGATGGGCCAAAGGGCCAGTTTCCATGCTGTCGACTCTGTGACTCAATGAGTAGGCTCAGTTTATAGTAGTCAATTAACCAATCAACCCTGCACGTTTTTGGGATGTGGAGGGAAAATCAACTGGTCACAGGGAGGACTTGCAATCTGCATACAGACAGGATTGACCCAGAGTCACTGGGACTGTGAGGTGGTGGCTCTACCTGCTGCAACACCATGCCCACCATTTCTCTGTGTCTATGTTTCAGGTCTCTCTGTCGCTTCATTCTGCTGCTTCTAAGGAACTACAAGCCAATTTACACACCAGATGTTTATAATCTTGAACCAATTTTAAAAGGTATGATTGGGGTCAATTGCTGGCAGACAGTGAGCTTGGGGTCAAACAAAATAATACAATGACCATTATTGCAACATAAGACACAACACATAGATGTTATAATATATGTGTGTGTTAATTAAACATCTCAATGGATGTGCAGTTCTGTGCAAAAGTCTTAGGCACATATACAGTACATAGCCAGGGTGCCTAAGACTTTAGCACAGTACGTTAGTAATTTTATACATTGCACTGTACTGCTGCCAAAAAAAAAACAAATTTCATGATATTTGTGAGTGATGATAAACCTGATTCTGATTTGGGTCTCTATTGTGGACTGAGAGTGGAAGGGGACAGGGAGAGGGGAATTCTGTTTGGGAAAAGGGGAAGGGAGAGGGGAGGGAGCAGGAAGCACCAGAGAGACATTGTGTAATGATCAATAAACCAAATTGTTTGGAATCAAGTGACCTTGCCTGGTGTCTCAGGGCTGGGTGTGTCTGCAACACCGCTACCCCCACCCCACTGCCCCGGCATTCCTTCTCTGTCACCTGTCCTACACCCCTCCCCCGGCATTCCACCCTCACCACTACCAACATCCTTGGCTCCCACCAGATTTACAAGCTTGCTCTGCACTCCATGTTGAAAAATACAGTACTGTGCAAAAGTCTCAGGCACCCTAACTAAATATTTGCACCTAAGACTTCTGCACAGTACTCTAAACCGATGGCAATTTTGGCTGGAACTAAACTTCCCATGTTAATTCTAAGTTCCCATTTATAGGACTGAATTTCCTAACTGATGTTCTCAATGGGAAGCTAATCAAAATGTTTATAAGGATGTGCAGAACTATATTATGTTCCCCCCATCAAGTTTAATTTCGCAGTGTGAGTATAAAGTTGGACAATTTCCCCTGTAATGTTAGGTTATTTTTGTACAGGTCCATACTTGTGCGATGAGTCAGACACAAGTGCCCTGGAATGACAAAGACTTGAGGCAGGAAACATCTTAAAACTGCAAGCTGCAATTTACTTTACACTGCAAGGTGTATTTAAAATTATTTTTAACATTACACATTCTTTCACACAAAAGCTTGCTAAAAAATCTTCAGTTATTCTTATTAACATGGGAAGGTGTTTATTGGATTATACCTTTTGACTAGAAATGTATATATTCACAATAACCTCCTGTACTATATCTTTGTAAGCTTACCTTACATAAGGGATAGTTTATTTGTTAAGAGCAGCATTAAGTATAAAGTGGGATTTAATACGTGTGTAATATTTGTTTAGGAAGGCTTCAAAAAGCGATAATGCAAAAAGACAATATCCATCATCAATGACCCCAATCACCCAGAACACGCTCTCTTGTCATTATTACCATCAGAGTGGAAGTACAGAAGCCTGAAGACAGACATTCAATGTTTTCGGAACAGCTTGTTCCATCTAGTGTATTCTCCTGACGTAAGACCAGAAGACATAAGAGTAGGATTGGGCCATTCAGCCCATCAAATCTGCTCTGCCATTTTATCATGGCTGATCCCAGATCCCATTCAACACCACATGCCTATCCTCTCACCATATCCCTTGATGCCCTGACCAATTAGGAATCTATCAACTTCCGCTTTGAATATACCCATGGACTTGGCTTCCACCACAGTCAGTGGTAGAGCATTCCTCAGCTTCCCCTTCTTTGGCTAAAAAAATTCATCCTTACTTCTGTCCTAAAACGTCACCCCTCAATTTTGAAGCTGTGCTCTCTAGTTCTGGATACCCCACCATAGGGAACATCCTCTCCACATCCACCTTATCTAGTCCTTTCAACATTCAGTAGGTTTCAATTAGATCCCCATTCATTCTTCTAAATTCCCATGAGTTCAGGCCCAAAGTTGACAAATGCTCCTCATATGTTATCCCCTTAATTCCCAGAATCATTTTCGTGAACTTCCTCAGGACTCTCTCCAATGGCAATACATCCTTTCTGAGATAAGGGGCCCAAAACTGCTGACAATACTCCAAGTGCAGTCTGACTAGTGTCTTATGATGCTTCAGCATTATCTCCTTGCTTTTATACGCTATTCCCCTTGAAATAAATGCCAACATTGTATTTGTCCCCTTTACCACAGATGCAACCTGTAAATTAACCTTCTGAGAGACTTGCACATGGGCTCCAAAGTCCCTCTGCACCTCTGATGTTTGAAATTGCACTATTGTTCCTTTTACCATTATCCATTACCATGCATTTCCCAACACTGTATTCCATCTGCCACTTTTTTGCCCATTCTTCCAACTTGTCTCAGTCCTGCTGCAATCGCACTGCTTCCTCAGCACTACCTACCCCTCCACCTATCTTCGAATCATCCACAAACTTTGCCACAAAACCATCAATTCCACTATCTAAATCATTGAAAAAAATGTGAAAAGCAGCGGTGCCAATATCGACCCCTGAGGCACACCACTAGTCACTGGCAGCCAACCAGAAAAGGCCACTTTTATTCCCTCTCACTGTCTCCTGCCTGTCAGCCATTCCAGTATCTCTCCTGTAACGCCAGAGGATTTTATCTTGTTAAGCAGACTCATGTGAGGTACCTTATCAAATGCCTTCTGAAAATCTAAGTAAAATCTGCTAATTGAGTATGCTGATGATACTACATTGATTGGCCTAATCTCAGCGAGGCTGCCTACAGAGAAGGAGTCATTACCCTGACACAGTGGTGTCAAGAAAACAACCTCTCCCTCAATGTCGCAAAAACAAAGGAGCTAATTGTGGACTACAGAAGGAACGGAGACGGGCTAACCCCGATTGACATCAATGGATCTGGGGTTGAGAGGGTGAACAGCTTTAAATTCCTCAGCATCCACATCACCGAGGATCTCACGTGGTCTGTACACAGCAGCTGTGCAGTGAAAAAGGCACAACAGCACCTCTTTTACCTCAGACATTTGAGGAAGTTTGCCATGGGCCCCCCAGATCCTAAGAACTTTCTACAGGGGCACAATTGAGAGCATCCTGACTGGCTGCATCACTGCCTGGTATGGGAACTGTACTTCCCTCAATCGCAGGACTCTGCAGAGATTGGTGCGGACAGCCCAGCACATCTCTAGATGCAAACTTCTCTCTATTCAGGACATTTACAAAGACAGGTGTGTAAAAAGAGTCCAAAGGATCATTGGGGACCCAAGTCACCCCAACCACAAACTATTCCAGCTGCTACCATCTGGGAAAAGGTACCGCAGCATAAAAGCCAGGACCAACAGGCTCTGGGACAGCTTCTTCCACCAGGCCACCAGACTGATTAACTCATGCTGATACAATTGTATTTCTATGTTAATTGACTGACCTGTTGTATATACGATTTATTACAACTTACTATAAATTGCACATTGCACATTTAGATGAAGACATAACATAAAGATTTTTATTTCTCACGTATGTGAAAAATGTAAGAAATAAAGTCATTTCAAGTGACATCCACAGCCTCTCCTTTGTCCACCCTGCATGTTACTTCCTTGAAGAATTCTAACAGATTTTTCATGCAAAATTTCCCTTTACAGAAACCATTCTGACTTTGACTTATTTCATCATTAGTCTTCAAGTGCCCAGATATCTCATCCTTAAAATTAGACTTCAACACTTTCCCAACCACTAAGGTTAGTTTAACTGGCCTATAATTTCCTCTCATTTGTCTTCCTCCCTTCTTAAAGAGTGGTGTGACATTTGCAATTTTCCAGTCCTCCGAGACCTTGTCAGAACAAGTGATTCTTGAAAGATCATGACCAATGCATCCATTATCTCTTCAGCAACCTCTCTCAGACTCTAGGGTGTAGTCCAGCTGGTCCAGGTGAGTTATCCACCTTAAGACCTTTGAGTTTGCCTAGCACTTTTTCCTTTGTAATAGCAATGGCACTCACTCCTGCTCCCTGACACTCATGGACGTCACTCAAAACAGCTAGTGTTTTCCACTGTAAAGAATGAAGCAAAGTACGTATTAAGTTCGTCTGCCATTTCTTTGTCCCCCATTACTACCTCACCAGCATCATTTTCTAGTGGTACAATATCAACTTTCACCTCCATTATTCTTTATATAATTGAAAACACTTTTAGTATTCTGACATATTATCAACTAGTTTGCTCTCATATTTCATTTTTTCCCTTCTTATAGCTTTTTTAGTTGCCTTTTGTTGGATTTTAAAAGCTTCCCAATCATCCAACTTCCCACTCACTTTTGCTACCTTATATGCCCTTTCCTTGGCTTTCATGCAGGCTTCCCTTGTCAGCCACAGTTGCCCACCCCTGCCATGTGAGAACTCCTTCTTCTTCTGTGGGACATGTCTATCCTGTGCCTTTTGAACTATTCCCGGAAACTTCAGCCTTCTCTGTTTTGCCGTCTTCCCTGCCAGTATCCTCCTCCAGTCCACCTGGGCAAGCTCCTCTCTCATGCCTCTGTAATTCCCTTTATTCCATTGTGATACTGATACATGTGACTTATTCTTCCTCCTCTCAGGTTGCAGTATAAATTCAATCACAGTATGATCACTGCCTCTTCAGGGTACATTTACGTTAAACTGACTAATAAAATCTAGGTTATTACACAATATCCCATCTTTCCCCAGTTGCCTTTCCCCAGGTAGGCTCAAGAACAGCTGCTCCAAAAATCCATCTCGTAGGCATCCAACAAATTCCCTCTCTTGTAATCCGACACCAACCTGATTTTCCCAATCCCCTTGCATATTGAAGTTTCCCGTTATAATTGTGACATTACTCTTATTACACACTTTTTCCAGCTCCCTTTGCACTCTCAACCCTACATCTTAGCTACTGTTTGGAGGTATTATATATGATTCCCATAATGGTTTGTTTTACCTTTACAATTTTTTAATTCCACTCACAAAGATTTGAGATTCTCTGACCCTATGTCACCTCTTTCTAAAGATGTAATTCCAACTCTTACTAACACAGCCACACCACCGCCTATGCCTTCCTACCTGTCCTTTCGATACAAAGTACATCCTTTGATGTTAAACTCCCAACTGTGGCCTTCTTTCAGCCATGACTCGGTGATGCCCACTAAATCATACCGACCAATCTCTAATTGCACCATGAGTTCACCCACCTTATTCCAACTGATATGTACAATTAAATACAGCACCTTCAGTCCTGCATTCTGCACCCTTAAGAACTTTGCCTCTATGGAACACCTTAGCTCTTGGCTCTGTCTGCATCTGTACCCAATCATTGGCTTGCCCTTCCATACATTCATATTACATATTACATCATCTACTTGTAAACCTGCTGGCTCATCCTCAGTTCTATCCGACTGGTTCCAATATCCCTGCCATATTGCTCACAGTGCATTCTTTAGACTCCGGACAAACCTTTCTACTAAGCCATCTGTAGCTGGGATATAATATATCTTGTTCCGTTCATTTTCAGGAATGACTGAAACTGATCTGCAGCAAACTGTCACTGACTAAGTGTACTGGAACACCAGTTCTTGAGACAAGGCTTCTCATCAGCAGTGTGTGAGTCTGTAGTGGAGGCTATTGGAGACACTTCTGACCACTTTGCAGCTGTATCCACCACTACCAAGAACTTTGCGCCCATGAACAGTACAGTAGAATCCACATGAACCTTCTGCCAGGGAAATGCAGGCCATTCCCCGGAACGGAGAGCCACTGCTCTTGGCAGTTTCTGGGCGTGCTATCATCCCAAGCTGTGCAAGGCAAGCTGCTCGATCTGCTGATCTATCCCAGGCCACCTGACAAAGCTTTGAGCCAACGCTTTCATTGTCACCACGTCTAGATGACTGGCACGTAGGTCCTCCGACAGCTTAGCTCGCACCTTGGATGGTACAACAATTCTCAATCCCCAGCAGAGGCAACATCAGTAAAGGGCAGGTTCACAAATGAGGGATTTGGATTTTCTGCAGTGCATTCCTGCCATTTTGTGTCGCCATTAGACCTGAGACATCTCACACTGCTTTGTCCATTGTCATTTAATCCCAATTTGTAGTAATGAGGCATGGAGCACAGTAGCCACATTTGGCAAGAACCTATTATAGTAATTGACAAATCCTTAAAAGGACCACATCTGTGACACATCCTTTGGCCTTGAAGCAACCACCACTGCTTGAATTTTCTCAGCACACTTGTGTAATCCTTGTGTGTCAATAGTGTGGCCACAGTAAGTGATGCTTGGTTTAAAGAATTTACACTTGCCACATCTATGCTCTGAGCCCATAATCTTCTAATCATTTTTTAGCACTGCCCTGAGATTTTGGAGATGTTCTTGTAATCGCTGGTAACAATGATATCATCCAGATAACACTGAACGCCTGGGCAGCCTTGCAGCACCTGGTCCATATTTTCTGTCAGAGTGCAGGTGCAAATGCCACTCAAAAAATAAACCTATTATGGCAATAAAGTCTCTTGTGAGTGTTTATGGTGAGAAACACTTTGGACTGTTTCCATCTCCATCTGTAGGTAGGCCTCAACTAAATCCACCTTGCTGAAGATATTCTCTGCTTTGGGCAGAGGGAATTGATCTACTTTCAGTACTGGGTTGATGGTGACCTTAAAGTCACCACAGGCCCTGACAAACCCATCCTTCTTGGCTACTGGGGCCACTGGCATTGCCCATGAGCTCCACTCAATCTTGGAAGGAATTCCTTCAGCCTCCATAGGATCTAGCTCACTGGCTACTTTATCACAGATGGTATACGGAACTGGAAGGGCTTTGTAAAACTTGGGTGTGGCATTTTCATGTAACACTATTTTACCCTTGATATGTTTGTTTTGATATGATGGAGTGCCACCCCTGAACACTGCTGTGGCATCATCCAGTAACTTTCTTATTTTGCTTTCAGTTGACTCTGTTGCAGGGGATGTGGCATGCAAATTGTGGATGGATCTCCAATCGATTTGTAGTTGTCTCAGCCAATCACGTCTTCACAATACTGGCCCTTCTGTTTTGACCACATACAAGCCAAGTGTTGTATTTCACTGTTATGAATGCCATTCCCACAGGTGTTATCTTTTCTCCATTATAAGTTCTTGATCGGATACTTGCAGGCTTCAGTTCTGTAACATTGAAGTGCCAATACAGTGTAAACCATATTGCTTGTCTATCGTTAGTTTTCACATTGTAAATCTCAAGGCTATTCAGTCCTGTGTCACTCTCATCATTATTAGATTTTTCATCAACAGCATGCAGATTTGTGCTCTTTATGAAGTTGCAATTGGACTTTTTATCTTCCCTGTGCAGTCCATTTATTTTTTCCTGCCTGATGTTCCCTTTGTATGTGTATTTTCTTTGGTGAATTTTCTGCAAATTTCACCTCTAAACCTGCAATGGTCTGATGCGTGTGAATCCCTGCCACAATGGTAACACAATATGTTCACCCAGGCCGATGCTGCAATTTACTTCGCACTCACTCACTTTCATTGGCGAGCAATGCATTACATACTTGAATTGAAACGTATTCCATTTTGGGTTGGAGTTGATAGCTAAACAGGGAGGAGTTAGCATCTTTAATATTTAAGTGATATTGTAAATATATTGTTTGATTGAGCATTCTTTGTTTCATTAGTTCAAAGTTCAAAGTGCTGAACATTTATTAGCAAATTGTGTATACATTATGCAATCTTGGTAGCTGCAAAAACAAAGAAACACAATAGAGTCCATTGAATGAAAAACCCCACTCAACAGGACCATCAAACCCCCAATGTGTAAAGAAAAATCAGATTGCACAAATAGTAAAACCAGTATTAGCCGCAGAGCCAGTTCAGTACAGGGCTGAAACACCATGATCAAAAGAAGTTAACAAACAACACAAGGAACATGAACTGCAGAGTCCATCCAGAAACCCAGGGCAACAGCCGCACCCGAGCCCGGCATCGTAGGAGCCGAGTCTTCTGCACATTCTGCTTGCCAAAAAGATTGAGAAGTATGAGTGAGCGGTGTTATATGGTTCTATGACTCTGATCCTGCAATATCAAAGGTGCTGCTTTTTAAGATTTAAGGATTCAAAGTACATTTGTAATCAAAGTATGTATGCAGTGCTCAGCCCTGGAATTTGACTTCCCCACAGTCTGGAAATGGAGAAGAACCGTGGAACCAACCAACTCAATGAGAAATGTCAAACCACCCCCTCCCAAACGCACAAGAAAGATCACGCAAATCACAACAAAAAAACAAGCAAAAACACAGTATACAGAACACAAAATCAAATGGTATTTTTCTGTTCAGTTCAGCTCAGTATTCATTATCTGCAAGCCGCCCTGATTCAAGAAGCACCCAGAAGAAGTAACAAGAATGGAGTGGCCAGATCTAGAACACATCATAGACCTGAATTCGAGTCCACACCTACCACCCACATTGATTAAACCTTGCTCCAGCACCTCTGCCAACAGCATCGCGGGAAAGAGTGAGATCGCTTGAATGCAAGGATCGGTCAGTATCTCCAGTTGAACTCTTTGTCTTTTTGTGTGTTTCCCCCAGCCGTCAGTCTGTGGTTTTGTATTGCTGTGTGTTCCTGTCCCCGCTCCTGCTCTACTCCAACCCCTGTATCACTGAGTACTCCATCTCTCATCTGTTTCTCATTATTACCTGTATTGCTGCCACCCGTGTCTCATTGTGCTCCACCTATCATCTGCCTCCCTGTTTATTGCTCAGTGTATTTCAGTGTTTTCACCTGTTTGTGGCCAGATTGTACTGTCAGGACACTGGAGCAGGGATCTAATCGCAGACCCACCACTGTGCACACAGTGATATTAATTGAGTAACAAATCCCAACATGCAAACAAAGTCAGCATCAAAGTTTAGGCAGAGATCAAAACATCCAGAGAAATCCAAAAACCAGAATCAGGAAAGAGGCAGAGTCAACATTCAGACAGACAAAGTTCAGATACGAATGCTGGAAAGGCTCAAGAAAATTCACTGGCACAATCTGACAACAACCAGCTGAAAAGACAGGACTGAAATACACTGAGCAATAAACAGAGAGGCAGATGATAGGTGGAGCACAATGAGACACAGGTGGCAGCAATACAGGTAATAATGAGAAACAGGTGAGGGACGGAGTACTCAGTGATACAGGGGTCGGAGTAGAGCAGGACCGGGGATAGGAGCACAGGGCAATACAAAACCACAGACTGACACAAAATGACAAAGTTCGAATGGAGCAACTGACAGGTTCTTCCCTTGAGAGCAGTGAGACACCTCCACACACAGACACCTTCTCTGGCAGCAGCAAGCAAGAGGCTGGTAGACAGCGCTGAACAGCCGCTTGCCTTCCGCACCCAGCTCGATGATTTCAATCTTCCTCAGCATTTTAATTGGTGAGAGATGGAGTTGATCGTGGGCTCACGCACCTGATCTCCTGGCCTCCATGCCCTATGCCTTGGTCACAACCTTGTGGAACCCTCTCAGAGGCAGCAAAGCCTCAGATCCCCCGATCAGCCCAAAATCACATCGCCAGAATGTAGATAACAAGCTTTAACAATAGTAGAACCAATATCTGAAATAAAAAGATAAAAAAGAAGTGAAGAGAATTGTTTTGTGGCCTGTCTTGGTAACATTGGTCACCTGGCGCCATCTTCTTCCTCATCTTTTTCATTAGAATTAAAACGAGGTGAATGTTCTCACAAGTCTGAGTTTGCAGAGCAGTATTTCAATGATTAGAGGAATTTTCTATCACATACTGATTTATCCTTCAGTTTAGATGTTTGGAACAGGTTATTGGGTCCTCGTCACACAGACGTTTGAGGAAGCTTGCTGTGTGCAAATTGCCAGCTTTATTCCTGATACTAAGTAACTAACAACTGTGAAGAGTTCTGATTTCTTAAAAGGGATATGAAACTGTAAGTCTTTGTTCACTCTTTTCTGGTTCCTGACAACGTATTTCAATCTCACTTCATCTGCTGATCCAGAATCAAACTGAGCTTCACACTAACATCTCTGGTGAAGAAGAATAAAAGATAAGTTGTAAAGCTGAGGTTTTATCAGGCATTGGCCAGGCTGCAGGCTGCACTTGGAGTATGTAAGCAGTTGTGGGCCCCTTCTCTGAGAAAAGATGGGTTAGGTTTGGAGACGACCAGAGGAGGTTTACAAGAATGATTCCGGGAATGAAAGGGTTAAAGTACGGGGACCGCTTGATAGTTCTGGACCTGTTCCTCGCTGGAGTTCAGAAGAATGAAGGGGGGAATCCCATTGAAAGCTATCAAATATTGATAGGCCTAGATAGTGAGGATAGTGGGCGAGTCTAGGACCAGAAGGCACAGGCTTAGAACACAAGGATGTCCATTTAGAAATGAGATGAGGAGGAATTTCTTTAGCCAGAGGATGGTGAATCTGTGGAAGCCAAGTCACTGGGTACACTTAAAGCAAGGGTGAATAGGTCTTTGATCAGTTGGGGTGTCAAAATTTATGGGGAAAAGGCAGGAGAATGAGGTTGAGAGGGATAATAAAATCAGCCAGCAGATAGAATGACAGAGCAGACTTGATGGGCCAAGTGGCCTATTCTGCTTCTATGTATGATGGTCTTATGGAATTACTTCTGAAATATAAATTATTATTACATCGGTCGACTTAGTGTCTGTTTAACCCACCAGCTAAGTTTTCCACTCTGTTAGTCGCTTCAGCGATGCTTGTGGTGACACTCGAAAATCCTAGACCTCAGTAAGTTCAGTGAGTTTTAGGTCTGAGCAGGAAATGACCATGTGCCTTTTCAAAACTTCTTCCTGGAAAATTTTGAAGAACTTTTCAAGATACTCCTTTCTCATTTGAATGTTAACCACATTACATAAGGTTTCAGTTCCTGAGAATTGTCCCAAAGCCAATTTCTTCATATGACAGGAAAATCCATTTTCTATAAAAATTCATATGACATCACACTATATACACTGTTACATTTCATCCAATCATTGTATCATTCTATGAACGTACACTCAGTGGACACACTATTAGGTACAAGAGGTGCAGGAGGTGCCTAATATCATTGCCACTGAGTGTATTTCAGCACGCTTGTGATCTCCTGCGGTAGCCCATCCACTTCAAGGTTCGATGTGTTGTACATTCAGAGATGCTCTTCTGTGCACCATTGTTCTAATGCATGGTTAATTGAGTATTTGTCGCCTTCCTGTCAGCTTGAACCATTTTGGCCATTCTCCTCTGACCTCTCTCATTAACAGGACGTTTTCACCCACAGAATTTTTTGTTTTTCACACCATTTTCTGAAAACACTAGAGACTACTGCATGTGAAAATCCCAGGAGATCAGCAGTTTCTGAGATACTCAAACCACCCCATCTGGCACCAACAATCATTCTAAAGTCTAAGTCATTTAGATCACATTTCTTCCCCATTCTGATGTTTGGTCTGAACAACAGCTGAACTTTTTGACCATGTCTGCATGCTTTTATGCATTGAGTTGCTGCCACATGATTGGCTGAATAGATAATTGCATTGACGAACAGATGTACATGTGTACCTAATTAAGTGTCCACTGCATGTATGACTATAATAATTAAGCTAATGGAATATATTCAGTATTCAGTTACTGATGAATATCAAGAAACTTTTTATTAATAATGATAATATTAATATTACCAACTTGAAAATGTTTTTAAAAAGTATGGAAGAGTTTGCATACAGCTGGATTTCTGTAATCTGGGGCATTTGTAACTCAGCGAGCCCCTGTATTGTATACTGAAATCAATGCATTTAATAAAAGGAAATATTTGGAACTTTTCAGTCTTTTCAGAACATTCCAGAATGCAGCACTGCCAAATGAAGCTTTCTGTACGAAACATAACAGCCCATTTACGTACAGCCATTTCCCATAACAATCAGATTTTTGTTTAAGAAAGGTAGTTTGAAGGATAAACTTCAGCCAGTACACCAGAGATACTTCTGACATTCTCCTCAAAATAGCGTCATGGTTTCTTTCAGTTCGGGAAAGCAGACAGCTCTTTGGCATAGCCATGTATTTGAAGGACAAACTATAAAACCTTAAGGCCATAAGACATAGGAACAAAATTAGTTCATTTGGTCCATCGAGTCTGCTCTGCCATTCCATCACAGCTAATTTATTACCCCTCTCAACTCCATTCTCCTGCCTTTTCCCTGTAACTTTTGACACCCCTTACTAATCAGGAACCTATCAGCTTCTCCGACAAACCTTTAACCCTGCAGGCCTCCAACAACTCAGCAGCATCTCAGTAATGCACTGAAGTTTCAGAGCGAGACTTAAACCTGCAGACACTGGGTAAGAGCGCAAGCACACAGCCATGTGGTCACATGGCCGTTGAGTGCTGTCAAGTCACATTAGACACAGTCAAATGCCTGCTGAAGCCTCCTGTATAATATTTGCCCCTATGCATTCCTGGTCATTTCTTAACTAATACTGTTGAAGTATAGTCGTTAGAAAGATAAGGAGGAAATGGTTCTGGAAGACAAAACAGGCCATTTGGCCCATTGAGTCCATGCTGACAACCAAGCAACACTTACCTCTGACATTCCCCTCTATACTTTCCTCCAATCACCTTAGCATCATGCCCTTCCTTGTTGGCCTGTCCTGCCCCGGGGGGAAAGAATCTTGTTTATTAAACAGCACACAAAAATGGAGATGAACTGTTTGGTAAGTTCGCAGAGACACAAAAATTGACATAGTTGTAGAATGTGAAGGCGGTTGTCAATGCATGCAGCAGCGTGCAGATTGGTTGGGGATATGGGCAGAGGAAGGGCAGATGGAGTTTAAGGTAGGCAAGAGGGGGTTACAGCATCTTTCCGACAGCAGATTCTTGGAAAACAATGGGGTTTGATCCTAATGCTTTTGTAATCCAATGTTTCTCAAAATCTGTTGTTAACGATTGTTTTATTAAATGTTTCAAGAGCAATAAGAGAAAAGAAGAGGCACAGTGAGAGAACAGGAAAAGAGAGCTGGGAAAGAGAAAGACAAAGGTGGTGTGGGCTTATTATACCAGACTATGGATAACAGAAAATTCTATTAAAATTCCAACTGATAACAATTAACCAACTAAATAGCCCATTTCAAGTAATGTGGCACCTGCCACTGTAACCGAGAAGTTTCCACTGCAACAACTGAAACACTCACTGAACAATTACATGTACATCAGTGATTATATAAAAATACAAACAAGCATAACAAAGTTAAATTACAAGGAAAATAATTCTACAGTCCAATTCAACAATGGGGATGAAACTTATTGCAGAAAGTTAGGGATAGGGAGATGAAGTAATCAGATCGCACATAATCTTATTCTTTATTCATTTTGTGAGGTGAGGGTTCTGCAGGTTGAGCTGGAGTTTTATTGCCCATTCTTGGTTCTCCGTGAGCCATCACCTTGACCTGCTGCAGTCCACGAGGTGTGAATACGGACTACTGTTAATGAGCGAGTTCCAGGAATCTGACCCAGCGACAGTGAGGGAATGAATGGTGGTGTACGTGTTTCTGAGCAGGGTGGTGTGTTGCTTTGAGGGCAACTTGCAAGGGATGGTGTTCTGCACACTGTTGCCTCCCTTGGCCTTCTGTTGGGTAGGGGTGGTGAGTTTGAACAGGGCTGACGAAGGGGTCTTGGTGAGTTGCTGCTGTGCACCCTGTCTTTCTTTTCTTTATCAATCCCTTTATTAATTAAAAAGTACATATATAAACGAGGAGAATGATCTCAAATATCTAAATCGATAACAATTCATATAAAAGGTAAAATAAACATTATCAAGATCATACATAGTAATAGTATATAATAAATAATAAGATAATCGATTCTCTTCTTATCATTCCATGAAAAGAAGAAAAAAGATAAAGAAACTTTTATAATTTTACATACATAAAAAACCCCACTAAACAAAAAAAAAAGAAAAGAGATAAAAAAGGGACTGGGCAGCCCATGCTAAGAGTAAAAGCAAGAAATCACCCTGTCGACGGTACAAACTGTAGCTGCTGTTACGAATGTGCCACAACTCTGAGGGGCCGAAGGGTACAATGTAGCCCCCTCCTTTTTGAGAATCGCAAGATCACTATTAAGTCAGTTCAGGAGACCCAGGAAATGAGAGAAAGACACGCAGAATCCACAAAGAGTTTGGAATGTGTCCTGGCCTCCGAAAGGCAGAACCATTGATACTGGCTATTGTCTCTTGGAGACGGAATTGTGTATTGAATCCTGTACGATGCATCAAAGCCCCCAG